>NC_090929.1:663738538-664041568 GCF_040938575.1 Ambystoma mexicanum
TGAAAGGTGAAGATTCTGACTCGAAGGCAGGTTGTTGCTTAGGTGACTGGAAACCAGAGGAGAGGTCTGTGAGTGTTCAATGGCAAGAGATCAAGAAGACACAGAACTCTGGTAGTGGAGCTGCAGATGTTTGGCAGAGAAGAGGCTGCAAGTATGGCAGGTGCTGTTTTGAGGTCACAGAACTCTGGTAGTGGAGCTGCAGGTGTTTGGCAGAGAAGAGGCTGCAAGTATGGCAGGTGCTGTTTTGAGGTCACAGAACTCTGGTAGTGGAGCTGCAGGTGTTTGGCAGAGAAGAGGTTGAACGTATGGCAGGTGCTGTTTTGAGGTCACAGAATACTGGCTGTGATGCCGATGGTGCCGGGCTGGTTTTCACAGAGGACACTGACTGGGTGTGTCTCATCATTGCTTGGGTGACTACAGATCAAGGATACGGTGCTGGCATTGTGAAGACAGAACTGTAGCTGTGGGGCAGCTGGTGACTGGCTTAAAGGAAGTTGCTGCTTAGATGGCTCATCATTGCTTCACATGATCTATCAAAGACAAAATGTAATAAAATTGTTGATTATAAAACACTCCCTCGTCCCACAAAGCCTGAGTTCATATTTTCTCTATCCTGACAACACACACAGGTCCAGTCCCAGATTTGTCTCGTGGAGTGGGGACAAACTGGATGCTGTAATGGTGCAGTGTGGCGACTCCACAGAGACAGTAGAGGGGGAAGGCGCACATATCGGGACGTGTATTATTTGGTGACAATCACTGTATTATTCGCTGCCCTGCAGTAAAGACCTGTGGGTAGTTTCCCACCTGAACACAAGCTAACCCCCTCGGCCACGCAATAAAGGGGACACACACACAGAAATCATCTGCTACTTGTTGGGGCAGTCTGGAGGGGCTCCTGCTGGTGGTGTTTTAAACTGTTGCTTGGTCTTTCATTGTTATCCAGCCGGGCCTGCCCCACATAAAATCAAAAGTCTATTGCAAACAGTGAAAGACAGGGGAACTTAAATGAAACAAACCACACAAGTGGAAGCTGAGCCAGCTAGGAGTCAAACAGGGGTGATAACTTGTGTCTGAGAGAGCTCATTCTAAAGGGGTAACAACCCCCTGTATGTGGGATAAGGCTCAATTTGGCCCATGGCCCCTCACTGCTGAATGAGTGAGCAGGTTTTAAGACTTTGCTGATTCTGCTATCCTAAAGGCTCGAGCCTTCTATCCCTTTCCTCATCATGGCTTCCAACATCCTGAGCGGCAGCTTATGGACAGCAGGCAGCTCGGGACATGCCTGTTGCCAATTGAATGGGAGAGTGTCATGAACCCACATTGGTGGTGAAGACGCACCCAACATACAGAACACAATGGTATAGTGTTGCAGTCCTGCTGAGAAATAACAATTTGGTCTGTATAAATGTAAACCAGAATGGCTGAGATGTACACGCACTGTGCTGTTAAAAATAAAGCAGCTGTGGTGGGTGGAAGTACTGCTTCGGTGGCATCAAGAGTATACAATTCCCTGCGGGGTATTGTTGGTCATTTCCTATTGAAGTATAGCAGCCCTACTGAGAAGTGCCATTAAAAGTGAAGCTGTCCAGTAGGCTGGATCAGTGCTGCCCCATAAAAGGTGTAGCAGCCTCTGTGAGAAGTGGCAGTACTGTCCCAATTGTGAGAAATGTAGTATTTTCACATTAACTATGCTTAAGCACTTTGGGTTATTGAATAGTGCTGCTACATTCTGAGTAATTCCATCCCTTTAAATATATTAGCTTTTGTATAACTACAACAGTGTTGAGTTATTCTGATGATGATGTTAGACTTGCTCAATAGTTCTGGTTCTGTATCATTAAATGTACTTCAGATCTTCAGAGTCTCGAGAGGATAGCTCAGGGGCAACGTGCTCGCCTTGGAAGCAAGATGACATGGAGCAACACAGGTTCGATCCCTCGGTCCGCGCAACAAAGGTTCGATCCCTCGGTCCGCGCTTAGAAACCTCTGGGTATTAAGCTCGTTATAAATAACTTATCATATCAAACAGACTCATTTGCCCTCTCCCTGCACCTCATTTCGCAGATGTAATGCAAGAAGGGTGCCAAAAAGATTTTTAGAAATTGAGGGACAGGCTTGCTTTGCATCTGTGCCTCCATTTCTAAAAATCGTTAGATCCCAACCATCGGCAGTACCCGTCTCACCTGTTCCCGACCCTCGCCCGCACCCCTCTCACCTCACCCGGCCCACATCCTCGCACAGAACCCCTCTCACCTGATCCCCACAATCGCAGGCATCCCTCATCTGCCCTGCATACGGGCGCTCCCACAAATAAACTGCAAAGGAGGATCTAATGTGGGTGATTATCCAAATTAAACTTCACTATCTTCAGGGCAAAGGCATCATTTACAGAGCAGGTCCTTGCAGGTCAGAGGTTGACTGACAATGATGCACTTTCAAAGCCAGCAGTGCAGTTGTTCCAGCCTGTCAGTTCCGGGATTTGAGCACTGTTGCTTTCTTCCCAAGGCCCAGCACTATAGGCTGTGGCTGCCAGGTGTGGAATTTCAGCGACCTTTCCAGTGTTGTTGTGATAGCCGTTCTTTATCGCCCTGAAGTTCCACCCTCTTTGACAGTGGCAGCACAAAACAGGTTGATGGCCAGTAAACATAAATGCATTTGCCATTTTCTGATCACTGACACGCCAGCACATTCCCTTTAGTTCAAGTCCAAATCTTGTATGTGCCTTTCAACTTTCACACCTTTGCCCACTTCTCATGCCCTTTCGTATCAGCCCGCAGACCGAGGTCAGGACATTTACCCCCGGTGTCTTCGGCTCAGACACAAATCCCCTTTCTATTGGAAGCAACCCTTGCTTGGGCCGTGCATGGACCGCACTGTAAATAACACGCGGCGTGCGTTGCTCTCAGTATAGAAAGTAGGACGGCTTTCATACCTTGAAAGACAATGAACACACCATGTTTATGAAAAAAAAGCGCAAAAAGCGCCAAAAGCGCTGCAGGAATGAAATAAACTCAAGATGCAATATTTTCATACCTTTTATATGAATGTAAATACCGTCAAAGAAATTAAAGTGATGCAATACATATTTGATTTCTTTGCATGTTATATATACCAGGGTGAAAGCAGCGCACATTTGCATATGAACTTAAAAAAAATAGTAAGGAGTGTTCATGACACGCGCGCACACACAATGCTTATGTATCTTGGCAGCGTGCGCGATAAGGAATAAAGCACCTCAGTGCCTATACATTGCGAGTATACCACATGGCCCCTCCTGCCATCCACGCTAGCTACGTTAACCTGTGCGCTCCCAAGCATTTAATTTGTTTCTCGATCCGGGAGTGCAGTTCAGAAAGCGATAGCGAATCTGCCCCAACAATGCTTACCGGAAACAGCTACAGGAGAGGTGCCCGGGTCTAATTCACAGGGGTGTTTTATAATGGCGCAGTCCCGTTGGAAAACCCTTGGTGAATCAGGCCCTTACAGAGCAGCAGCTTTCCTCCGGTTCTGTGTGATTACTGCTAGATAAAGTGGCAGCTCATTATTGATGACTGGAGTCATGCAGCAGGGACAGGGGCACCAGAGGTCGCGAGGGCAAATGGCCACCTGGACGGCAGAGACTCTGCCGTGCCGGGGGCCGTGTGCCCTCGCCTGTGGCGTCGCCGCCGGGTCCTGGGGCTGCGCCCCACAGCAGGCAGGCTATAAATAAAAACGAAAACGAAAGAAATCCACCCAGCACTGCAGCAGCGCTCACCGAGCGCCGACGGTGGCAGTGCTGCAACGGCGGCCCGCCCGCCACCCACACACACACACACACGACGACACCTGCCTTGACCCACCAGTACTCAGCAAGTCGCTACAGTTGGCCTAGCCTGGCCTTCTTCAGTGGAGTGAGTAGGGCACAGGTCACTGGATGGACTGGAGCAGCAGGAGCTGATCAGGGAGCAAGCACACGTGTTTACACATGCGCAACTAAATCAAAATGGAGGACCACAAGCATCGCAGGATGATGTGGCCACGCCCCCTCCTCCTCTGATTGGTCGATGGCCAGATGTCGCAAGAGATTGACAGTGAGTGACAAAGGTGACCCTGGGGAAGTGATCATTGCGCGGCCCCGAATGTGAGGAGAGGTGGACAGTGGGGCAGGGACGTCATTTGGGGGTCGCCAGAGGTCGCAAGAGCGACCGCTGCCGATTGGCCAGCGACCTCTGGCGACCCCCAAATGACGTCCCTGCCCCACTGTCCACCTCTCCTCATATTCGGGGCCGCGCAATGATCACTTCCCCAGGGTCACCTTTGTCACTCACTGTGAGGAATTCGACCATCCGCATGGTGGGCATGCGCTCATCTGGGCTATTTGAACATTTTCATTCAATGGACTGACGGTGGACCAACCTCGGGAAACTGTGTGGTGCTAATTCACACACATTCTCATATGCTCACACCACGGCAAACGCATAGACGCGTGTACTCTGGGTGGACACAGCCGACAGGCACAGTCTACCCTGTCATAATTAGCTGGAATGTGACAGCTAGGAGTACACTATGCCATCTCTTGGAAGGGGGGCGACCAAGCTTCCCCCTGCCATGGCCAGCCTGATTAACTAATGAAGGCTCCATGGATCTGCCCTGTCCTTTTGTTCGGCCTTGCAGCTTGTGGCAGCTATTAACATACCAATCAGAGGGTATTTTAAACTGTCCCACAGGGGGCCTGGCTGCAGAGGTTAACAAAGGAGACAGGAAACCCAACAACCTTTCATATATAACTGTATCAACCTGAAGCCAGCTCCCACCCTCATTATCAATGACAGTGAGCTGTCATGTTTTGGAACTGTGTGCTTACAGTAGGCCACCCTGGTAGCCCATTGAAGAAGCTGGGAGAAGTGCCTCGATGAGCATCTACCAATATCTGCATTTAAGGACATTTTCAAACTCATCAAGATCCTCGACCCGCAACTGACGGCAATGCTGATCGTTGTCACGCCGCATTACTTAAAGAAATCTTAGACGTCTCGACCAGTGCTTCACAATCATTGATCAGCGCTGAGACGATTCTTGACCCCGAGCCTCCGTGTAGGCCAGCCTGCAGCTGTTCATCCAGCTTTGCTCGCTGAACCGTCTTGCCGCCTGATTCCTGCAGCTGACTCTCATTTTGAACTCTGTCACAGAAACTTCAAAGCGCCCCTGAAGCCGACTCGACCCTGTCGAGCCCCAAGAACATCTACAGCCAAAGGTACATTGTGATTCTGCCCCCCTGGTCCTTCCCAGAAGGCCCCATGAGACATATTAAGACCCGTTGTGCTAAAGCCAAGTTAACTTAAATTGTTGTGGTCATTAACCATACCTACTACCCTCTTGTCTATATCCAGAGTGCATCCCTTTTCCTTTTTAGAAACTGTCTTGTCCTCTGCATTACTTTACCGGGTGGGGTGTATTTCGGGGTGTTGCTAAAACTGTTGTGATATAAATAAAGTAGAAATTTTTGATACAGCCTTGACTGGCCAGTTCCTTTCATCATTGGGTAGTAACTGTATCTTCGCTGTGTTGCAACTAACCAAAGATCCACAACCTTTCGGAGATAAGCCTGCCGTTCCGTCCATGTTACCAAAATTGGACATGGAGGTTTATAATTTGCTTGTTATCCCAATATGTTCAGATCCCTTCTGGTGTAGTCGAGATGTGAGGCTGATTGATGGTTTACAAACCGTTATTCATCCCTGGAGCACTGGTAACCCGGAAGTTGATTCGTCACACTCGCCTTCTCCGGAGGTCCACTTTGGGAACAGTCCCGCTCTCTCCCCTCCGTCTCCTGGTGGTGGCTGTCCCACTGCTCGCGCTGCAGTTTGGGTTTACGCTGGCCTCCTTCTGCCATTAACCTGGCCAGGCCCCAGGCTCTCTACGATCGGAATGCCATTGTCTGCTGCGTCAGAGGGTGGGCTTGTTCTCCTCCCGCCGGCACCTGATGAAATTCTCTGCCTCCCCTCCACCGCTCTGGGTCTTCCTGTGCAGAGCCTCCGACAACACGACAGTCCGTCAACACATCCCAGGAATCCGGCACACCTTAAATCATGGCTCAAGCCACATCAGCACCGGGTGCAGCCTCTGGAGGTATTTTTCTAACTTGTTTTGGTGCAGGGAAAGGGAGACACAGCACTAAGCAGCCATTTGGTCTGCACCCCCTGGTGGTCTCCCAGTGCTTGTTTCTAACAGGACTTTGAAAGACATGCATACTGTTTATAAATCAAGTGGCTGAAGGCACACTTGGTTAAGACATTTGTATTACACCTATTGTGCATTTACAACTCCAATTAAGCCATTAACTCGCAGGTGTCTGCTTTGAAATAACACTGGTAGGCGCTTCAGGCACACCATTTGGTGTTATTGCTTGACAAAGCTAGCTCAAAGAAAGAGATCCCAGGAGGATGTGTACTGGAATGGGAATGGACAGAGAGTGGGTGCCCATAGCAATGAACATGGCCATGTGTAGTCAATGGATAAAAAACAAACAACTCCTGCAGGCTGTGGCCATCTGCCTCTTAGCTGCACATCAATGCATTCGTTAGGCGTATAGCCACCGATTAGCCAAAACTAAACACGTTTGGGGGTAAAGAAACGTAGTGACAAGATGAAGGGATGAAGATTTCTGTTTTTCTGGTAATGTCTGGGGTTCACTTTTAAGTGGAACGGAGATGGTGTTCCCCATTTAAAAGTACACGTCGATGCATGGTGCCCATATAACTCAAAAAGGAAAGGGGCTCAAAGCAGACCGGCGGAGTCTAATCCTGGCCTTTATGAAAAGTGTGAGATTCTGGGCTAATGCCTCCTGCTTCCTGTGCCTGAAGTCGTATGTACACACACACACGCACACGCACGCACACACACGCACGCGCACACACACATATAATATTTAATGTAACTGTATAGTGTAATCGTCCATATTCATGAAGTCATGTTCCCACTGCACTTGCGAGGCTCTCCTCCTAGCCTCGTGGCTTTGCCACGATCGAAGAAGCGCTTTCTGCTGAAGCGAGTTTGATGTTGCAGGTGCTTGTGGGCTCTTGTGGTGTGTGGATCTCACTTATTGTCGTCCACCACGATCCCTTCCAAGGTGTCCACTGGAAGATGCTTGAGTGCACCATTAACATTGACCTTCTTTAAGGTGTGCAACCTTGTGGCATTCGCTTTTAAGATCAAAACACAATGTATTTCTAAAACTGTCTATTGTGAACTCGGTGGTAGAGTCCATTTTAAAAAGTGCCATAAATATATTAAATTACAAAATTGATATCAAAACAGGTCTTCTAGTAACTCAGCTCTTTTGAATGACATCCATGACTCTTTTATGCCCTGCATTAACTCCTAATAACAAGACGTCAGTACAAAAAGTTGCAAAAATAAACAACGTTTTCTCCAGGTCATACTTCCCCTTCCCTTCAGAGTTAGAAAACAAATAATCTAAGCCTATAACGATTCTAAACCTAGCTAATACTGACATCTACTGGAAGAAAGCGGTATTGCCACTCCTTATTTTAGTACGCCAGTAAAGGAAGTCGGGAAGTCACTTAAGGGGGACCCGACAGAGTCCCTACCCGAGGCACATTTTTGAAGACTACTACCCAGGTTAGCCCTGACCCACTTAAAGCCCTCACTCTGACTATAAAATGTCAATACTGCTCCTAGTTTTCACATTGGTGATTCTTAAATGTACGTTTGAGATGATTTAACCTACTATGAAAAACCAATACACTCACTCACATTTTGTTAGACAAATCGCGTTTGCTTCCAACTTTATTTGTGTTTCACTTCAGAACTTAGAACGAATATATCAACTAAATTGTAACAATTAAAATATTTTTTTAAAGAACATATATATTTTTTATTTACATGAATAGAATAAGAATCGACTTTTCTGTATTTTACAAAAAAAAATAGGAATTAGAACATAATTTATATGTCACGTTATCCACCACATAGAATAATGTTTTTAACGTGAAATTATTCTTTCTACTTAATCTGGTATTGCTGTGCTGTGCCAACTGCTCTGACAACAAAGGTGCACTGGCCTATGGAATTAGAGAAGTTCCCTGAGAGGCCTCTGGCTGGGAATAATGGGGCATTCTCCTGCAGAGAGGCAGATATGCACCTTTGCAAAACACATGAGCGTAAAAACAAAATAAGCATCCCTTCTTATTAAACCTCATCTCTTAGAAACGAATTAGAAAGGAAGAGGCCAGACAGAAAATTGACGTTTCTTATTGAAACTCTAAATAAGCTGAGAGAACAGGGCCTGCATGTGAAACCGAGTGCACCCTCCTGTATCTTTACATACACGGTTGTAAAATGAGAAAGATATAAAGTTTCCATAAAGCACTTCACACCATATACCACCTGCTTCTAAGCGCTGTAATTTTAGTTATTTTTATTACCCGACCTAATGATAAACAAAGTATCAACCTAGCAAGGATAAGGACCTGTGACTGCCGGTTGCAAACCGACCTATTTTACTTACAGCTAAACTCGGTGAGCAATCTAA
The DNA here is from genome assembly GCF_040938575.1 of Ambystoma mexicanum. NCBI lineage: Eukaryota > Metazoa > Chordata > Amphibia > Caudata > Ambystomatidae > Ambystoma > Ambystoma mexicanum. The sequence continues at coordinate 663,747,075 of NC_090929.1, forward strand.
TCAGATGCAATTGTATTTGCATATAAAGTATATATAATGTGAGACCAGCCAATAAAAAAAGAGCCTTCTAACAAGTTCACAGTGTGATACATTTCTGCCGGTAATTGCGTTTCAGACACTTTTTTTTGGCAGTAATAGAATTAGGCCAGCTTTACCACACCACCGAATTCCTGCTTTGGTGGAGAAATGGGGAATTTACCTGCAGCAAATACCTGGATGTAAAACCTCCACGCCACCACCAAAAATCGACAGATTTACCGTGGTAAAATTACAGCTCCCGGTAATGCTGACTAATTTCTCATGGCTCCTTAGAATTCTAACATTTTAAATGATCAATGACTTAGCACCATGTGTAACCCTGCGGTAGACCCTTGAGATCCAAATAGTATTAACGGTAAATGAGTTTGGCAGTCATTCTAGCAGAATTACCACCCAACGCACAACGAGGGGGAAAGTCCTTAAGCACTGTAGGCCTTTTGGTGTTGGTTTAAACTAGTTGTCAAAGTGTACAAAAAAGTGATTGAATTATGCGCCCCCTTAAACCACTCCCCAATGCACCCTTGCCTCTGCTCACTCTCCGCCCACTAAAGAAATCCTACCTCGTGTTCGTCCTGTCATTCCTCCGGTCCACCCCTCAACAGAGTTTAACAATTGTGCTATCAAGGTTGACTCAAATAGTAACAACAAAAAAAATCTTAAAATCCGTTTTACTTGCAGAGATTGTTCCCCACAACATGAAGCGTTATGCATCCCCCCATTCTAATCGACCCCCATTCAAACCGCTTAAGAGACTTGCCAAATACCATAGCTACTCCCATTACTCACACACAGCTGTGCCTGCAGCACTATCAGGTTAACCATGCTTAAATCCAGAAGGCAAAAGCCGATGACGCTGTGCGGTGGCTTGGAAATGGGCTTCATGTTCCAAGCAGGCAAACTGACAGAAAAGGTGCATCAGCAAGATAGCTCAGCGAGCTACGACACCAGCACAAATCCCTGTACCCATTAGTTCCTGCCCACTTAACCATTGCTTTTAATGGTAATTGCATGCAGCAAGTGTTTAAAACTGATGATTAAACATTGAAATCTACAAGTCACAAACGCCTTGGCAATGCCGAAAATCAGTAGCAATGACCCTGGGTTCTATGTGAAAATGTCCCATGGGAAAAAGTCACCAGGTAGGCGATTTATTTTCCTCCATGTACCGCTAAGAGCCATCGTCCACACATTCTAGAACAGGCATTCATTACTATTCTAACTCCAGTCCTAGAATATTTGGGGAAAGTGCTTGATTTTCGTGGAAGTGCACATTTGGGAAAAACTGAAACCAAGACAAGACAGCAATCCTAAGAATAAACCTACAACAGAGAATCATTTTATGAAAAACATAAAATATTTATGCAAAATCACCTTAAATATTAAGGAACGTTTCATCATTGAGTGTGCCTTTGCTTTAACTGGGGACCAAAACCGACATACAAAATGTTGACATGGATGTAGCGCTGACCAAGAGCAGGAGGGCCTCTAGACGTTTTTAATAATAGATGATAGCGTTCCTAAACTCAGGGGCACACCTTTCATCCACCTCAGCAAGGTGAGAGGCTGTTTGGGCCTGCATTTTGCAGACAGGCGCATGCAGTGTCTGATCGTCCCACGGAGCTATATGCTGCATATATTTCTTTGCTAAGTAGCTGAGGTCTGAGTATTGGGGAGTATGCATTGGAGTGCACCTGGTCCAAAAGAAAATTGCATTAAAGAGCGATGCGCTTGAACTTGCAGGACTGACAGTATGCATAGGTGGGGGGCTCGGGGTGTGACTGGTCTTTCAATGGATATGATTTTGGGTCATATGGCTTTTAATTTGCCAATTCTAAAAAATAAAAAAAATCTGCACTTATCAGACACTGTTGCCATAAACCTAGCACTTGCCACTTGCTGGCTGCACTCCCACTGTTTCCTGCTTTATTTATTGATGTATGTTTTATTTATTTGTATTCCTTTTGCTCAGCACTTTCCACTTTTCCCCCCCTCCCATGCACTTTGCCCTTTCCCTCTCCCCTGCACTTGCGCGGTCTCAATGTCACTGGGCCTAGTAAGACCACTGTTTTGTTCTCCCTTGCCTCATCGCGCTCTGAAATACTTGTGTACGAGCGCGATTCAAATAAAACAACAATATCAACCATTGGTGCAAGGCAAGCTGGAAAGATTTTTTGACATGTCGGCTCCTCTGAAAAAAAAAAAGACACAGGCCTGTCAGGAAATCCTTCAATTCCTCTAGAGCTGAGCCTTCCCCAGCATCCATGTTCAGATCCAACCCATTTCACCGAGTCAAGTTTGCTAAAATTGCTTTAGTCTTTCCTTTAACACAAAGCCCATTAAGGTGCGCTCACTACCATGGTCTCCACAATGTCTTGCAGCCGTGTGGAGAGGCTTCCTTTTGGGCTGTTTGCTCGGATGAAGGTGGGCAGATGTGAGCCGGTGTGCCCTGCTTCCCCACTGCAACCGGGTCCCTGCGGAAGTGCTCCAGGACTTCCGCCTGCGGATCACCCCAGGGATTCTGGGCACTCAGAAACACGACACTCTCACAAAGGCACTTGGCGTATCCTTGGCGGTCAGCATCGGGGAAGGTGCCTGAAAAGCAAGGTTGAGAGAAAAGCTCATTTTTGAGGCAGGAGTCTGAAGGCACTCATTTCTAGACTGTGAATGAGTATTGTTAAGACAATTGACAATACATAAAAAAATAAGTTAGAAAATGTAACTTCAGTTGTATCCCCACTCAAGGATGTGAGGGTACATTTAACAATAATGCTGACAGGAACAGAAACCCAAGCATGTATTGTAGAAATAAATGAATGGGATTACATTGTATTAAGGAACAGCCTTCCAGAAGGAATCGGTATTGCAACCATTCTGCAATATAGCAAGGCCAAGGCAACGGGTGGAGTGCAGGTGGGATGCCGTTCCACACACTGGGCACTATCCAATGCCCACCGCATATGGCAAATTGGGAAATGAATGGCACAGATGGTGGACAACCTAAAATGTTACCACATTGGTTGCTTTTTCACGGACCAACCAAGTTTCCAGTTACTGTCGTTTGGAATTGCAATCCATATGGCTAACTTATATGCGAAGCTGGAGTTCAAAGGGGGCCAATGCAAGTTATTGATAGCTGCAGAGAGAGAGAGAGATGCTTGACTTGGTACTTGAGAGCAGACATATTGGTTGCTTCCTAGCAAGTCCACATGGAAAGGTACCAGAAAGTGGTGTCTTTGTGTGAAGTCTGTGGTGAAAGAGAATGTTAGTCCAGGGTCAGCAGAAGACCCCACTGGTTTCTGGGGAGGCATGCTCAGTCTGGACTCTGAGCCCGCTACAATGCTTTCGTTCCTGTTTGGCTTCAGTGTCAACTAGCTCTCATCCATCCACCTGAGCCCTCAGTCAGGCGGCTAGGCAGGGTACTGCATACTTTCTGAGCAATCGCCATTCGGGTGGCATGAGAGGCCATAGCTTTTAGTGACACCATAAAGTCACACACATGTTAAACAGGGGGACAGCCCCGGGCATGAAGTAGCCCATTGAGACACGTTGCGTAGATTACTTGACAGGTTAGTGCCAGTCACGAGCCGAGAGACTCGGGCCGTGCCAATCACAAGCACTGGCTATCCGACATGCACATTACACTTTTACAACCCCTCGAGCTTTTTGGAGGTGCCAACCTGTCATGGGAGCTGTTCAGTCCACCTAGGGCTAGCCCAGATATTTGGGGCTCTGCAAAAAGGAGGTGTAGACCTCAGGAGATACATGAAACCCCACAATCGCCTGAAGGTTTATTGCCGGCAGGATTAGGGAGCCACTCGAGCCCGTGATGCCAGGACCCAAGCAAGCAGAACACTGTGGTTAATCGAGTTGACGCCTGTGATGATGCATGAAATTGTTTAATTAGAGTCACGATTTGTAATTCATTTCAGAGGTGATTCTTGAGAGAGAGAGAGACAGAGAGAGGGAGAGAGAGAGAGAGAGTGACAAAGAGCCAGAGACAGAGAGCCAGAGAGAGAGCCAGAGAGAGAGAGCGAGAGAGAGAGAGAGACCAACACCAACAACACGTTCTGCGGCACGCTGGTTCCTCATTGCTGTGTGTACATATGTGTGATAGGGGAATTAAATAAAAAATCTGAACAGCAGGAGCTAAAAGAAGTTCTTGGGTATCGGCATCACCCAGAAAAGCAGGAGCTGCTTCTGGGGAACAAACAGCTGACATAGGGTGTGCCACCAATGTAACTTCCACCTAAGAAGGAAACTGTCACTCTTTGTCTTTGCACATCTTTCGGATGTGTTCTAATGCTTTTGTATAGATATTACCAAACATGTTTAGTTAATGTCTTATGGGCATATCTGTAGTGTACCAATGGGCCTGGGATTCATTATGCGCCCCAGGAAGCAGGTGGTGCCAAGCTAGCCAGGCTCTTCTGGACCATGGTATGCAGCCCAATTGCCCTAAGCAATCCAGATCCCTGGGCAATGCTTGCTATGCGCCACCCCTAGAATGTCACTCCTGTGAAAGCATGCCAACTGCATCATGCTGAATAGCGCCATGACGGGCAGACAGAGCACATGTCTGACTAGTGAACATGCTGGGAGGTGACGGTATCTGGCTGACCAATGGTTGTTGTGACAGAGCATTTAAGCTACTCTGAGATGTTGCATGGACATTGTGATACCACGAATTAGTGCTACTAAAAAAGGAACAAACGCTCCCAGAATTCATCCAAAGCCATTTATAGAGCCGGCTAGTTTTTCTTCTGGAAACTATGGTACACCTCACAGCAAGCGCTGGTGCAGACGGATTATAGTAACAAGTGTCAAGGTTGTAGTCAGTAATAACAAATATTATTGAACCTGCAGATCGAAAGTTACCTCAAATTGTCTTTACTTAATCACAAAAAGTTCTTTTAACATAAATTGACAAAAACTTGTGATCATTTTTGCTTCCGAAATGATCATAGGTTACAATATCTCCTCTTTTGTGTACACACAACTCTCATCTTTAAGAGTATTCATTACATATCAAATCATTCACATTCTCTTAGTCCAAAGAACAAAGCATTCAGGCTGTTTTGCCCACAAGCCAACACGTGTTTCGACCTAATGCCAGTCCTTACCCAGGCTGGGCTGAGACACACACATATATTTGTGTACTGTACTGCCTGAATGCAGTGAATTTGCTGCACTCCCTCTTTGATTGTGCTGTGATTAATACTAGCTGCGCTGCAAATCCATATTCAAAATTCTGTTATGGCGCCCTGTGTGATCCCTAACTTCATATTAATTTGTGTTTCTGGTTGGCTTAAGTACAACCTTCAGGCTCCATTGATGGTGGATGCCTCATCACCAGTTGACGTTCCTCATGATTAAGGTTTTTTCCCTGTAATCAATTTACTATTTACTTTTGTTCCAAGCCAAGAAAAAAAAATCCTCTGTTTGGAGACAACTGTCTGTGTGCCAAGCACACAAGTGCTCTTGTGTAGCAGTACCCAACTTCTCACTGCCACCACGCTCTAATTCGAACCCTCACTCAACCAACACTAGCTGTGAATGTTTCCTTCCACAGTACTGTCCAGCTTCACACATAGTATCTGTCTATCCATAAAATTACTGGACAGCTTTAGACTGTCTCATAATGTTGTAGGTACTCTGTCATTTTGCACATTCAATGTAAGTGTAGAGGTAGAATTTGGGAGGTTCGTGCGAAGTGCACTGTAGCAGGAGGGAGCGGTTTTGAACAGAGGGACCACATTTGCATCTTTCGGAGAGGCACTGAGCAGGGTAAAGTGGAGAAGATTTGTCAGTGTCATTTCCGGTATTTGAAGGAAGAAAACAGAGTCAAGGAGCAGGGGAAAGCGAGAACAATGCACCAAGCGCCGTCTTGGGTTCTGCAGAACTGCACTTGCCAATGTCTCGCTTTCACGCTGCCACAGCGCTCACATGGAGCGGTTTGTCTACACCTGTGTGTCGCAACAAAACGTGTCGTCCCCACAACAGTTTGCAGAACTGCACTTGCTACTACCGTGCTTTTATGCTGCCACACTCACAGTGAGCTTGTTGTCTCCTCCTGCGTTTCCCACCAAAACGTGTCCTCCCCACAACAGCTTGCAGAGCTGCACAGAATGTTACCGCGCTTACAGTGAGATTTTTGTCTTTCTCTGGCGTGCCGCACCAAAACTGTGGCCTCCCACAACAGCTTTCAGAACTGCACTTGACACTACCTACCACGCTGTGGTGCCTGTACTTTTAAGGGCACACACACGGCTGAGTGATGCAACTCTGCTGCATGTGTACGTAATAACCGGGGGTACCCGGGAACGTCAGTGCGACTGTGGAGCCCAGACAGAGAACACTGTGTCGCTTGTGTTCCATATGCTGAGGGGGCTCACGGGTCCGGAGGGGCACACCAGCAGCCATCTACATTGGTGACGAAGGTAGGATTTCTTTGGGCATTTTATCTTGATTTCCATGCCGCAGAGTTGGCGAGTTCAAAGCAGACGGCCACCATTATGCCTGCACGTGGTGGAGAAGGCTGTGGCTCCCGTTGGGAGTGCTTGTGCACCTCCCACGTTAATTTTGGAACTCCCCTCAGTCAGGGGGTGACATTCTGTTGCTGGAAAACCGAATTTGGGATGTTTTTGGGCAGTTTCTCTCCAGTATTGAGGTGAGGAGAGGGGTGAGCGCAGGGAAGATTTTTCTTCTTTTTCCCCTTTGTCCCATACAGCTCGATTTTTGGAGACATTGGCCTGTGTGCTGGGGAGGATATTCCTGGCTGGCTGGATGTTAGAGGAGGGGCAATCATTATAGCAAGCCCGAGGGTGGAGTGTTGGCTACATCTGCATGCTCAATTGTTTTTGGTGCATTCTGCCTGGAGGAGGGCCATCATGAGTTGCGGCCCTAGACTCCACATGGGGTGGTCGTGCGCTCACCGCCATGGGTGACCAAGAAGATGGTGCAGGAGCCCAGGCGCTGGCAGGGCCCGTGGCCCCAGTGGGTGTGCATATGCCAAAACAGCAAGAGGTGCTTATACCGATGCCTGAATTTGATGTTTCTGGGGCCCTGTCAAGCCTTGGAGCAAGGTGGAGGCTCTGGATAGACCATCTGGACATGTACTTCCGGGCCACGGGTGAGACCGATGATGATAGTAAAGTGTCCACGCTTCTGTACTCAGCAGACCCAGCAGTGCACAAAATCTTTTAATCTCTGCAGCCAGTGGATACATCATACACAACAGCCAAGAACGATTTGCGCGAACAATTTGTGCATTAGCCAACGAGGACTATGAGCGTTTCATCATGTGTAGCACCAAACAGAAAGATGATGAGTCTCTGGACACGCTCTATGGCCATCTCAGCTGGATGTAGATTTTGTGTGCCTGGGAGAATGCACAGACCATCATCAGAAACCAGCTCATTCAGGGCTGTTCATCTGGCAAGCTGAGAAGGCAGGTGTTTCGGGAACCTGGACTCAAGTTGCCCCACATACTGGAGCTGGGCCGGCCCAATGAGGTGTCTGAAGTGAGGACGTAAAAAATGGACGCGTCCATTTGGCCAGGGAAAACGGAGGAGGTGTGTGCCGTGGGGCGAGGTCAAGAAGGGAGAGGGGCCCAACAAACGAGTGGTGGCCAGCGTCACAGAGGGGGTAGGCCTCTGGAATCATGCCTCAAGGGCTGTTATGATCTCCCGCACCTGGCGGAATGCCTTGCGCAAGGGAAGGCTTTGGACACTGTGGGACACTTGATCACTATGCTGCCGATGTGCAGGGCACCGGTACCAGTGGTGGTGCAAAGGGGGCCGGTACGGGCAGTTTATTTTAGACAACAGTGCCTGCCGAAAGTCTCTCAGTTGGATCAAGGGGAATATGGTCTGACTCAGGAAGTGGAGGAGGAGGACGAGGAATAAAACATCTTCTTCATCTTCAGCGTCAGTGCACTGCGCACCACCACCAGAAGGCAGCCACAGTGTTGGGTACAGGTTAATGAGTCCACAGTACTTGTGCTGGTGGACACGCAGGCATCATTGAACCTGATGGCAAGAGTGCATTACAATGCCTTGTTGGTGCTGCCCACGTTGCAGAAGCAGAGAGCGTAGATCTTCACGTTTGGTGGTGAGCAGCTCATTCCATTGGCCGGGGCGTTTGTGGTTGAAAGTCGAACATGGAGGAACATCCATCAAAGCTCGGTTCTACGTGACAAGTGTTAGCAGCAACAATCTCCTGAGCTGTGTAGCGGCTGAAGCATTGGGCATCATCAGCTTCGCATATGCGGTGTACGTGGAGGATGTGCAGGGGCTTATCACAAAGTACAGCCAGCTGTTTGAGGGGATAGGCTGCATGGCTGGCACACATGTGAAGCTGCATATCGATGAGTCCATACAGCCTCAAGCACTGCAGAGTTCCATTCCATCTGAGGGACATGGTTGATAAGGAATTGGATAATCTGGTGTTGCTGGGCTTAATAGAGAAGGTGGATGGGCCTACCGCATGGGTGTCGCCTGTAGTCATTGCATGCAAACCGAGGCAGCCTGACTCGGTGAGGATCTGTGTTGATATGAGGCTCCCGAACAAGGACATCAAGCGAGAGAGACACCTCAGACCCATGATTGACGACATCATCGCGGAACTGCAAGGGCCTTGGTGTTTTTTCGAAACTTGACCTGCATGCTGGCTATCATCAGGTGGTGCTACACCAGGACTCGAGATACATCACCACCTTTACCACACACCGGGGCCTGTACCGTTATAAACACCTAAGCTTTGGTGTGTCATCAGAGGCAGAAGTGTTCCAGAACATCATCCAATAGTGTGGATTTGGATGGTGTTCTCAATTTCAGCGATGATATTCTGGTGTTCGCGAAGACGGAGGCTGAACATATGGAACGATTGGTAAAGACTCTAGAATGGCTGCAGACACTGGGGCTGATTTTGCACAAAGAGAAGTTTGAATTCCTGAAGAGAAGGATTGAGTTTTTCGGTTTCGTCTTCAAGGAAGGGGGTGTATCACCCGACCCCCGGAAGGTCAAGGACATTGTGGAGGCAAGGCCCCCAGATAATGTAACTGAGGTCCGAAGATTTCTGGGGATGGTCACCTACTGTGGCTGTTTCATCCGGAAACTAGCCTGCAGGTCGGAGCCCGTGAGAGGCCTCACCAGGGAAGATGCGACATGGCAGTGGGGCCCGCTAGAGCAAGCTGCATTTGAAGATGTGAAAGGGGTGCTAACGGCGGAAGACACAATGGCGTTCTTCAATTCGTTGTTGTCATTGGAGGTTGTGGTGCACGCCAACCCATTTGGTCTGGGTGCGGTCCTTACGCAAACGGACGTACAAGGCGAGATCAGATCGATCACCTATGTGAGCAGGGCACTGTCTGAAACAGAGCAGCGCTATTCGCAGATTGAGCGGGAGGCCCTGGCAGTCTTGTGGGGGTGTCTGAACTTTCGACTATATGTGCTCCGCCGGCTGGTGACAGTGGTGACTGACCACAAACCTCTGCTGCCGATCGTGGCTGGTTTGTCATCAAAGCCTGCATTGAACGGTAGATGCTAGCACTCCTGGAGTATGGAGTCTCACTGGTGTACTGGCTGGGCAACAACAACGCAGTGGATTATCTGCCAAGGCACCCAAGGGGCCGGGTGGAAGAATGCAAAGATATCAGTGGTGAGGAGGCCGATGATCATGTGCTGCAGATTGTTGAATCGGCAATGCTGATCGAAGAGCTTGAAAAGGCGGCGGCGGACCATGAGTGCTTCCTGATAATGAAGACGGCCCTTCAGCAGGGGTTGTGGAAGTCGGTGGTGGACAGCCTGGCACAAAGAACCCAAGAGGCGCGACTGGCGTTAGAGCAGTTGTGGAGGGTGATGGATGAACTGATATTTGTAGAGTCTGGATTCTTACGCCCGGGAGACCACATTGTGGTGCCGATGTGTAAAATCCAGCAAGTCATTGAACTGACACCCCAGGGTCATCAAGGGCGGCAAAGATGAAAGCGAGGCTAAGCCACAAAGTGTGGTTCCCTGACCTTGAGAAACGGATGGAAGAGTTTGGGTCGGCCTTTGCGTGGTGTCAGGCGGCTGCCCCGACACAGAGAGAGCCCCTCATTGAAGTCATGACCCGAGGAACAAGACCCTGGGAAAGTGTGCATGTAGACGTTGGGTCCACCGGCAGAGACACTCACTTCTTAGTGGTGGTGGACAAGTGATCACTGTACCCAGAGGTTGTGTTCATTGGACCAGTGTCATTTGATAAGGGGCAAATACCCTGGAGAATATCTTTGCCATATATGGGTTGCCTCAGACCCTGTGCTCCGATAATGGACCGCCATTTCAAGGGGACAGCTTTGCTCAGTTGATGGAGGAGTATGGCATACACCACAGAAAGATTACACCAATCTGGCCCTGTGCCAACGGCGAGGCAAAGCAGTTCATGAAGACCCTCAATAAAGTGTTCCAGATTACCCATGGACAGGGCCAATGCCTACAATGGGCTCTGTACTCATCTCTGAGGGACTACAGGGTCACCCCTTATGCATTGACTGCAGTGGCACCAGCGGACGCAATGTTTTGATGGTGTCGAGGGGGTTAACACTTGAAGTGAGGGAGCGCGAACCAGCAGTGATCGAAGACGCTCAGGTGGAGCGAGAAAGGATAATGAGGACAGAAAGAGAGAACATTAGAAGAGGACTCTGACCCCATCAGCTGATCCCCGGTGATGAAGTGTTAGTGAAGATCCAGCATCCACAAGGCAAACTGTCACTGACTTATAAGCCTAGTCACATGGACGTGGTAGCTGTGTGTGGCTCCAGGGTGACTGCGTCAGATGGAACTGCCACTGTCACCTGAAATTCCAGTTTCTTTAAGAAGGTGGGGGAGACCAGGTCGGAGGCAACCCTGCAACGAGGTACCTGATGAGGGTGGTGGCCTGGCCCATCCGCCGAGTCTCCTGGGTCGAAGGGATGCTGATGAGGAGGGCCCGATCTGGGAATGCGGACAGGAGGTATCCCCATAGGGCAGGGAGGGGGAAGCCTGCCCATCTCAGTGACTATGTGTTGGACCCCTGAATTGGTGTGCCCGGTCAACGTCAGCTGAGCATAAACTTGTGGGCCTGGGAGGGAAGGAAATAAAGGGGTTTGTTAAGTTTGCAGTGAAGTGTTGAAACTATATGTGTGTGCCTCCTATTAGTATTTGTTTGTTATGAAAATGGTGCCTGTACCTTTAAGGGCGCACGTGCGGTGGAGTGACGCAACTCCACCATATATGTATGTAATAAACCGGGCGTCTCGTGGAGCCGGACAGAGGACACTGCGTCGCGTGTGTTCCATATGCTTGGGGGGGGGGGGGCAGACTCACAGCCATCTACACACACTGTCATTATGAGTCAAATAAACCCTATGTTTCAGACTACAGTCTACTGACATATCAAATATCAAATTAGGTGAAGCAATGCACTACCACGGGCACCCAGAGATTCGAGGACACACCTGGGCAGTTTAATGCTTTAATAATAATTTAGCATGCACTACGAACCCTCAGGTATCTGAGCGCTGCTTATTATTACCCACGGTGTGTGGTGCTCATTTATCGACCTCGGAAGGATGAAAGGCTGAGTTTGACCCTGCCAGGAATCGAACCTGCGTCAGCAGGCTTTGTACAGATGTCAAAGTGAGCGCTCTACTCGCTGTGCTATCAGACCGGCTCGTTTTACAAATACCACAGAAGTTCCAATGCTGAAATATACAATTAAAGATGCACGCTTCTGTTTCCGATTTTTCTTTCCACTCAGTTCACTTTGTACAAATTAACATTTTTACCTATAAATTACCAAATACAAATGCATTTTAAAGCCAATTTATGAACCAGCGTTTGCAAAATCGCAGATTCAGTTCTGTATAGACTAGTCTGCTGGGAAAATGTGAACGTATTTGACTATCTTAACTTTGCTCGGAGTGCGACTGAATCTGTCGCTCTGTTGCGTATAACGCGCTAAAAGGGGCGTCTATGCGCTAATCCGTGGAGGCAGGAAAGTGGATAAATCTTATTGAAAGAAGTAGGTGTTAAGTTTCCGTCGGAAAGAAATGAGCAGTTCATGAGATCGAATGCCACATGAAGGGGAAACGTTTGAAGACCCCAAGCAGGGGAGCGCCCTCACCTCTGAGCCGCAGCCGCCTCTGCTGCTCCAGGTGGGCCACGGCGAGCTCCAGGATGTCGGCCTTCTCCAGGCGGCACTGGGGCTGCTGCCGCTGGACCTCCTCCTCCAGCAGGCGGCGGAGCTGCGCAATGCTGCTGTTAATGCGGTCCCGCCTCAACTTCTCCACCGCCGGCTTCCTCCGCTAGAGGGCAAGCGAGGGCACAGTTAGTCTCCTGCTCACGAGGCACCATGGGAGCGCACCGGCACCCCCCCCCCCCCTCACCCAATGCACCCCGCCAAGGGCAGTGGTTGGCATCTTCCACCTGCCTTCCAGCGTTGAGAGATGTACGCCCTCCATCCCCTTTTGAGGCGTTGGTGCCCGCGTGAGCTTGTCCCTTTTACCATCCCTTCCGTGCCTTTGACCCCCATGTGCCCCATTGGAACACACGCCCTCTCTTGGCAGACTGGTAGCCCACCCTTACTCTCTTACGTCGTTTGCTCAGACAACCACTCTCTAAACTCGCTCTTTTGGGCGATACTTCTTACAGACCCAACCATGACACTTAGCAGCACAGAGAACGTGTGCGCTAAAAAAAACCTACCTTTGTACTGTGGCATGCAGACAGCGCACCCCATTCCGGAGTTGCTGCTCCCCCTGCTGGTACATAGTGGTAACCAGAGAGAGCCCAGTCAATGAATACCCTCATTTGCCTCGACCAACACCTGCAGCAACAGTGGCTATTCCAGGAGTGGGGCTGCCGCTCACAGTTTAACCCTGGCCCGCAGGAGACCGTACTATTGCAGTACTGGGGGCATCACGCGTCTGCTAGTGCACCTACGACGACCCCCCAACACCCATCCCTATTGTAATACTTAAACCAACACAAGACTCTACAAGAGCATCACTCGACAGCTTCTCCGCAGTTTGAACACAATTATTTTAAAGTTATGGAAAAATGCATGCAAAAGGCGAGGTTGGAGGGGGGGGGGCGAGGGGAGCGGATTCCTAAAGCAGAGAGCGAGCTGGAGAGAGTCCTCCTCATGATACTGAATATATATTGATTCATATGGGTATTGATAGATTAGGCCTCCAGTCTCGCCCTTCTCGAGTCTGCACCTCTAATCATCTTAGTCTCCGTCTCTGTCTTTGTTCTTACGCTAAGATCACAGGCCTGTTGTCGGTTTAATATACCTTGTTCGCCGGGTTGGTGGCCCGGTCTTCTGTGGACCGCGTTAACAAGGGGCACGAAGTCATCGTTTGCGTTGCACGTCCCGTCTGAATGTAGGCTCAGCTCAGCTGAGGGCCCGCCGCTTTTATGCACGATTTGGCGGCACGGCCTCCCGCAGGCACGGCTTTCCCACACTCGGCAGCCAATCGGCGCGCGGCGAGGGTGCGCAATAGAAGTGTGCCTGGACGAGGTAGGAGTGGGGCCCACAGAAGAGCGGGAAAGGCCCGGCGGACAGGTGCACGCGGGTGACGTTCCAGAGCGCGGCTGCGCGCGAGGCGCGAGGCCGTGGGAACGCTCTGATGGCACGCCGGCGGCACCTGCTTCTCTGTTTACAGTAAGCCGACCTGAATGTTGACAATTTTGGAGGAGTGATGAGAAGGGACCCACGCCCCTGACAGCATGGCCCGCCCACACGCATTCTTTCTGCGAAGCTACGCAATTAGGCAGTTCCCACTGCTGCCATCTTAAGGAATCTTGGGGCATGCGGCCCAGACTTCTTTGGGGCCCACCTCTTTAACCAGAGAAATTACGGGATACGAAATCCCTGGTCACTGCCCCCCACAAATCTCTGTAACCAGTACCTAACAAACTGAGCTATTTTCTGAGCAATCATGGCACTGAAATGTATCAATATCCATTTCACCTTTCGCGATTGCACATGATCTATATATAGCTCACAGAAGGGTGAGAATACTACAAGAGTTGTTCTATCATGACTGGACAAACTGTGTGTACTACAATGAACATAAAAGCTTTTTGGGATTAATTGATCTGAGCAAATAAAAACTGTACAGATCAGCAACAGCCGGGCTGCAGGTTTGACACCTCAGCAGCACACCATAAAACATGGTATGTGTTATTATAGTTTTTGTTAAACCAATGTGCACGGACTGGTTTCAATCAGGCAGCCATATGGGGGCCTGGGGCATGTGCCCTTTTTGCATTCCCACTTCTCCTTGCAAAGTGGTAGTTTAATGTAAAAGTGCATTTTTAATACCGACCTTCAGCTTTTTTTCTAGGCTACACAAATTGGTGGCATCTAAGGAGAGGGTTTTTAGAACATAGCCTTATAGACCCATGATAATGACCCCTCCTAGTGCTTTAAGTGGGATTAGACATCAAGGGGGGCTCTCCTTGGGGGGGGTGGACTAACTAAGGCCATGCCCCCTAAGGAGAGCCTCCCCTAAAGGGGAAGGCTGTTAAAAGGAGTAGTGCTGGGCCGCACTTGCATAATTACCTTTGATGCACCCAGACTCCCCTTTTAAAGAAAAGAAGGGGCTGGGCGCACAAAAGGTGTGACACCAGTGTGCCCCAGCTCACACCCAGCAGGCAGCCTTTTCATTCAAGGAGCCAGGTGGTGCAACGCTTTAACCATGGCTTCCTTGAATGAAAGTGCTGCCTGCTGCTGATGGCTATGTACTCAGAAACAGGAGGAGGGCTCGACTGCCCAGCTCTCCTTTTGTTTTCGAGTAAAGTCATCAGGCAGCATGAAGCCAAGGTGTTTAATGCTGGTGATGGTTGTTTACTTGGAAGTAAAAGGAGAGCTGGGCAGTCCAGCCCTCCTCCTGTTGCTATGTACAGAGACATCAAGCAGTCCATGGAGCCGAAGCTCTGAACGGTTACACAGTCTGCTTCCAGGTGTTAACACATCAGTTTAGAAAAAGGAAACGGCAATCCCTTTTCTTTTTTCTAATCGAAGTGCTGGTAACGGCTGCGCTTCGGCTATAAAGGCTGGCATGGCTGGGGCTACTCGGGTGAGGGCCCTAACAGGGCCCCGGCTCGGAAGCCCTTTTTGGAGACTGCTGGGGCTTGGCCCCGGATGGACCCTGCCCACTTAAAGTCCCGACCCCTCCGGAGGTTTACAGGCTATTAGCACATATTGGTGATAGTGATAAAGGTTTTGGAGCTGTGGTGATGAAGTAAAACCCTCGTACAATAGCGAGTAAAGTAATTCAGCAAAATGTGTTAGTTCAGTACATGTTTTATTTTGTAGTTTAAAAAAAAATCATGCCTTTATAAGGTAAGAATTTTACTAGTAACCTTGGTTGAATTCGACCAGACTTAAAATGATCATACATTTGGTGTAGTGTAAAAGTAAACGGTTTATATGAAACTGAATGCATTTCCCCATGTTTTAGCTTCCACTCTGGCGCATTAACTTGAGTGTTGCTGTAACGTTGAAGGTGCACTGAGAAAGGGTGGTCATAGGGAGGTAGTCTCTTGCTGAAAGTGCTATTGTTGGGACATTGGATGGCGGTTTCTTAAATGCAGATGCATGCTTTCTGCTCTTCTGAAATCAGAATGCCCTGAAAGCAGTCAATAACAGTGTTTTTGACTGGATTCAGAGCATTTTGACTCGGGCAGAGAAAGTCAGTAATGACTTTCATGTGAGAATAATAGCTGTCAGCCTGCAATATGTCAATACACGCTTGTACATTTTGTCTTTATTTCAGTCTAGTATGGCCGTCGCAGGCAATAGGCAAATGAGATCACTACTGTAACTGTAATACATAACTCAGTCATAATCACGAGTTCAGAGTTTCGCTCGGCCCTATTAACTCGGGTACCGGGCTGTTACTACCTGGCATCAGTGGTGTCGTCAGGAATAAACATTTAGGGGGTTGGGGGGGGGGGCACAGAGTGGGACAAATACAAAAGTAAGAGTAGGGAGGGCCACAGACAAAAGTAGGGGGACGCCTATGAAAGGGAATGTGTGACGTCACAAGCACTCCTGCAGAGAAGCTTTTGTGCATACCAACTACCAAACCCCACTGCACCTCCCTTCCCATCAGAATGTAGGCACAAAACCATTAAGTCACTAATGACCCATCATTCACAGTTTTGTGTGCTACATTCTGATTGGAGTGGCTGGTCTTGATGGCAGAAGGTAGTTAACAGCCCTTCATTGTCGATTGCGGGCCTGTGTGTGTGCCGTGTGGCGAACACAGCACTGCAGACAGTGCAGAGTGCGTAGACCAGCTGACGTAGGGGGGCCCAATGGGGAAGGCCAGGATTTCAGAGGAGGGGCCCAGGCCCCCCCCCAATCCTCCCTAGCAATGCCACTGCCTAGCATGGCCTTCGGAACTCACAATTATGGTTATTAGAACACCGGATTAATGCTCCATGGTGCTAAATAGCATAGCTCTCAACATTTTGAGGTCAGGTGGGTGAAAACAGATTTTGTTTTTGGTGGGCATGAATCCATTGATTTACATGACCGGTTAGGGAGCTTGGCGGGTGAGAGAGAGAGAGAGAGAGAGAGAGCTGATTACACTCGCAAATTTATTTATTTGAAACAACGGTTGGCAGCGAGCGCTCACCTACTGTTTCAAGGAAATACTAACATAACATGACCTCCATGCAGGGTCGGACTGGGCCAAGAAATAGGACACCCAAAAAAAGTGGCCCACCCCTCGCCTCACGACACTTGACCTCTGATGACATCACCGGAAGTGTAGTCATTTGACCCCGTCAATTGATCCCACCCCAAAGTGACATCCCGGGAACCGATGAAACACGACCTTTCACCCCTTGACAAAAAAGGAAGTGGCATCAAATGGCATTGTTCCTAAGTACACTATGAAAAATATGGTTATGATTTCACTATTGTGATATACTATACATTTCCTACAAGAATGGATCAACAAATGTATCATTAATATATGTGTGTATAGATCCATATTGCACGTTGCATGTGTTTTTATTTCAACAAAAAACAAATTGTCGATTTATTTTTTTCAGAACCGGCCCCGGAGTGGCCAGAAATGGGCCCCCAGTCCACAGGAACGATTTCGGCCTGGCCACGGGCCGAAAGGCTGAGGGGCCAATCCGACCCTGCCTCCATGGACATAGAAGCGAGGCTCTGATCGAAGACCCTCTTCCGTTTCAATGGCAGACCACAGACATGAGGGGCCGCACCACAAACCCCACAAGGTAATTGCGAGGTGGGGAGTGAGGGGAGAAACAGGCAGGGACGTTGGGAAAGGGATAGAAAAGGACAGAGCGGGTGCGAGCAGCTCACAGCGTGTTCGGGACGCGGGCTTATATCATGAGATTTAACTCGCATTTTGAATAGTCCGATTGGCTGCGGTGCCCGGTCCCATGTGCTAATTACAGTTGTAATGATACAGAATTCCAGCTGCCAGTGGAGCATCTTATAAAAGTCATAACTAGATTTTTATATGATTTTCTTTTTTTCAAATATTTTTTATTGAAAACAGCTGAACACAAAACTCCAGAAAAATAGCAAGCGGAACAGTCCCCACCCCCTTTCCCATAGCCCCCAAACAGGTCCATCCAATAATCCCCAGTGTCTGCACAAACTGTATGTAACTATGTTTCCAAACCAACAATTTTAAAGAATAATTTTTATTTTTTTTTATTTTATTGCATCAATTAGTTACCAAAGGAAACTTTAAATGCATTGTGGAGATAAAAAGAAAAGAAAAGAATTGAAAAAAAGGAAGAAAAGGAAGAAGAAAAAAAAAAAAAAAAAACACAGTTACATCAATTATATATATATAGGGGGGAAGCAGTATAACTTGAGAAAAATAACTAAATGTCCAAAATTGTAAAGGTTTCTCTCATAAAGTTCAACAGATCCAGGGTCGTAGATACTTTTTCCCCCCTTCTCAGAATTAGCCACCTGTTCTGCAAGGTTAAAGTGCTTACATTTGAAAGGTGCGTCCCCAACCATTTCTCTCTGAAGTTAGTTAAGGTAACACAATTCATCACTAGATGCTGTAAGGTTTCAGCCTCTTGCCCACAGCCTCGACACAGCAGACTGGGTTTTTCCTCTTTTTTGGTTCTTCTCCCTAAGACTTCTCTTGTGTGGAAGAGGTTTAGTCTGAATTTTAAGAACCGCTGTCTTTCCGTATTTGAGGGAAATTTATCCAAGTAAGGGTGGACGGTGCCTCTGCAATAGTGCTCGTCCATGCCTTGGGTGATTGATGGCAAAGCACTGAGCCTGTCCAGGGTGGCTATCCAGTCCCAGTCCAAGAGTTTTCTCTTTACCATGAGCGGATTTAACATGAGATTGTCTGGTTTTAGTGCTACGGTATTCAGGATTTTAAAACAAATTAATTGCCACTTGGTTAGGACCGGAATCAATTGTCTTTTGATTGCTTCGTTAATTGCCACAAATCCACTTCTTTCCTGGGGGTGCAGACATTTGCAGAGGAGTGTCAGGGATTTCCAGACCGTAGATATGTAAAGGGACGATAGACCTATTTCCTTACGCACAATTTCCATTGGAGTTGATGTCTGTAAGCCCAATACTCTTTTCCAGAATAGGCCCTCCAACAGTTTCCAAACATCTGAATTGATGAAGAAATTCGCCTCTGCTGCGTAAGTGAGAATTGGCACAACTTTCAGTTTGTAGAAATCTATCAGAGGACGAAGGGAAAAAGAACAGTATCGTCGCTTGATTAACAAGGCTTGCGAAGCTAAGTTCGTAACTTTACTTCTAAGCCTGCAGATACCTGGACCATCTTGGATGCTGTTGTTTAAAGTTACTCCAAGGTATATCATGGACGAAACCACTGGTACTTCTTCCCCGGAAAGGTACAACCTTAGATTTTTCATGCCGATGATAGGTCCTAGCCTCAAGATCTTCGATTTTTTGGATTTATACGGAGGCCGTTTCCTTGTGTGTATGACTCGAGTGCCTTAGTTGCCGCTGAAGTCCGATGGCCGTTTCGTCTAGCAACAGAAGATCGTCCGCAAATAACAGCCTTCCCACGACGGTCTCTGTGATTTTTGGGGGGAAACACCTCACTGCTTCGAAAGCTTCCTGCAAGTCGGATATAAAAAGGCAAAAAACAGCGGGAGCCAACCGACAGCCCTGTTTCAGACCGTGCATGGCCACCACATTGTTTGAGAGGTTGCCCTGTCTGTCCAACCTTACTCTGAGGGTTGTCCCCATGTGTAGTGCTTCGAGAGGTTCTCTCAGGTTGGTCGGACATCCCCATTTCCTTAATTTGTGCCATAGCATTCCGCGATCAACAGAATCGAATGCCTGTTCCAAGTCTATTGACACGATATAGATGTTCTTATATTTCTTGGCTTTAACCATGCATTTGATTATGTTGATGAGTATCACATTTAAGGATGTTCCAATGCCCTTTCGAAAGCCTGATTGCCAAGGGTCCAGGTGGTCTGCCAGCCGACTCCAATCATTTAGATGTTTCAAGATTAGTGCTGCAAATATTTTGCCGACGACATCCAAAAGGGCAATCGGTCTGTAGTTAGTGGGCACGGACCTATCTCCCTTCTTAAAGATCGGCACAATTATGGACGTCGTCCAAGATTTAGGTAACTTTTTTAGTCTTGTTATGTTGTTATACAAATCCAGCATGAACGAAGCCCATTTTTCCGGGTCCCTTTTGAGGATGTCGTTGGTGAGACCATCAGGTCCTGCAGCCCTTGAAGAATTGGACTGTTTAATAAGGTCTAGAATATCTTGTTTTCCAAATTTAAAGTCCCAGGGCTCATTCGATGGTAAGAATGGGGCAGGACCACAGATTTTCCCCATAGAGTAAAGGTTCCGAATGTGAGTTTCCCAAACTTCTGAGGCTATTGGATTTACCATTTTTGAGTCGGAAGGGATGTTTATTTCATTGATCAACTTCCAAATACCAGTGATGTTTTTAGTAGATAGTAGGTGAAGCATCTTCTCACTGTCTTGTTGCATTATTTGATGTTTGTGTTGCTTAAGCCAGTTCCTGTAGGTGTTTCTAGCTTTAGTATACAGGACTAAGTCAGCTGGTGCTCTAGTTTTAACATATAATCTCCTGGCTTTTTTAACCAGTTTTTTTTTTGCCACTACTTGGTGATCATAGTGGTGCCGCTTGCATTGGTGAATTTCCTTGGCGACTACTTTTGGGCGAAAGATCTTCAGTGTTTCAGCATATTCTATCAGGTTTGGACCTTGGTCCTTGATTAAGGAATCCAGCACCAGGGCCATCTCTTTTCTTCCCATGCGTAGTCTATTGCCACCAGGAGTTGACTCAAGAAACTGGTTTGGTAGATGTTTGCCTGGTACAGACGAGAGCTTGTTCCAGGCCTCAGATTTGAGTTCCAGGATGTTGTGATCACTCTGGATCGTGGGGATCACTTCCAACGATATTAATTTGCCAAAGAGATTTTCTGATGCAAACATATAGTCCAGTATACTTGTTTGGGCACCCCGTTTCCATGTGCGGGCGGCTGGTTTGTCGCCCGCCAAGTTACCGTTTACCAAGTATATATTTCTGGCTAGTAGTTCCTTCTCCATGACCACGCCTCTCGTTATTTTTTTTGAGGCGTTCAAAGGCAGGAACTCTATTTTCCTCTGCTTCTTGTCGTAACATTCCATGTTCAAGTCACCACATAGCAGAATTTCAAGTAGTGGGCATTCAATCCTGGCGTCGTCTATGGCTTCCAGTAGGACTTCCATAAGTTTGTCCTCATCTCGGGCTGTCGGGCCCCAGTATACGTTGCATATAAGCAACTCCCAGTCTGAAGTAAGTGAAGCTGGTTCTGATGTGGATGAAATCCTAGTAAGTTGGATCCAAGGGTTTCTGTTTAGAGAAGAGAGCACTTTTATGCCACTGGTGCGCTTTACCCCCAACAGTAAACCCGAGCTCGGTCTGCCTTTTGAGCCCTTCGCTCCGGGGTTTAGATATAGCTCAAACCTGTCCAGAAGAGGTAGATCACACAACCAGGTTTCTTGCAAGCAAAATAGGTTGTAAGAGGACAGGTGTGTTGCTGAATTGCCAAGTAAATGCACATAACCCCTTGTGTTCCAACTCATGATATTTATCCCTTTTGGTTTGGAGTTGGAGTGGGCACTCGTAGATGGGTGTTGGCGTTATGACTTAGCAGATAGGACCCCAGCCAGCCAACTCCAGTCGTCTTGACTATTCACCAAGTTTAGTCCTGCTTTTTCTGATTGAATATGCACTTGGTCTCCTCCACTATCAACCTCTCGGGTCCCTCTACCACTATTTCCTGCTTTCATCGGATGATCCTTATAGGGTTTGGTAGTGGTACTTCGGTGGTTGTGTAGTAGATGTTTCCGAGTAGCTACACGGTCGGATCTGTTTTCCTCCTCCAACTCCCTAAGCACGAATCCACATAAGTTAAGTTTTGGGCCCAACTCTAAGAGTACATTTTTAGTGTTTTGATCAGTTGTGTGAAGAATCACACTGTCGTGTCGCTGTTCATTATGAAATTCGATCCAGTCTAAATCCCTCGATTTTAATTCCTCCAGAAGATCCAGGGATTGTAAGAGCCTCATAACGTTAGCCCGATTCATAATTAAGTTGTCTTCGTAGCCTAGAGTTCTTTCCAATAGTATTCTGTAGTGTTCCTTTGCATTTTTTGCCCCCGGTCCATTGTGGGCATTGTGATTGTTGGGCCCACATGTCGGTTTTCTCTCAATCGTTTCTGCCCATGACACTGTTCTTTTTGTTTCCTTTGACGCGTCAGGGCTGACTCCTTTATTACTGGTAGTTTCCAGGGATCTCTGGACAAGAAAGTTCCGTCTGTCTTCCAGTGTTGTGTAAACCAAGGCGTTAGATGGGTGTATGTCTGCCCTCTCTTTTTCTGTGGGGCTGGCCGATATTTCTCTACCGGAGTGCACTCTAGTTTTCCACTTGAGTTTTTTATCGAAGACCGAGTTCGGAATCGATAACGTGGGCATTGAGGGCTTTTTGAAGGACACTAGCCGCACCGCCCTGTCTTTAATCGTCTGAGCCTTCGTCTCCCCTTTAAGGTCGACTTCTTTTATCTTGCTGTATATTTCTGGATCTTCTTCCTCGATACTACTTTCTGTTCTGGAGGTATTCGATCCTGACTCCCCCTCCCATGTGGTGTTTATGTCTGAATAAACAGATATGTCCATGAGAGAGATGTCCATGTTGTCATTTGTCAACGTGATGTCCAGTGGGCAAGGGGACTCATCAGGAGTTACTTTTAGGCGGGCAGCAGGAGCAATTTCTGTTTTTTTTTATTGCTGGTCTCTCATGAGTTGGCAGTTTGCAGGGAAGTGCCAAGTTCCTTGGAAGGGATAGACCAGTTGCAATTTTAGATCTCAATGTGGGTTTTCTTGTAGGCAAAGGTCTCTGTCCTATAGGTTTGTCCGTTGGTATGACTATTTTCCCATAGTTTTTGTCGCCTTTCTTGTTTACTTTAAGTAGACCTTCCTTCATTGGGGATAAACCTGATTTTGGTTTCTTAAATAAGTCAAATAATTTGATGTTGCTAGTTGGCACTGGAGCCTCGAGCTGATCCCGTGTAACCAGGGGCAGAGTATTAGTTGCAATGGAAGATGCTGAACATCCTTCCTTCGGTGCTAGCCTACCCTCCTTCATTACTGGGCTAATTGCCCGCACAGCAGGGTCCGTGTTGGTAGAACTGTCCTTGTATTTAGTAGTGGAAAGTTCCTCAAAAGTACTCTTTGTAGACAGCACCACCTGCTGGTTATGAGTCTGTTCCAGGGAAGTCGGACCACTCTCCGGGCCACCTGCACTCCCTAACCTGAGACTTGTCCTTTCCGATCTTCTTATTTCTTTTTCTTTTATGATTGGCTCGATGATACTTTTCAAAATGTTTGTCGTATGTGCGTCATTTTTTTCGAGTTTCGACTGAATTGCCGAAACAAAGCCTTCTATAAAGATCATTTTAGAAAACATCATTGCGATTGTTGTCGTATGGTCCCGAAGCTGATCATTTTGCGACTCAATAAGTTTCATAAAGGGGGCCATTACAAGAGCAAAAGCTGTGATCATTCCAGGATCGATTTGGGGATCCTTTTTAGAAGGAGCATCTCCTTGAGTTGATTCCAAGACGGACAAGAGATCCTCGTCTGTGGGAGAGGGTTGTCTTCTTTGCCGTTTACTTGGAAACGGCGCTTGCTGGGGGAATACTCCTTTATGGAATCTTTGTGGGGGTCCCTGAGGTAAAGTTTTGTTGACTGAGGCAAGAGACCCCCCCATTTATTTGGTGATGACCCCTTACGTTCAGGGATAAATGTGTACGACCCTGGGGTGGTCATTTGTTGGGATCTAGACCGTGGCGTAGAGGGGTCCAGAAGACACTCTCGAATAGTCACCCTGTTTTGCTGGTTCGTACTTGAATAGTTTGTGTGGAAATCGGTCTTCAGTAAGGAAATCCCGAAGGGTTTCCAACCGTTGTCCGATTTATTTGCTGGAGGCTGATCTCTTTTGTTCCCATTTCAGGAACCGAAGACAAAGGGGTTCACAACAGGAGGTGCGGTTGGCCTTAGAGAACCCGTCTCATCATCATAAGTTGCGCCCAAGTCCTTTGGGGAGGAGAGAGTAGAATTTAAGGGAATCGAATTGGGCGAAACCTCCCACACTGTGGCCTTGGGGGACAGTCCTATTTGTGGTTTCGCGTTCTGGCCCCTATCGTCAATGACCACCGTGCTATTAAAAAGTCCCCGATTTTCAATTTCTATGGGGGGCACTGATGTATCCGGGGTCTTGGAAGACTGTTGGGGCTGTAGGTGAAGCTGTGTGTGGGAGCCTTCCCCTTCTCCTATACTTGATCCGTTCACCACCTCCTCAGCCGTTTCCACATTTGTTTGTAAAATATTTTCGAATGAGGCAGTGCTGCATGTAATGGCTACCTCGGGATAGCAGCCCACCCCTGTCCTATATGGCGAGAGCTTTGAGACCGTTGAGTCCGCCATTGTGAACAGTCAGTAAGACCAGGCCGGATTACTAAGATTTCAGAAGTACCAGGTTGATATACAGGTCTTTTCAGAATAAATAGATCTTGCAGTTACCTTGCTGCCTTCTTGTCTCCCTGCCACAGTCTGCACATAGGCGCACTTCCCGAGTGAATCTGGCACCACCAGCGCCTAACAGCCGCACAACAGCTGATGGGCTTTTCCCCGCCGGGCTTAACGCCGCGAGGGTGACTCACGGCTGAATAAAAGGTCCGGATAAGTCACGTGATCCATCACGTGCTGCAGCGTGGCTCCGCCTCCTCCAGGAAGCAGAAGGGGCCACAGCAAGAGCTATCTGCAGCTCGCAATGCTGTGAATAGCAGGGTAGAGTTCAAACTGCAAAACGAAGCTCCAAGGTAATGCAAACAAAGAATAATACTTCTAACCATTACTGATACTGGCTAAAGAGGTGGCAAATAGAGTGTTATGGAAAAGGTGCAGATTGCCTTGGAGCGTCAAACGTTGGAAAGAGAAAAAAGGCTATAACTTCCTCAAAAACTCAGAAACGCCGGAAGGAAGTGCCCTTGAGTAGGGGGCGAAATTAACAACTGCAGTGGCTATTCAAACAACAGACCCAATTTTTCCTCCTAGGAAAATAGCCCCTATCTTCTTAAAAGCAGCTCCTAAAGCTAAGAAGGTTAAATCCACGTTAAAAATTGCTCTGATCTTTTTGAAAACAGGGTAAAAATTAAGCTCCATAAACTCAAGCCTGCCAGTTCAGCCGAAGGATGATGAAAGTGTTGTAGTGGCAGCAGAATTAAGTCAATGCACTGGAAACGGTCGTCCGCCTCCGGCTAACACTGGAGTCGTCTCTGTCCACCCATTGAGTCTGGGCAGGGGAGTTGCTAGGTCTGGAAAAGACCCGGGGCTAAGCTGATGTCGGAACTGTTGGGACTGGGGGCTAGCTAGTCTTTTGGCTGTAGCTCCTGAGATTCTATCCGGGGCTACAACCAAAAGATTCGGGGCCTAAACCCCCCTAAGCCCCCCCCCTAGAAACGCCCCTGAATCTGGGGGCAGTTGGTGGCCGGCTCTGCCCCACAGATCCTCATTTTAGCTCAATTCTGAAAATCAAAGCCATTAACAACCGGCAACCAGCCGCTAAAACAGATGCGCAAAATGTTGAGCTTAAAATATATCTCTCAAGAAAATTGCTGAATGATGGTGGTAATCCCCCTCTGAATCATTCAGCAATTTTAGTGGATATGAAATCTATTCTCATCTCTTAAGTACTTCTCGTCGGCCGATCTACAACTAGTGAGCTTTCCTTTCAGCCCAAATACCAACATAGTCGAACTGCAGTTATGCTCAAGACTGGGAAAAGAAATGAAAATGGGGACTAAAAAGGATTGGCACCAGAGGGGCATGTTGATATTGGATATATGTCCTCAGATCAATACATTAAAATCATTTGTACCCCCTGTTTTGGGTTTGAATTCAACCTCCCTTGGTCCAGTTGCCCCTACTCCTTCTTTATTGAACTCGTGGGAGTTGGTTCTGGAGATTATCTCTCAAGTTCTGCTTAAAATGGGTATTCCCCAACAGAGACTCTAACCGACCCTTATTTCAATCTACTCTCCTAGAATTCTTGGGGTTTTAACTCCCTGACTTCAGATCAATGGAGACTGGTGACTATTCAAAGTTTGGACCTAATTCTCTTTCAGGAAACGTTTTTGACTCGAGCAGTGGAAATTGATGGTTTGTTCTGAACTTGATGGTCGTGTAGATTAATGTTACCTCCATCCCCAAGTACTACAAGGGTAGAAAGTAAAACCATTACCCCTGCAATCTTTGAGGCCACAGGTGTAGAGTGCTGTCAGTCTGGAACCCGGAACACCAGAAGGACCCCTTCACCACTGCAATGAATGGTTATATAAACAGTAGCAATTGACAATGATACAGTGTAACAGGGAATATCTCAAAAGGGCTTACCTATGTGTGATGACAACAAGGACCTGGCAGGTAAGGAGAACAAGAGGGGTCGATGGCAACAGGAGACTGACAGGGTCTAGGCAGCACTCTGGATGAATCAAACACACGAGCCAAGGGTGCAGTACACAGTATAATCCTAAAGCAGTCCGGAAGACAAATCCTAGGTCGAGAACCAGTAAATAGCAAAAGTCAAGGAGGTTGATTCCTGAGTTCGAAATAACAGGAACAGAGGTTGAATACCAGAAAAATGCAGCTGTACTCCAAGGGAAAAAGGCAAGGCAGTCCGTGGGACGTTCCAAGGTCATAGTAACTTTAATAAATCCAGAATATCCAGGCGGCTGTAATCCAAGGGAAAAGGCAAGGCTGTCCGTGGAAACGTTCCGAGGTCGTAGTGGCTAAAGAAATCCAAAAATAACCAGGCACTGACAGTACTCGAGAGAAGTAGCTGAGAAGCGTTGCTTCCGTGTTTCCCCGTTCCTTTTAACTGCATCAGGTGGTCATGTGACGTGGATCACGGGGAAACGCGAGAACTGTGTCACGTGACCCGCGATGTTGACGGACACATTAGTGGACGCTTGATCACGTCACATGTGGATCTCTGTGTGCTCGTATGGCAGCGCCGCCCATATGGAAAGCGCCATGGCAGATGCCAGTTCAAAAAAGGGCGCAAGGATCTTTGATTGCCAGCCGGACATCTCCCCTGCCCAGTGAGTTGCTGCCATAGCCTACGTGGTTGAGTGCAGGAATTGCAGGGAGCTCAGCGGGTGATGAGTGTGGAACCGGATGGGCGGGGACTGAACGGGGTTCTGGTTGGGCATGATCAGGGATGTACCATGGGAGACGTGACAGAGCCCCCCCAAAGGCCCACGACCCTCTGGGCTGGATGGGTGATCCCGATGAAAGCGAGCCACCAACCGAGGGGCCTGGACGTCTCGAGAGGGAACCCAAGAGCGATCCTCAGGACCCTACCCCGACCAGTCCACAAGGTACTGCAACTGACCCCTATGAAGGCGGGAACCCAATATGGCACTGACCTCAAAGACATCAGGGGAGGATACAGAGATGGGATCAGGAGGGGCAGTGAGACGGGTAGGCCTTGGGCATGGTTTGAGCAACGAGGTGTGGAACACCGGGTGGATTCGCCAGGCAGGAGGGATCGCAAGTCGCAAAGCCACGGGGTTCAAGATCTTGGCAACACGATAGGGGCCAACAAATCATGGGAGCAGTTTACGATAGCCAGGGATATGTAAGTGATGGGTCGACAACCATACCGATCACCTACTTTGTAACCAGGGGCCTCCACTCATTTCTTATCAGCAGCTGCCTTCATGGAAGCCTGGGCCATCTCGTAAATGGACAAGGGTCTAGGCATGGACTGTGACAAGATCGCGGGCACAGGCATCAGCAGCAGGGGTGCCTGAAGGTGTAAAATCCGGGAATGGAAGGGTGCGGGGATGCTGACCGTACATGGAGTAAAATGGAGAAAAACCAGTGGATGAATGTAGGGTATTCTTATAAGCGAATTCTGCGAGGTGTAGTAAGTTGAGCCATGATTCCTGATACTGAAGGGGTAGACATCGTAAGTACTGCTCTAAGGCCTGGTTCACTCTCTCCGTCTGCCCATCGGTTTCCGGATGATATGCAGAGGAGAAGCGTGCATCGATGCCCAGCAGTCTAGTAAGAGCTTGCTAATAACGGGACGTGAATTGCGTACCACGATCAGATATGAGGACCTGTGGTAGCCCGAAAAGACAAAAAACTGACCTAAAGAGCAACCGGGCCAGTGCAGGAGCAGAGGGTATGCCCGTACAAGGCACAAAACGAGCCATCTTAGTGTAGGAATCTACCACCACCCATATAGTGTCATAACCCTGCCTGCGTGGTAGATCCGTAATCAGGTCCATCGAGACCGTATGCCAGGGTCTGGGGGGAAACAGTAGTGGTTGTAGTAGTCCTAGTGGGCGACCTCTGCGTGCCTTCCACTGAGCACACACCACACAGGTGTTTACGTAGTTTGCAACGTCACGTCTCATTGATGGCCACCAGCAGCACCGTTTGAGCAGATCGAGGGTACGACGTTGCCCTGGGTGACCATTGATGGCGGCGTTGTGCAACCAGTCTAGGGCCTGATTGCGTGTGTCGCTCGTGGGTAGATAGAGCTTCCCTTGTATGAACGGCAACCCGTCCTGGAGGACATGATCCCACTCTGCCAGTGTGTGAGGATGTTGATAGACCCATTGACGTATGGTGGTTAACATGGATGGGGCTGGTGTACAGACATAAATGACATAGCCCTCCCCTAGCAATGTGCCAGGAAAAGACAGGAGGGACTCCCCCCTAGGGGAATGAGAAAGGGCATCAGCCTTCCTGTGGGCCGTTCCCGGTCTATGCTTAACCACAAAATCGTATGCCGCAAAAAATAAATGCCAGCGCACCTGCCGACTGTTCATGCATTTTAGGGTAGCCAGGTCCTGCAAGTTCTTGTGGTCGGAGTATACAATAGTTTGGTGTTTAGCCCCTAGGAGGTGGTGTCGCCAGGTCTGTAATGCGTTTCTTATGGCCAGAAGTTCCTTTTCCGTAACCGTGTAGTGCGACTCAGCTGGCGTGAACTTCCGTGAGTGGTATGCCACTGGGTGCAGGCGGCCTGTGGACAGACAGGGCTGGGAGAGTATCGCGCCTAATTCAAAAGAAGAAGCATCAGCCTCCAAAACAAAAGGAAGTTCTGGGTCAGGGTGTTGCAGGACCGGGCCATGGTGAACCTGGATTTGAGGGCATCAAATGCTACCTGATGGTTTGAGGTCCAATGGAATGGGACGAGTGGACTGGTTAGGGCGGCTAGTGGCGCAACAATGGAGGAGAAACCAGCGATAAAACGCCGGTAAAAGTTAGCAAAAACAAGAAAGGATTTCAGCTGTTTAAGGCTGACTGACCGTGATAGCACGGACTTTTGACTGGTTCATGGACAGACCCCGGGGTGTTATGTGGAAACCTAGAAATTTGAATTCCTTAGTATGGAAGAGACATTTTTCGGGTTTTGCAAACAAACCGTTCTTTTTAAGACGAGACAATACCTCCCTAACGTGGATGATATGTTCCTCCAGGGTATGGGAAAAAACCAGAATGTCATCCAGATATATTACCA
Source organism: Ambystoma mexicanum (assembly GCF_040938575.1). Classification (NCBI taxonomy): domain Eukaryota; kingdom Metazoa; phylum Chordata; class Amphibia; order Caudata; family Ambystomatidae; genus Ambystoma; species Ambystoma mexicanum. The sequence continues at coordinate 663,776,269 of NC_090929.1, forward strand.
CGAATACATCAAGGATGTCGCTGAACACATCGTTCATAAAACGTTGAAAGGTAGCTGGGGCGTTGCATAGGCCAAAAGGCATCACTGTATATTCGAAAAGGCCTTGCCGGGTGCAGAATGCAGTTTTCAACTCATCCCCAGTGCGTATGCGGATCAAATTGTACGCCCCCCGGAGGTCTAGTTTGGTATAGATGGACGCATGAGTTATTCTGTCTAGTAGTGTGGAGATGAGGGGAATGGGGTACCGGTTTTTGATGGTAATTGAATTCAATTGCCTATAATCTATGCAAGGGCGTAGGTCCGCCTCTTTCTTCGGTACAAAGAAAATCGGACTTGCAGCTGGGGAGGTTGAGGGCTGGATATGGCCTAGTCGTAAGGCCTGTTGAATGTATTCCTTCAGGGCATGTTCCTCTGATTGAGACAGTGAATATATCCGACCTTTCGGAATCGAGGCATTGGGGACTAAGTCAATGGGGCAATCATATGACCGATGTGGTGGTAAACCCTCTGCCGAGGCTTTGTCAAAAACGGTGTGGGAGTCGTGGTATGCTGCAGGGATTCCGGCCAGGGTAGCCCCAACCATGTGTGGCATTGTGGTTGTCGGGTCATCATCCTCTAAGTGTAAGGAAGCCACAGCCCCAAGGAAACTAGCAGGGCTAGGATTTGTTTCAGGTTCCACTAGGCAAAAATGTTGGCAGACCTCCGACTCAAAGAAAACCTGCCCAGAACCCCAGTTGATTAGCGGATTGTGTTGTCTCAGCCAAGGAATGCCCAGGATGATTCCGAACTGTGGTGTAGCGATAAGATCGAAGGACATAGTTTCCCTGTGAGTGCCCTGAATTACTACTTCCAAAGGAGTGGTTTGTTGCATGATCGGGCCAGACTCGAGAGAGGTGCCATCTACGACCTGCACAGGTTCAGGGTGTTCCTTTGCTATCAGAGGTAGGTTAAGATTGTTGGCCAGCGTGATGTCTATGAAGCAACCCGTGGCCCCTGAGTCGATTACAATATGTACCATATGTATGCAATCCCTGGTGGGTTTCAGTTGACCCTGGACTACAACAGGTCTGATAGGACCGAACGTGGCATCAGAGGGGGTCAATGAAGCGCTCGCCAGTGCCCCCGGTCTTAAGGGCGAGCCTTCTTACAACCCAAAGTCTTGTTTTATCGTCAACGGGGACATTCTTTGACGTAGTGACCATTGATTCCGCAGTAAAAACAGGCGTTATCTGTTCTTCTGCGTTCCCGTTCAGCATGGCTTATTGGGCTACGAATCCCGCCTACTTGCATGGGTTCTGTGGTTGTGTCTGCCGAGGGGAGAGACTGGTGACTAGAAAGACCGGCTTCTGCCCTGCGCTCGGTTCTCCGTGCGTCCACCTGTAGAGCCAGATCTACCAGATCAGAGTACACAGTGGGGAGGGATGGCACAACCGAGAGCACGTCTTTCATGGTGCTACACAGACCCCTATAGAATACAATGGCTTTCTTGTTCTCGGGCCATGATGTCTCGGCAGACAGTTGATTAAACCGGGTTATGTATTCAATCAGGGTCTGTCTGCCCTGGGTGAGGTCTAACAGTTCCAAGTCCCGGGTTTGAGCCTTGTATCTAGTGTCCAACACCTTGGCCATCTCACCCACTAGGAGGTTGAAATCGTAAAGCGCAGGGTGGTCGCTTTCTAGCAAGGGGTTCGCCCAGGTGGCTGCCACACCAGATAAATGGGAGAGCAGGAAGGCAGCCTTGGTGACGGAATCGGGGAATGCTTGGGGTCGACAGAGAAAGTGATGCTTGCACTGATTCAAGAATGTGCAATACTTTCTGGGGTCACCCTGGTATCTCTCTGGTGCTGCAAGGGGAAACGGGGCTGGGAGTACGAGGGGAATGGGTGGTGCGGGAGGCGTGGATGGAGTCGGATTTTGAGATGTGGTATCCCCAAACTCGGCATCTTCGGGTAGGGGGTGACGGGCACTCTGTAGGGCGTCCAGGCGGTGGTGAATTGCAGTCGTGGCTGCAGCCATGTCGGCCCTAAGGGCTGCAACTGCTTGCATTAGAGCGGTCACCGGGTCCCCGGCGGAGGTGTTCATGATCTAGACGACCAGAAAGGCTTCTCAGTCTGTTCTGAACTTGATGGTCGTGTAGATTAATGTTACCTCCGTCCCCAAGTACCACATGGGTAGAAAGTAAAACCATTACCCCTGCAACCTTTGAGGCCACAGGTGTAGAGTGCCGTCAGTCTAGTACCAGGAACACGGAAAGGACTCCTGGACCACTGCAATGCAATGAATGATTATATAAACAGTAGCAATGGACAAAGATACAGTGTAACAGGGAATATCTCAAAAGGGCTTACCTATGTGTGATGACAACAAGGACCTGGCAGGTAAGGAGAACAAGAGGGGTCTATGGCAACAGGAGACTGACAGGGTCTAGGCAGCACTCTGGATGAATCAAACACCTGAGCCAAGTGTGCAGTACACAGGATAATCCTAAAACAGTCCGGAAGACAAATTCTCGGTCGAGAACCAGTAAATAGCAAAAGTCAAGGAGGTTGATTCCTGAGTTTGAAATAACAGAAACAGAGGTTGAATACCAGACAAATGCAGCTGTACTCCAAGGGAAAAAGGCAAGGCAGTCCGTGGGATGTTCCGAGGTCGTAGTAACTTTAATAAATCCAGAATATCCAGGCAGCTGTAATCCAAGGGAAAAGGCAAGGTTGTCTGTGGAAACGTTCCGAGGTCGTAGTAGCTAAATAAATCCAAAAATAACAAGGCGCCGACAGAACTCGAGAGAAGTAGCTGAGAAGTGTTGCTTCCGGGTTTCCCCGTTCCTTTTAACTGCATCAGGTGGTCATGTGACGTGGATCACGGGGAAACGCGAGAACTGTGTCATGTGACCCGCGATGTTGACGGAAACAGTAGTGGACGCTTGATCACGTGACATGTGGATCTCTGTGTGCTCGTATGGCAGCGCCGCCCATATGGAAATCGCCATGGCAGATGCCAGTTCAAAAAAGGGCGCAAGGATCTTTGATTGCCAGCCGGACATCTCCCCTGCCCAGTGCGTTGCTGCCATAGCCTACGTGGTTGAGTGCGGGAATTGCAGGGAGCTCGGTGGGTGATGAGTGTGGAACCGGATGGGCGGGGACTGAACAGGGTTCTGGTTGGGCATGATCGGGGATGTACCATGGGAGACGTGACATGGTTTCTCAACATTTCAACAGCTGGCCCTTCAACTGGGAGGAGGAAGGCCAGTAGGGGGTCTCCCTATTGCCTTCAAAAACGATGTCTTTGTCTTTTCCAAACTGTTATCTATAGAGAGACAGGGCATTCTGATTGTTAGAGTGGGTCTGTCTGGTGGTCAGGAGGAGGGACGCTGGTTGGTGGTTAATTTGTATTGGAATACTCAAGTCTCCAACATACTTGAGTAATTTACAAGATTTGTCTGATTGTCTTGTTAAATTTGTCTCTCTATTTCCGTCTGATCAAATTATAATAGCGCGAGATTTGAATTCTCAATGTGTTGATGTCAAGGATAGGCTTTTGGGCAAAAGTAAATCGAGTACAAGGAGTGGAAAAATCTGGTTAAAATTTATGAGGGAACAAGATCTCTGGCTGCTCAATCGGAATGTGGTGGTGGACCTCTTGAGCAAACCCACTTGGCATAGGGGAGGCTCCATTTCAACCTTAGATGACTTTTTTGTAACTAGAAGGATCTTTGATAGCTGTATGAAATTCATAGTTGCGAGAGGGAACAGTGATGACCATGACATGTTGATTGCCACACTGTCCACAGAGAAGGTTAATGTTCTAAGTTGTCTAAGCACGCGGTCTGTGGGGAAAGGCAACACTCCCCTCTTTGGACCGTGGACTGACCTCTCACAGGCGTTCAACACCATCAATAGAAATCTTCTTTGGAAGAAATTGAACGCTTGGTGGCTCCGCCCAACCTCCTATCAATTCTTAATGAACTTCATCATAATTCATCCATGCAAGTCAGGCTATCCAGAGCAGGTGCTCTGTCAGACTCAATTAAGATCCAACAAGGAGTCCGCCAGGGGTGCCTGATTAACCCCTTTCTATTTATTCTTTTCATGTCCGATCTGAGTATATGGCTGCAAGATAAAGGCTTAACCACTCCAAAAATTGGAGACTTGAAAATCAACTGGTTGGCCTATGCAGATGATGTGGTGGTTCTAGACCACACACACAAGTGGTCTTCAACGACTGCTCTCGGCATTAGCAGATTATGCTAAATGTAATGATCTAAAAATCAATCTGAAAAAAACAAAAATCTTGATTTTTAAACAGCCAAAAAAGCTGCTCAAATCGTACATTTGGGAATTGGAGAATCGTCCTGTAGAGGTAGTTAATGAGATCATCTACCTAGGGGCTAGTATTGAATCCTTTCCGACTATGGCTCTTGTTCTTGCAACTATTGACCTAAAGGTGCTCAATATCGGGGCGCAGATGAAAAGAATCCTTCATAAATGCTGCAAGTTTTCTATTCAACCCATGGTTAGATTCTATATAGGCAAAGTAGTCCCGGTCCTCCTGTTCGGCTTGGATTCCAATCCTCTATCTTGGCGGATAGATTGGGACAAAATCGTGGCCAAACTGTTGAAGAAGCGGTTAAATCTGCCCCAGACCTAATATGCCAACATGTGAAACAATTGTCAATCAAACAGCATTACTTCTTTCCACACTTGGCCCCATGTATGTCCCTCTGAGATGCCCCAGACAGCTGCATGGACCTCCTCCTGGGACTGCCTGCCTGTGAGCTAGATGGTGTGGTGCTGGTGAAGGGCATTGTGGGGTTATGTGGGGTTAGGCGTGTCATGATGCCCTGCAGGGCCAGAGACATTCTTTCTGCAATGTTTGACTGGAAACTGTTGCCCTCACGGACCCTCCATGACATTAGCATGTTTGAAGTGGCACAACACCCTATGGCACGTGCAACCCGGTGGCCATTTTCCTGGTTGCTCTCACATTGCAGCCTAGACTCCCCACATTGCAACCAGTGTGGCCAGCATGTCCTGCCGTTCCTCAATCCGTTGGAGACAGCCGCTGATCTCCTGCAGAGATGGGGATGGTGAGTGGATGGGACTCCTGAGGCTCAATAGGCAGAATGCGTCCAGTTGATCAGGGGTGTTGGGGTTCTCCTCGCTGCCTAATCCAGATGCCTCACTGGGCTGTTCCTCTTGACTGCTGTCCGTGCTATGTGACTCAGCCTGGTGTGATGGTGGTAGCGCACTTCCTGGTGGGATAGCAGTGGCAGCAGGGGTGTTGGGCTGGGGTGCCTGCTGTGTCCCAGGGGCAGCAGGGGTGTTCAGCTGGGGTGCCTGATGTGTCCCAGGGGCAGCAGGGGTGTTGGACTGGGGTGTCTGCTGCGTTCCAGGGTCAGCAGGGGTGTTGGGCTGGGGTGCCTGGTGTGTCCCAGGGGCAGCAAGGGTGTTGGGCTAGGATGCCTGCTGTGTCCCAGGGGCAGAAGGGGTGTTCGGCCGGAGTGCCTGCTGTGTCCAAGGGGCAGCAGGGGTGTTGGACTGGGGTGTCTGCTGCGTTCCAGGGTCAGCAGGGGTGTTGGGCTGGGGTGCCTGGTGTGTCCCAGGGGCAGCAGGGGTGTTGGGCTGGGATGCCTGCTGTGTCTCAGGGGCAGAAGCGGTGTTGGGCTGGGGTGCCTGCTCTGTCCCAGGAGCAGCAGGAGTGGTGGTCTCCTGGGCGTGGTGTACCTGGGCTGTCGTGACTTCTCGGATGGCCGAGGTGCCTGCCCCTGATGTTGACTGACGTGCTGGCCAACGTGCACGTCTCATCTCCCATCGATATCCCTGGTTGTCCGACATCGGTATCAGATGATGTTCCTGTGGATGAATGTAAGGCATGCTGTTAGTGGACTGACATGGTGTGTATAGTACAATTACATGCAACACAGTCATCGAGCAACATGACATTGTGGTTACTCGCATTGATGTGTGGTGCATTGTCATTTGGGTGTGTATGGGTCATACTTGGGTGCAGGCCATCGGACTGACTTTCCAATATTTCCAGGGGGGGGGGAGGTCCATGGGAGTACTGGGTGTGCTCGGGGTGATTTTGTGTTTTCTGTGCGTTGATGAGGGGGGGGCAGGATTAGCTTAATTCAGCTTCATATTTGTGCACTTTCTGTACTCCCCAGCCTTGCCAGGTGTCCCAGCTCCTGCCTCCGCTGTACCGACTCCCTCGATGCCCTTGAGGTGCAACACACTGCTGTACCTTTCCCCCCATGGGAGCAGCTTTAGGGGTGAGTGAGGTCCGCCACCTGTTGCTGTGCATTGTCGTTTGTGGGCTGCCAGAAGGTTCTGCACCGTTAGGCGGAGGTCATCCCATCTCTTATGGCAGTCCTTGATGCAATGGGCTGTGACAACCACAGCTGTCACCTTCTGGGCAGCTTCAGCCCATATGGCCTTGCACCTCAGCTGCGTGCTGTGTCGCTGGTCAGCTGAAAATAGCTTCCCTGCATTTTCAACGATGTGGTCTACAAGCATGTTGAGTTCTGCTTCACTGAAGTGGGGCTTGTGCATACAGATTTGTGGGATTCTTGATGCTATGTTCCTCTGTATGTTTGGCCACTCACTGTTGCTGGGTGGCTTCTGGTAAAGGAGGATTGCAGTGGATTGTGATTTCTGTAATGGCCGCCACTCTCTTTCAGGTTCTGGTGATCATGGTATTTCCGGTTCCGGTGTTTCCGGCTACGTGTAAGTGGTGCCGCTATGTCCGGCATGCACTTGGCGAAGGCGGATGCACCGCCAACATTTGTGGTGGTACATTCGTCTCTGCCAGTGCAGAAACGGTACCACCGCCATCACGGTAACACCAGATGTGTAACGCCGGACTTGTAATGAGGTCCAATATCTTCATATGAAGGAAAACGCAAGGAAAACGCAAGTCTTTTAGCTCATTTGGATATGCATAGTGCATTGTTTTGTGGCTCTGGCCTGGTAGCGATCTTCCAGTGATGTCTTGTGTAACTGTGATCTGGAACTGAACTTTCAGTGATGGCTGCTAGATGGTGCTGTGCATTTGTGGCTTTTATCTGAAATGGACTATTCTACTATCGCACTGCAAGAAAAAGGGTTTTATCCTTGCTTTTTTCCCAATCCACCATATGATGGTGAATGTTAAACATGCCCAGTGCGTCAATATCCAGGAAGTCAACCTACAGTGCACTGATGATCCAGAATGATGGGGAAATGTATATATGTGTGTTCATTGCATCATTGAGCGCAGGGAGTCTTGGGGTGGTCAAGCTATGTTTAAAATAGCATTGCCCTTTAAGACAATGTGGAAGTGGGAGGCAGGGCAAAATGCGGAAGGCCATGTGGGAGACCCCAGGCAGGACCACAGCTTTGGGGCAGGGAGCTAACAGGCCTCAGTGAGGGTGCATTGTGCATGCCGACTGGGTCCCCCCTCTGGCAATAACAGGCAGGCTACACCAAAAAGAGGGAACACAAATGAAGGCATCAAGAAATCAGTAACAGATCTATTACAGGCAGAGAAGCTGGCACATTGGCAGCAGAGTAAGTGAGGCACACTGGACATGGATGATTGTCTTGTGCTGTGGGTACAAGGTGAGCATTGGTGGCAGGCATACTAGCTGGGCACACCCAATTGCATGGGACCCAGTTTAGGCCTGGGGAGTACCCTTGGATGCAGGGGGGGCACCAAGGGAGGAAGGGAACTGATCGAGGGGTAGAAGTTTGAATGGGTAGGCTGCTGGGAAGGAGGAAAGAGAGAGAGACTGTGGAGAGAGGAGAATGAATGGGCAGTTGGGGAAAGGTGGGAGGGAGACAGTGGGGAGGTGGGGAGCAAGGAGGAAAATAACCAGTGGTGAGATAATGGGAGAAGGGGGGCTGGTAGAGCTGGTGAGGACTGAGAGAAGGGGGAAAGAACAGAGAGAAAGGAAGAGGGTGAGAGAGAGAAGCACAGAGAGAGGGAGAGAAGGGCACAGAGAGGAAGAGAGAGAGAGGCACAGCGAGTGAGTGGCAGAGATAGACAGAGAGAGAGAGAGAGAGAGAGAGAGAGAGGCACAGAGAGAGGTACAGAGAGAGAGGCACAGAGAGAGATAGGCAGCAAGACATAGGGGCACAGAAAGAGAGAGGGGCATAGAGAGAGAGGGGAGCACAGAGAGAGAGAGAGGCAGGGGGAATCAGAGCGGCCAGGAGAAAGCAGCAGTGGGAAGCAAGGGCAGAGAGGCCAGAAGACCTACTGGTGGTGAAATAGAGCAGATTGGGGAGGAGGAGAAGAGTGGGGAAAAGTGAAGGGCAGACAAGAAACAAGGATACCTGCTAAAAGGGGCCTTCTTAGATTCGCTGTCCCCCGAGCCCCATGGTCAGCACACAATACCACCAGTGTCAAAAATGAGACTGAGCCCCAGTCCTCTGTCCAATTATAAGGCTGTTGCTCCACCCCTCCAGGGCCCGCCCACAGGATGCAAGGAGGAAGGGGCGGGATCGCAGTGTGTAGGAGGACACAGGCAGGGACAGGCCCCCCGTCCACAACTGTCGCTTCCCCTCTGCAGAGCCTTCTGGGCTGTTCCCAGAACTAAGGAAGCTTTGTACAGAAAGGAGGCAGGGACATCACAGGTGGGAAAACATAGGGAATTGTTCCCAGGAAAGGGATGGATGTGCTAGCCTACCAGGCTGCAGCTTTTACACTGGCTGCAAACTGGAAGGGGGAAGGCAAGTGGGCAAGCATCCCAGGAAGGGGATGGAGGACCAGCCTCCCAGGCTGCAGTAAAAGATCACAGCTGTTGCAGCTGCCGTCTGGGCTGGGAGTTCTCAGGGGATGGGCCAGGTCTTGTATCCCCTGTGTCTGGGCCAGTACAGTCACATACAGTGAAATATGAAAAATACATTAAGGGAAATGAAACGTCATGCAATACATTAAAATGCAACAGTGACATACATGTGAAACACAGATAAAGCTGTTAGGGGTCCACTCGCAGAGACCGTAATTTCCACATCAATAACAATTTCCCCATTATAAGCAAAAGCAAGCTTTTCAGCTAAATTACATACCCATAGTGCATTGCTGTGTGGCTCTGATCTAGAGGTGAACGTCTGGTGATGGCTACTAGAAGACTAGAAGCTGCTGCACATGTGTGACCTTTTAGCTGGAATAGATTATTCTCCTACCACATTGCGGGCAGAAGGGTTTATTTCTTGTTTTTTCAACCCACATGATATTGATGGTGAATGGTAAACATGCCCACATGCTTCAATCCCCAAGATGTCAATTTATGCTGGGCTTAAAAGCCTCAATTAAGGAAACGTGTGGTTGTGATTGGTTACAGTATGCTTGGGAGTTGTCAGTCACGGTTTGATAAAGCTATGTACAAAATAACCCTATCATATGAGACAATTATTATTTTTAAATATGTAGAGGAGGTCCCAGACATGGCCTGCACCCCATTCCCTCAGTTCGAGGTACCAGGAGCGTACTCGCCAAGGTATGTGACGTATGAGGAGCAAATAAATCAACAAAGAGCTGCACTGGGACTCTGCCCAGTATACATCAGAAGATCCATACCTGTTGAAACGCCCATAATTAGACAACCCTGGGCAGCACGGTACCCTATCAGACAGCCGTACCAGCCGCTGATACGAAACGAAGAGTACCTACAGACTGTTCATGAAGAGACCCAAAGAGCCCTAATGGAAGGCCAGTGGAAATAGCACAAGGGCCTGAACAGACTCGTGAATGAACAAAAGCGGCTATCGAAGACAAGCACGCCAGAGCGAGTAACTATGAAAATAAGTGTAATGGACACAGAGAAGAGACAATGTTAAAACGTAAGGAAACGTTGCTACGAGACAAGATGGAAGCAACCGACCAGTTAAACATGTGCAAATAGGCTTGGAACACAAGAGGCTAAAAAAACGATACTGCTTGCAATGCTTAGTAGAAGATTAGAGCGGCAAGCGCCAACTATATATCTACCTCAATAAGACACATTATGCAAGTGCGACTCCATTTTGTAAAAGCAGAAATGTACCCAGGCTGCCAGAGGCCTGACAGGGCAAGTTTCGTAACCCAGCCAGAGGCAGGAGAAGGAGCGGAATCGAAACTCAACAAAGAGCAGCTCATGCCTAGGAAATCGAGGTCATCCAGAGGAAGGGAGGAGAGCGTCAGCTAACAAGACGCAAACTTCAGTGCATACCAGCCTGCCCCATGAAGGTCAAGATAAGCAGGGCCCATGCAGGTAGCGAGGCCGAAACTGAATTAAATACACTAAAAGCTGGAAACTGAAGTAGATTCATGGTGAACTAACACGTGACAAGCCAGGCGCGAAGAGGTACCGCCGCCTGATGTCATCCAGGACCCGAGGATGCCATAACTTTTCCCGATAAGAGGCTACAGTTTTGAGGCCATACACAGCCAACTAATTGACACATAGCCCTAAGATACTGATTGATGGAAGGGAGGCAGGGTGAAACTTGGGACACCAGGCACATGGGTGTCCATTCTGCATGCTGCTAATTAAAATGGGGATTTATGTCTAGGGGTGTAACCTGCCCAATCACAATGGACCAAGTTATCTGGAGTCCTATGGATAGTAGAACCAATAAGACGTCGTACTTGTATTGACATCAATCACGTGTGATGTAGTGGGATGAGCGTAGACGCCCACCCGATAAGAGTTATCCAATCCGCTGCCTATTATCATATACAGATATAGCACCTATACTTAACTTACCTTTCCTAACCAATTGTATTGCATATCGAGTTTTTGTAGAATTAGACGCCAGTGATGACGAGTTTTGCCTATAACTATTGCTGTTCGACTGAAGTTAGAGGAAGTTGGAGCAAGACAGGTGATCGCAATGCTGCTGATTTCCATTTGTTTATCTGTTTGATGTATTTGTCATTAAACGGACTTCCCTTTGCCAAATTACGGAGTCCTTATTATTGAGTCGTGTTGGAGTAAGTGAATCCTGCACCCCCAGTCCTCACATGGTGCAGCTATCTTGTTTTACAGGTACTAGAGGGCGCGCACTGATCTATGGGCCCATCAGTGAAACCCCGCTCTTCTGTACACTTGGTAGCGTGAGGATGGTTTCGGCCATTGATTATTGATTAATATAGTTATAAGACACCTATAGACCGACGGCACGAAGTAGCTCTGGGCCTTCGGCAATATCACGAGTCCTTTCGCCATTCCGGCTGAGTAGACTGAGTAGCTCCCCGTGGACAATGATAGAGTAAGTCAATAAAAAATCTGCAGTGGGTCTGAAGGAATCCGCCTTTCCAAGAATAACCCTTCTCATTCCCACGGGCAGCCAATCGGACAAAAAAACCTTAAAAGGCTGGAAGTGGAAGGGGCGGTGATCCCGAAGTTCCAGAGAGGAAAAGATGCGAGTGGTGAGTGAAACAATAAACTCGTTACTTTGGCAAATGTCTTGTAGGCATTAGATCAAGTAAGGGAAAGGTAACAGTGGGTGGCGGGGAAAAAATTAAAATAGTAAGAAGTAGAGAAGACTGTATATATATATATAGGGGTAATGACTAGAGCATACGAGATAAAGAGTGGATACCGGTGGGAAACCCGAGAGAAAAACAAGGAGTAATAGGGGGACACATGAGATAAAAACTAAGGATTACCAGGGGGGCACCTGAGATAAAAACGTAAGGATTCACCTTTTTCCTGCGCTTTAATACAGCAGTCAGAAGAAACGTGAACTCATAGCCCATATAATAAGGGACAATTAGACTACAAGACGTTCAAAGACGCATCAAAGGAGCTTGTTTAAACTCCATGATGGGGTATTGATTAGAAGGCAGGTATATGTATGACCAGCTGTTGTCTGTCTAGTATGTCAAGTGCCTGTCATATGTGTTCTGTTATACATCAAATGTAATAGAACTGTATCGTCGATTGTCCGAAATGAAATTTGGTTTTACGCGATTCTGTAACTGAGAGGGAATCGCCAATGAATTGATGGTTTTGAGTTAATTGATAATAACATTTTGGCGGGAAATGATTGGATTGGAGTTTGCGTATCTGGTGATCGCTCATACTAGTAGAAGGATAACAAACTGTATAAATATTGTTGGTAGCGGAATCGCGCATCTGTGCATGCAACTACCTAAGCATGCTCCTAAACTAAAAAAGTATAGTACAGAGTGGGTTAAGGGTACTGCCCACAAGATGTTTATGCCTTGGCCACAGAATGGGTCATTATCTAAAGCCGTCTTACAACATATGATGACTTTTCTAAATGCCACATATACAGGCAAGAAGCTAAAGAAATGTCTTGCTGTTCTAGAATTGTGGAAGATGTTTGAAGAGACGAAGGTGGAATAACCACCCACAGACTGGATACTAAATGTATGTACGGAGGGGGGTGAGATGCCTACCGCACCACCGGCCCCGCCTGAGCCAGTCATTGAAGGGAGTAAGACAGAGGGGCTTTACCCGCTAAGAAAACTTAAGGCAGCCACGGGGTATAGCAACCAAGCATTTGAGTCGCCTACATACAGTAGTGATGACAATAAGGGAAGGGAACAGGAAAACAATATTGCCTCCAAGGTCTCGTGGGACAAGGAGAGACGCGAAGATGAAGGAAAAGATCGGGCACGGAGTTGTGCACCTCCTGATAAGGAGAGAGAGGGAAGTAAACGAAAGGGAAATGAAGGTAGAATTGATGAGATAGCATTCGTGAAAGACGAATGGATGGGAGGTCAGATATTGCTGAAGTTGGATGGAAAGGGAAGTGATGATATAAGGCCAAGAGAGAGTTCAGATGAGACGCAAAGGAGAGAGAGAGAGAAAAGGAGATGGAAGTAAGGGATGAAAGGACAAGAAGGAAGGATAGGCTAAAGCAAGAACAACTATATCGCGAAGAGCAAGAGAAACAGCTCGATCGCAACCAGAAGGCAGCCTACGACCAGTACAAACATAATAGGCAAAGGTCGGAAGAAGAGCAAAGAGCATGTGAGAAGAAAGTGAAGAAAAGAAAAGATGAGGAAATCAGAAGAGCAAAGGAACGTAGAAATGAAAGGATGTGGGAAGTGGATAAGGCTAGAGAAGAAGCAAGGAAGCGCAAGGAAGTAAATGAGGAAATGGAACATAAGCGCAGACAGAGGGCACGAGATCTAGAATATTTGGAGCAGGAAGTTAAAAAACCCAATCCTGTTGTAGAATGGGAAGACATAGAAGAATTCTTTCCTGCACACGACTCGGTGCAAGGAATAAGTGGGACAAATATTGAAGCTGACTTCGACACCAGAAGCATCGGGGAAATGATTGATAAAATATACGATGAGATGGGGCTAGAACAGATATCCGATGGGGGAAGGGAAGATGAGTGCTTAGAGAACACTCAGCTATATGACACTGAGGATGTCACCCAAAGTAGTGGGAGCAGGGGACTGTCCCCAGACAGGCTGGAGATTGGGCAGAACGAAGAGGATGCAAGGAGTTGTGTAAACTGGGAGGGTTCCTAGACATAAAATCGAAATCAATAAAATCGAAAGTCAAAATGTCGAAAAAATAATCTCGAAAAAAAAAAAGTCGAATTTTTTTTAATACGTTTTTTATTCGAAATGGGGGGTTCCCCCCCAAACCCCCGTTTTTCTATTTTTTTTTTATTTTACCCCTTTTTTTTACTTACCAAACCCAAAAAAATATATAAATAATAAAAAAACAAATTCGACTTTTTTTTTTTCGACATTATTGATTCGACTTTTTTGTCATTCGACTTTATTTTTTCGATATTATGACTGGACACCAACTGGGAGTATTCAGAATCTGACTCCGGTGGGGAAATGGAGGATGTAGCACACGAGGAAGGGGGACGGTGTGAAAAATGGCTTCCAGGGGACTGAGGGGTGCGATGGTCAGATGCAAGCGGGTCCACAAGTAGGACACCGAAGTCTGCCGCGCAGTCCGGCCGACATAAAGGAACACCCCACGGTCAGAGGGAGGGGTCAGCACCTACCTATGCAGACAGATTAAGGGCATTGCCAGGAAGATGGCAAGGCAGGAATGTCACCCCAGCGGTAGGCAAAGGAGCTATGGGGAAGGAAAAGGAAGACTGCGCATTACAATTCCCGTTGCTAGAAAAGGGGGGAGCAAGACCACAATATATTCCATGGCCACACATGGACCGAGAGAACCTTAAAAATAAGCTTCCAATGCTGACATCGGGAGCCGGAAAGTGGATACATGAGTTAGAGAAAATGACGGGGGGTGTCACCTTAGCTATAGGGGACATTAATGGCCTCCTAGTCGCCATACTTGGTGAAAGAGCAGACGATGTATGGAAACGGGCAGGCTACCCTCGGGTAACCATAATTGACACCTCCCATGATGGAGCGCCATTTAATAATTGTAGAGCAGCGGTGTGGAAAGCGCTGCGAACGCTATATCCAGACACTTCAGATATAGGATCTATGATGACTCAGAAAATGAAAGAGTCAGAGGATCCGTTGATTTATATCCAGAATTTTCAAGACGCGTGGGTGCTCGAAACGCATGAGTCTTAGACGAAATCTACCCTTTATTCTACCACATATTATGCCAGGGGTTGCCTGAACCAGTGCAGAAGCTAAACCATGGGCCGAAATACAGTTGACAATTGCACACTACTGCAGATTGTTGCAAGAAAAGAACCGGAAGAAGGAGGCAACTCATAAGGGTAAGGAAGCAAAGCTGGTGCAAAAGAAACTCTCAAAGTATGCTCTCGAGAGAGCCATGCTGACAAGCCTAGCTGAACCAAGCATGCAATCAGAATAACCAAAGTAGCACGGGATTATACCCGAGGGGAAGGGGTTTTGGAGGAAGAGAATGGCAGCGTAATCAGGGTGGCTTTCAAGGTAACCAGGGAGGCTTTCAGAATAATCAAAGTGGCTTTCAGAACGCACAGATGGGCAGTCCAGCTATGCCAGATGGACAGATGGCCCGACCACCGCCAGTGTTTTGGCTGTGTGGAATGACAGGACATGTGGCGCGCGTGTGCAGAAGCCAAGGCATGTGGCAAAATAGCCAAGGGAAGGGGCCAGGCATGGTGAATCAGCCTGCCGTCCCGCAGCAGGGCAGTGTACAAAATCACACAGTGCAGCCGCAGGCGCCAGGCCTGCAGCAAGGTGCACAGCAAGTGGTTCAATCCCCGCACATGGGGAACGTACCGCAGGGACAATCCCAGCAGGCACCACCGCAAATGACACAGGGCACTAGCTCTGGAGGGGGAGTCAACCCTGGGACTGGGGGAAATCAGCAAGTATACAGTGGGCCGAACTTATATATAAAATAGGACAGCTCACAGGGGATTCTGATGTCTTCTATCCTATCAGTGACACCAGACCCTAATAGGGAACCTAGGGTGAATGTCATCATAGGCGGTAAAGAATATTCCTTCTTAGTTGACAAGGGTGCGACGCGCTCGTGCATACGAGAAGGCAAGTTTTCCTTGTCCGGCGAGGCCATAGATACTCAGAGTTTCACGGGAGCTCATAGTAGTGTTCCCTACAGACGCGCTCCCCGTCTCTGTGGGAGAGCGCAAAATTAATGTACCCTTATTATATTCACGTCAAATCCCAGTAAACATCCTGGGTTGGGACTTAATGACTAAGTTGAATATGACCATCTCATTTACCGAGAACGGTATAGTGTGCTCCACTCCAGGAATGCATTATTTGAACGTGTGTGAAATGATCAGAGCATACTCAGGACGCATAGCCATGAGAGCTTTTACGTTAGAGCCAGAAGTCTTCGCATATGGGGTGCGGGTGCTTATGACGGGATTGCCAGGCCTCTCAGATAGAACTATGAGGACACCTGATGAGTTTCTATTCAGACTCAGAATACCTATGCACGAAGAGGAGGGACAAGTATTTCCCTTAATGATACAATCTGCCGCAGTGCGAGGGAAAGTGGTATTGGTCGAAGGATATGATGACAAAGGCAGGCAATGGTGTGCGATTATTGCCATCGAAGAAGGGTATCGAGTGACTGACGTCACTGATGACGATCTGTTCGAAGAATACCCTGACCTAGAAGAGACAAGGGTGGAAGTAAGTCTCATATTTTGGGTCAAAATGATCAAACGGGAGGTGCCACAGAGAATGATGTTGGCGCTGCTACGTCCAGAATACTTTGATGACGACATGGCCCAAGTGCCTGCCGCTGTATGGACTATAGGGCCCTATGACGTAGGCCTCCTGAGGGGGGCAGGTGAAGTGAAAATTAAACTGAAACCAGGAGCAATTTTACCAAGAGCATGAGAATATCCTATTTCCAGAGAGGCAGATGAAGGAATTGCGAAGACAATTTCCGCCATGATGGAGCAGGGCATTCTAGTGACGTCAGAATCACCTTGCAACACAGTGATTTACACTGTCAAGAAATCAAGGGGAGGATCTTGGCGTTTAATCCAAGATTTAAGAGAATTAAACGATATAGTTGAAGCCGAATTCCCTCTAGTCCCTAACCCATCCACAATTCTATGCAACATACCCACTGAGGCAAAATATTTCATGGTGATTGACTTGAAAAATGCGTTTTTCTCAATCCCGTTGCACCGTGACTCTCAAGACCTGACGTCATTTACTTTCAGACAAATGTGCCTGAAAAGCACGAGGTTGCCACAGGGGTACTGTGAGTCTCCATCCATTTTCCTGCAGATGGACCTAAGCAATATTGCAGTAGACAGTGTTGTTTTTCAGTATGTGGATGACATTCTGATCTGCAGTATCACTGAGGAACAATGCAGGCGTGACTCTGTCCAGCTACTGACTATCCTGGCTGAGAAAGGATATAAAGTTGATAAGGAAAAGTTATAATACTGTCAGCGAGAGGTGCTGTACATATGCCAGCTAATCTCACACGAAGGGAAAAAGGTAATCCCAGAAAGGGCTGAAGCTATCATGAACACGGCTAAACCAGTCACGATAAAACAAACGCAAAGCTTCTTAGGCCTGTGCAATTATGTCAGATCATGGGTTTTCGACTACAGCTCATATACCAAGCCCTTGCTTCAGGCTTTGAAGAAAGCCCAGGCAACAAAAGGAGAAATTGAATGGACTGTGGCAATGGAGAAGGGGTTTGCAGAGCTTAAGGGGGCAATTTGTGCGGCCCCAGTTCTCGGTATTCCTAATTATGCAGAGGAATTCTACCTGTTCTCACATACTGATGGCAATTTCATGACGGCAGTACTCGCTCAGCGAACCTCACTGGGGTACAAGCCCCTAGCGTATTACAGCAGGAGTTTGGACCCGGTCATGAAAGGCCACTTCACATGCAAACAAAATCTAGCTGCTGCCGCACTCGCCATTGAAAAGGCGTCATCCATTGTGATTGGGTGCTCCATGACATTGTACGTCGAGCACTCGTTATTCGCCATATTAGAAAAACCAAAGGGCACGCTGACATCTCAGAGGGCATCCGCATATGAAGTGATTATCTCTAACCCATCGATCAAAATAGTGCGATGTAAAACTGTGAACCCAGCCACATTCATAGCTGAGCCAGTCGCAGAGCGAGAACCTATTCATGACTGTGCGAATTATGAGGAATCCTATGATGAAATCCCCAGGGTAAAGGAAAATGCCCTGGCAGGTGGCGAAATCGTGTTCATTGACGGTTCTTCGAGAATCGATCAAGAAGACGGACAAAGATATACAGGCATGGCCGTGGTAAAACACCTAGCGAATGGAGAGTTCCAAGTACTGGTCACTGCGCGAATACCCTCTCACTATTCTGCGCAAGCTGCAGAACTTTTGGCGCTGATACTCGCCATTGAGAATCATTCATATCAGGAAGTAACTGTACAGTGACTCCGCCTATGTGACGTCCACAGTACATGCAGGTCTAGCGTGCTGGAAAATGAGGGGCTACCTCTGAGCGGACGGCACACCAGTGCAACACGCAGCCTTATTGGACAGGTTGATAAAAGCACTACAGCTCCCAGTGGGCATAGCGGTCGTGAAATGCGCCGCCCACACCAAGGGGACAGATTTCGTGTCACGTGGAAACCATGAAGCGGACACGGAAGCCAAGCGCATGGCATCCAAAAATGAAACAATCATGGACGTGGAGGTGGCACGTACCCATGAGAGGATGATGGTAGCACTAACCACACGTGAGGCCTATAGTAACATGGGGCAGACTCAGCTAATGGAACTCCAAGGGGAGGCACCTCAAGAGGAGAAAAATGTGTGGAAGTGTTGAGGCTGTTCCTTAAATCCCTCTGACGGGTTGTGGAGGCAAGACAGCACTGGTAAACCAGTGATGCCTGTCGCCCTGCTAAAGGTAGCATTAGAACAACTGCACTACCCCATCCACATGTCAAAAGAAAATCTAGCTGCAACGCTCGCAGAAGACTGGTTCACGCTGAATTTAGCGGAGCACGTTGCATTTTTCATGGTGAACTGCATAATCTGCCAGCAATTCACCGCTGGGCACACATTAAAAGTAGTAAGAGGAGTTATCCCCAGGCCAAATGGACCATTTCAGCACTTACACATCAATTATGTCAATATGATTCAAGTGTGCAATGGGTACATGTATTTAATTGTGGTGGTGTGTCCATTCTCTAGATGGATAGAAGCAGGTCCCTGTACACACCCCAACGCTAACTGTGCTGCCAAGTTTCTGGTGAGGGAAGTGTTCCCTAGATGGGGGGTGTGCGAGGTAATGAGATCAGATAATGGGGCCCACTTTGTAAATTCAGTTTTTGAACAGATTAGCTTGTCGCTTGGTATAAAGCACAAGTTCTCGTCGGTGTATCACCCGGAGGGGAATGGGATATGCGAACGGCTCAATGGCCTATTAAATGAGAGGATAGCTAAGTTGAAGCTCACATTAAAAAAGGGATGGTTGCACTGTTTACTACTGGCATTGTATGCACTTCTGAACCGACCAGGCTCTGACCATCATCTCACGCCGCACAAGATAGTCACAGGCAGAAGGATGAGGACCCCTCTTACCTCCCGAGATAGAGCTAGATGTGATGCCCAGCCGACTAGAGAGGTTCTGGGAACAGAGATGCACGAGTACCTTAACTGTATGACATCCAGCGCCTCTGTCATTTCAGGCCAGCTGCAGCGACGGCGAAAAAGGGACAGCGCAGCACAAAACACATCTGGAAGTGCTGAAGCAGACACCGCGCAAAGTCTACATGCGCCCCTCGTCTTCCCTGGTGACAATGTGCTCGTAAGGAACTTTACCAGGAAGAGGTGGGATGAGCCACGATTCAATGGCCCTTTCATCGTAGAGGACTGCACCCCTTCCGCCGTCGAGCTCCAGGGCAGAAGGGCATGGATCTTAATAATTGATATTAAACCTTATATAGGAGAGAGCCCCCAAGCTACATCTAACCATGAAGAAACCACAGACAACGGGGAAGAACCTCAGCATGTGCAGACAAGATCCATGACGAGGAAGAAGGACGCATGAGCTGCGAAATAAAGGCGAAAAAAACTCAGTTTTAAAGTGTGGATTTAAAGAAAGACATTTTCGCAAACCAGTGAAAGATAATAAGGGACATAAAATGGACACCCTGTGCATCCTAGTTGCAGGGTAAAGAGAAGCACATCCAAAGCCACAACAACATTGATAAAACTAACTTTTGAAAGCACGTCATGCCCAAGTAGTACAAAGAATCAAGACTCTGATAGACTGCAAATAAAATATTTTCTGAGAGTGTAACAAAGTATCCTGAAGTAACCACTGTCAAGACTTTGTTCACAGAACTCATGGTATCTCCTAGCAGAAGCCTCAAGTGGGATGTGCTTACGTATTTTCAATTGGTGGTGCTGTCATACCCGTCACTCATAGGGAGAGAGACTAGTGTCACAGACTTTATTCAAGATCCTGCAAACAAGAAGGTAATTTGGCAACTGCTGACTGTCATCACGGAAGCCTTCGCCGAGCTTTCCGAGCACAGCAAAGAGGACACAAATGCTTCCACCGCCAGTAGACATTGATGAACTCAGATTTAATTTGTTCTTTCAAATAATCGAGAAATGCCCAGGACTTGTCGGGAGAACAACTGACACACGCACTTTCATCAGAGACCCAAGAAACTTAGCCCAGTTGAACCAGCTGTGGACTAAACTAAATTACCTCTTGGTAGTCCACGCAACAGGAAAGTGCAGAGACTATGCGAATCAAAAGAAAAACGAATGACCAGGACCCAGCCAACACAGGACAAATGTCCCTATCACCCGAAGACACCCGGCTGGCGCACAACGTCCTGCTTAGAGTAGTCACAGACTATCCGGAAATGGTGGGGAGGCCTGCAGATGATGACGTCATCACCTTCCTTAGAGATTCGGCCAACGCCCCACTCATGGGCACACTCCTACACGGCATAATGCTCCAGGCGGAGCTATCCAACTTCCAGCGAGAGTACCTTAGGAGATTCTAGTAAGACTTTCGCTGTGGGACAGATCGAGGATAGAGACACAGTTCTTCAACCACTCAGCCGCAGGACAGATCGAGGTGAGCAGAGACAAGAACTGCACCATCTTATTTTTCTTTGTACTTTCCCTCTATTTTTCCTTATTTTTCATTTTTATTTTTATTTTTCATGTTCACTTTTATTTTTACAACATTTTATTTTTGTATGGTTTTTAGCAGTTCCGTCTTTTCATTCCTTCACATTGAACAGGTTCCAGCATGTCCTCAGGACCAAAGCAAATTCGAGGAGTGCACTGAGACCTTACCTACTATAGATATGCATTATGAATGTGATGTACCAAGGTTGCTAGTCTAACCCTTTTCCATAGTCTAGCAAAAGGAACTGTACTGCAATACCCAGAGATCACCGACAGCACCCACAAGAGGGGGGACATTTGTAAAGCACTCGTCACTTTAATAGTAATGAACTCTTGAACTACGAGATCAGAGCAAGAGAAGGAATAACTAACTGACTATGAATTCGTTCGAAATGGGAGCCCAGAACAGTAACTTGGTTTTACCCCCAGCAGAAGGGCGCCCCCACTTCTCTGGAAGAAAATGTTGCAAATTGTCTTTCCGAATGATAATGTGCATATGTATAGTAATTATTATTGTTTTTCTGTCATTAACAATCAGAACTGCTTTCTTTATTGGTGCACGAAGTGTTCCAATCTCAGTACACCCACCAGATAATGAACGTCTGGGGCCTACGAAAGCACCCAGACCCTATATAGTCATTCCAGTCCCAAGAAAACCTGATGGTAAAATTAACGAACTAAAATTAAATGTAATTAGCAGTGATTTAGACACATTTGAGGTAACCAATGAAGAGAAAAGCTGGAGACAGGGTCAGCACGGAATGAATGAAAACGCAGCACTGACCACTGCACGCACCCACACACAGGATGCATGCAGACAAGGGCAAGTGTCAATGGCTACAGGGCCTCCAACGAAGGCTGCAGAGAATGGGAGACAGCCTGCCGAACAATCGGTTCCAGAAAATAGTGGAAGTAACCAAGAGAAGTCAAGTGAGAAACCCAAGAGAGAGAGGGCATAGCAAAATCCCTCGAAAGAACAGAAAAAGCTACAAAGGAACTCACAAGGGAGAAAACGCAAGCACTGATAGATTATTTGTTCCCAGTCATAGCCAGAGCAAAGAAACTGCATGAGGAGCTGAAAAATAGAACTGCAGAGACTGTAA
Source organism: Ambystoma mexicanum (assembly GCF_040938575.1). NCBI lineage: Eukaryota > Metazoa > Chordata > Amphibia > Caudata > Ambystomatidae > Ambystoma > Ambystoma mexicanum. Next base: position 663,797,901 of record NC_090929.1, read on the forward strand.
TAACGAGCACGCCAGCTCGAACACTGCTAACAAGCACCAGATCTACAAGACAGCCACACGTTGGGGAGTTGGTGAGCCAATGGCGGCCGGAGAACCTCGATGAAACATTACAAAAGGAAAGGAAAAGAAATGCAAAACCTTCCCCTACCACAGCGATACAGGTAATGAAACCCGCTCCGCTAACAAGCATGCCCAAGAATCCTCCAACAAGAAAGAGTCATATAGACGCATTTAGAGATGTGGTTATAGCTAACTACAAAAGGACATTGAGGATTAAGAGAAACCCACATGAAGACAACAATGAACTCAATGATTACCTGGACAGCACAGCCCATCTCGGAAACAACATATGGTACCAGCACATGTAGGAAGTAGGACGAAGGCAGTCAGAAGGAGAATGCTTCGTCTGTGCCCACCTGCGGTACAGCATGGGAAAATCCAAGATCTTTGTGGCTGTAGAAATTGATGTACCCACAGCACACTGTATGTCACACGTAGCAATGTGCAACACCAGAGGACAATTTATGGAAGAGAAGCCTCGTCGATATGGGCCAACGAAAAGGACTACCCGGACGAAGATGGCTACGTCCAGGACATTAAGACAAGAAACAGGGCGCACACAAGGAATCACGTGATCACATACGAGAATCCTGACGTCAAAGGATCAGGAATACGATGGGTAATAAACCCAAGATTGAACGTTCAAGGAAAAACTGCAGACAAGGCTCAAATCTGGAAGAACAGAGGCCAAATGCAGATTTGGGGAACAGTGGTCTCCCCAGATGGATGGGAAGAAAGAGTAGTAATCTGCCGAGCTTGGATGGTCCTTGGAGCATGCCGAGAAGCAATAGAGAATTCGCAGAAGTTATGCAAACCTCTATGGCCAAAACTGGTAAAGCTGCTAACATGGGTCGAAGACAGAGGAGGACTCCTGCAGATAGTACCACTGGATACCCCAAAACTATGCATCCGAAATAATGGCACGAGGAAGATGGGAGAGAATGTAAACTGCGGACGAATCTTTGAAGCCCCAGGAATGACACAAGGAACCACAGTTATTATGGATCATTACTGGGCGTGTGGATCCAAGGCATACATAAGGCTGCCGAAAAACTGGGGAGGCATATGCACACTAGTGAACGTCCACGTTCCCGTGCTAGTGATCCCTAAGAATGACCTGAAGTTGGACAGTTTCCCGAAAGCAGATGCTCATCTAAGAAGAAGGAGACCTGTGGAACTGGTATCCAGAATAAAGAGAGAAAATTACTTTTCTACCAAATCAGAAGAGGCATTCCATGCAATCCTATACGAACACAGGCTGTTCAGCCTCACCTCAACAGTGTTCACCACAATGCTCTTGCCACACATCCAAATTGGAGTGAATGCTAAATGGTTGCAGATAAGCAGATGGGAGTTATTGCAGACCATCAATACCACTATAAAAGGATTTAACGCGATCAAAGAAGAGCTGAGAGCAATCAGACTGATGACCCTCCAAAACAGATATGTGCTTGACATGATCACAGCAATGGATGGAGGTGTTTGTACAAAAATCGGAGAATCATGTTGCACATTTGTATCATCACACGATGAAGAAAATGGAACCTTAACAGAGGCCATAAGTATTTTGACAAACTTGAAGAACCAGATGATCGATGAAAGTGATGAAGTGGACGATGACAGCTGGTTTGGAGTCCTGTTCTCATGGGTCCCACAATGGATGGCAGATATATTCAAGTTTCTGGGAGCTTTACTAGCAATGGTACTGCTAGGATTCTGTGTTATCAAGATAATCATTACACAGTGCCAGAAAACTGTGAAGAAAGCCATAGGGATGAAAATAATGGTTCATGTCGATCCAGGGTGGAAGCCCAGAGACCTGACTGATGAAGAAATAAGAAACTTTGTGATGGCCAGCAAATTTGCACAAGAAGGAACAAAGTTCACATATCCCAAGAAACGAAGATGATATGAAGGAAAATGGATTTACTGCAGTCCAAATGGACAATGTCAGCTAATGACATGGAACAAAGACGAACATACGAAAACAGCAGGGAGTTTGAAAGGAGTGATAAAAATATGGACTTCAAAGACGCACACATTCACACCATCATGTACAAACCCTGAAGACGATGAACATGACACCGAAGAATCAAAAGAAATAAATACAAAAGAGGTTGCAGAAGTGGTCGATGAACCGACCAGAGGGGGGAGTGTAGAGGAGGTCCCAGACATGGCCTGCACCCCATCCCCTCAGTTCGAGGTACCAGGAGCATACTCGCCAAGGTATGTGACGTAGGAGGAGCAAATGAATCAACAAAGAGCTGCACTGGGACTCTGCCCAGTATACATCAGAAGATACATACCTGTTGAAGCGCCCATAACCAGACAACCCTGGGCAGCACGGTACCCTATCAGAGAGCCGTACCAGCCGCTGATACGAAACAAAGAGTACCTACAGACGGTCCATGAAGAGACCCAAAGAGCCCTAATGGAAGGCCAGTGGAAATAACACAAGGGCCTCAACAGACTCGTGAATGAACAAAAGCGGCTATCGAAGGCAAGCACGCCAGAGCGAGTAACTACGAAAATAAATGTAATGGACACAGAGAAGAGACAATGTTAAAACGTAAGGAAATGTTGCTACGAGACAAGATGGAAGCAACCGACCAGTTAAACGTGTATAGATTGGCTTGGAACGCAAGAGGCTAAAGAAACGATACTGCTTGCAATGCTTAGTAGAAGATTAGAGTGGCGAGCACCAACTATATATCTACCTCAATAAGACACATTATGCAAGTGCGACTCCATTTTGTAAAAGCAGAAATGAACCCAGGCTGCCACAGGCCTGACAGGCCAAGTTTCGCAACCCAGCCAGAGGCAGGAGAAGGAGCGGAATCGAAACTCAACAAAGAGCGGCTCATGCCTAGGAAATCAAGGTCATCCAGAGGAAGGGAGGAGATCGTCAGCTAACAAGATGCAAACTTCAGTGCATACCAGCCTGCCCCATGAAGGTCAAGATAAGGGGGGCCCATGCAGGTGGCGAGGCCGAAACAGAATTAAATACACTAAAAGCTGGAACCTGAAGCAGATTCATGGTGACTAACACGTGACCAGCCAGGTGCGAAGAGGTACCACCCCCTGATGTCATCCAGGACCAGAGGATGCCATAACTTTTCCCGATAAGAGGCTACAGTTTCGAGGCCATACCCAGCCAACTAATTGACACATAGCCCTAACATACTGATTGATGGAAGGGAGATAGGGTAGAACTTGGGACACCAGGCACATGGGTGTCCATTCTGCATGCTGCTAATTTAAATGGGGATTTATGTCTAGGGGTGTAACCTACCCAATCACAATGGATCAAGTTATCTGGAGTCCTATAGATAGGAGAACCAATAAGACATCGTACTTGTAGTGACGTCAATCACGTCTGATGTAGTGCGATGGGCGTAGACGCCCACCCGATAAGAGTTATCCAATCCGCATGCCCTATTATCATATACAGATATAGCACCTATACTTAACTTACCTTTCCTAACCAATTGTATTGCATGTCAAGTTTTTGTAGAATTAGACGCCAGTGATGACGAGTTTTGCATTTAAGTATTGCTGTTCGACTGAAGTTTGAGGAAGTTGGAGTGAGACAGGTGATCGCAATGCTGCTGATTTCCATTTGTTTCTCTGTTTGATGTACTTGTCATTAAACAGACTTCCCTTGCCAAATTCCTGAGTCCTCATTATTGTGTCGTGTTGGAGTAAGTGAATCCTGCACCCCCGTCCTCACATGGTGCAGCTATCTTGTCTTACAGGTACTAGAGGGCGCGCACTGATCTATGGGCCCGTCAGTGAAACCCCGCTCCCCTGTACAAATACACAGCAAAAACCAAGCTTTACTGATACATTGCATACTCATGCATTGCTGGGTAGCTCTGTTTTGGAGGTGAACTTCCAGTGATGGTAACTAGGTAGTGCTCTGCATTTGTACCTTTTTATCTGAAATGGGCGATTCTACTATTATGCTGTAGGTAAAGTTTTTTCTTGCTTATTTTATCAAACGCACCTTAAGATTGATGGAGAATTGTAAAAATAACTTAATGATTCAATCTCAAAGATGTCAAATTACACTACACTGATGATCCTGCAATGAGGGTTAAATGTGTATGTGATTGGTTCTTGCTTCATTGAGAGCAGTCACTCTTAGATTGTCACGCTTTGTATAAAATAACACTGCCATATGGGAGAATGGGCCTCATTACGAGTGTGGCGGTAAGGGGTTAACGGCGCCGCATAAGGATGCCGGTGCCGGTAACCTCTTACCGCCGCATTCTGCATTACGAGGTCCCTTAGCAGTTCCCGCTAAGGACGGCTGGTTTTACCATCCGTCCTTAGCGGGAGCCGCTAAGGGACCAGGGAGCTAATAACGGGCCTGTTATTAACGGGCCCGTTATTAGCTCCCTCCCCATTCCCATTGAGCCCTATGGGGCCTCAAATGGGGATGGGTATTTTGAATGGGGACTTACCGGGTCCTCCAAGGTTGGAATGACCCGGTAAGTCCCCATTCAAGGAATGGCTACCTCCAAACTCATAATGACCCCCAATGACAATTTCCTTGTGTAAAATGAAAAGCAATTTTTTTCAGCTAATTCACACACCCATGGTGTATTGTAACCCCAGATTGAATTATTCATCTGAATCACTTTTTACCACATTCAGACGAATTTATAAGATATTTGGGTACGCGGATTGTCCTGACTTTTTGTAGGGGAGCTGCTGGAGCTCTTCAGTTGTCACTGGGAATCTTTCAGAGAGGTAGAAAGGGTGGTATGGACTTGTGTTTGCCTCTGTTTGAGAGCAGCAGCATTTGACTTTCTATTATTGGTAGGCATTTAAAGAGTTTGCATTTAATATATTTATGGGGAGAGCCAGAAAGAAGGAAAATTTAAAAGGAAAGGAATGTTTAGTTGTATTGCTGCTTGAGTTCTGGAGCATTTTACTTTAACTTTTAGGAAGGAAGTTTTTGACTTTGACTTTGAAACAAAACATAATTTTCTGCTGTGCTTTGAAAATATGTCCGGTTCTCGAACTTGTGAAACTTTACAAGGGCAAGATCGTGCTGAAGCTCATTTATGGAGTTGAACTGTCTAATTTTACTTATTTAAATATGCTCCCAGGTATTGAAGTTATGTTGTAGAGGCAAATATTTAAATTAATGAACTACTTACCTGTGGATGCAGTAAGGTACAATCTATGACTGATATCATTAAAATGCACTGGTATGTGGTGATTTGTAACTTTTTTTTGGTAAAATGTTAACTGCTGTCTGGGAATGTTATATGTAGACCTCAAGGCCAGAGGGTTATATTAACTTGCGAAAGAGTTTATCGATCAGGCAATTTGGTCTCTAATGTGATATTTTATTGTCTGATATTGGTTCCAATCGAGAAGAGTTGATGAATAGGCCAGACTGCACTAAAGATTGTCTGGAATGTTGGGATTGAATATTGACTATGGAAAAAAGCACAGCTATGATGCTCTGGCCCATCTGGCCAGCGATTATAAAAATAACTGGGTCTGTTGGCCCTGTTTCTGTCAATCTTTCTTGGAAAAGAAGCACATGAACATTTTATGAGATTTAGTTGGAAATGTATTTTGACTAAAAGAATCTTATATAAGTAGAAGGAAATTCTGATGGAAGAAACTATGTGCAGATTATGTTAAACAGAGACTGAAACATTATTCCATTAAATACTTGATTGCACTTTTTTAAGATCCCTGCATCTTAGATATTCATTTTTTTAACTCCTTTACTTTTATTGACAATGATTGTTTTTGGGAACAATGTCTTAGGGGCTCAGTATCGTCTGACGTGGTGGCAGTGGTTGTTTTTTTGTTTTTTTGGGTGCTCTGTTTTTGGAATAATTTCCTATGACCAAAATTTGGAAAATAATCTTTAAGGTTTTTATGGATTAATAGTTATTGCAATGCTTTCAAGGTATGCTGTATTTTTACTTTTAAATGTGTATGATGTTTGTTTTTTATGTTTATGGGATATTTTGATATTGATATTGTGATGAAATGGATACGTGTTTATGTAATTTGAAAATGAATTTGTTAAAGGTTCAAAGTGAACCAAGAATAATAAAAACCTTTTTTTAAAAAATCATTATTACATTTTTTATTTTTTGCACACACACACAACACAAAAATCTGCATTTCACAGAAAGGCAAGCTTACCTTTGGGAATGTATTTTGAGAGATTTCACATTCTCGTACAGGCAACTCAACAATTAACTTTTCAGATATGCACTGGAGCCGCTTGAATGAGCACACATTCTCACACATGCAGATTAATTGAATTTACTTGCCACAACTATGGAGAAACAGAAAAAAATGCACGGTCCTGGGTCCTGCGGAAACTATTGGAGGTGATCACATGCACTGGGCATTAATTGCAGATTGATTGTGGATTTCTTTTTAGGGTTTCACCTTCTCTGCCAGGCACCTCAATAATTTACTTTGTATGAATGCAGTGGGGCTCCTTGATTGAACAATCACCCATTCACAAGCAGTTGAATTAAATTATTTTGCGATAACTTTGGGGGAGGAGAAAAAAATTAGCGGGTGCTGTAAAAATTGTTGGAGGTAGTGATTATAGGTGGAAGGAAATTAGTGGCAGTTTGATTGGCTGTGTGATTATCACATTAGCCGGCATGGTGAGCAGTAGGCCAGAACAGGCATTGTGCTGGGACAAATTGTTTGCACGGGTGCACTCACACACAAAACAAACAGTTGAATATTTAGAGGCAAGAGAAGGTTTTGGGATGCCGTTAACATTGTTGGAAGCAGTGAGCATATAGAGGGAGAATGATTGGCTCTGACAGGCAATACACCACCTGCTTGAGCACAGTGAGCATTCGACCGGGGGAGGAATTTGCACTGGTCAAGCATGTTTGACTTAGTGCACCCACACAAAACAAACATTTGTATTGTTTTGGGGGAAAGGAACATTTTGGAGGTTCAGAAAAAATTGCTGGCAGAGGTGGCCAGATGATGACAGGTTGATTGGCTGTATGATGAAACACACCACCTGCTTGAGCTCACCAAATAGTAGGCGGAGGAGGAATTTGCACAGGGACAACTTGTTTGAATGGCACACTCACACACAAATCAAGCAGTTGAATTGTTTAGGGGAAAGATAACATTTTGGGGGTGCTGGAAAAATTGTTAGAAACAGTGAGCAATTACTTGTAGGTTTATTGGCTTTGTGAGGCAACTCACCACCTGCTTGGGCACACTGAGCAGTAGTCCTCAGTGGGAATGTGCGCTGTCCTGCTTGTTTAAGATGTGCGCTGTCCTGCTTGTTTGAGGCGGTGCACACACACGCAACCAAAAAATACCATTGGATTGTTTTGTGGGAAGACGATATTTTGGGGGTATCCAAAAAATTGTTAGAGGCAGTAGGCAATAATCTGCAGGCTGATTAGCTATGTGTGTGAGGAATTCGACCACCCACAGTGTGGGTGTGCACTCACCTGGCTTTTTTGAAATTCTAAATGAAATTGAAGGATGGTAGATCAACCTCCAGAAAATGTGTAGAGCTAATCCGCACACATTTTCCTATGCTAACCGCACAACATACACCTAGACCTGTGAACTCTGTGTGGACACAGCCTACAGGCGCAGTCCCTCATGCCATCCCCCTGACATGGCCAGCCTAATTAACCATCAACAGTGCCAGATTAAACACTGCAGAGGCACCGAGGCAGTTGAAATGTTGCCCCCCTCACAAATTATCTCCTAATATGTTTTTAATTTTCTGCAATGCTTATTTTGATCTGTTGTCGCAGGGCCCCTAAAAGGAGTGGGGCCCATAGGCCGGTGTCTACTTGGCCTAATGGATAGTCCGGCACTGACTATCAAAGGCTTCATTGAGCCTCCCTGTCCTTTTGTTGAGTCCTGCAGTATGGTGGCAGCAAGTAACATACTAATAGAGTATACTTCCAACAGGCCTGCATGGGGCCTGGCTACAGAGGTTGACAAAGGAGACAGGAAACCCCAACAACATTTGATATGCATCTATGTCAACATGTAGCCAGCTCCTGTCTCTCAATATTGTGGGCAGTGAACTGCCATGTCTGGGTCAGCTGTTTGCAGTAGTCATTCCCACAGGGGGACCCCATTCAAAAGGTACGAGAATGTGGTTTTCCGAAGCCACAAAGTCTGGTCCTGCCGCAGCTTCAATGGAGACCTACCGCTTTAATCAGGAACCACAGAGAGCTCAATTAACCAGAGAGACCCTTTGATCCACAACAGACAGGAAGATGGGTGGGACTTGGTATGACATGTTTTCACCCCTTTACCATTTCTGCTGCAAGCACTCTGTTTATGACCTTTATACATACAGGAGGTGTTTTGTGGGGACCCAGGATTGGTTCATTAAGGTAAGATTAGTCTACACCAATCACTGTGGCCCATTTGGCTTTAAAAGAGGGCTGAGCCCTTATTTTGGGAAGATCATCCGAAGACTTTGCTAGGAGTAGCAAAACAAACTCCACATTGGACCCTGGCTGATGGTACAGTCTGCCTTACATCTTCCCCTGGTGAAGGAAGGCCAGGACATCCAAGAGGGAAGCAAGATCCCTCCCCTAAACATCTCCCAGGGAACAGAGGGAGATACTGAATCCAGAAGATCCTCCAGCAGCTCCAGAACTGGTACTCAGCCAGCACACAGTGTGCCCTGCTAGGCTCTGCAGCAAGCTTCCTAGGTGGGAGGTGCCATTGAGTCTCTGAACCAAACCAAGGACAAGGCAGCTGCCTGCAACACTCTCCTCAGCTTTGGACCGTCCGCCTTAAAGGCAGACGGTTAGCCAGGATTGCCTAACATGTGGGGTCTGAAGATAATGTACTTGGGCCCACTGCAGTGACATTAACATGTGTAAATGCCCACACAGCGCTGCATTTACAGATTTTGGGTGGGCCTTGCCCACTGAGGCCTTACCCTGTCTACGTCTCGAACCAGTTGAGCCCATCGAGCAACCAACTGCACCTCTGACTGTTGTTATGCCACAGTCGCTAAAGCCGTCCGAGACGCCTCGACCAGTGCTTCAGAACCGCTGACCAGCACTGAGACAATGATTCCTGACCCTTAGCCGCCATGTAGGCCAGCCTGCAGCCATCCGTCCAGCCTCGCTCGCCAAACTGCCTGCCACCTGATGCCTGCAGCTGTCTCGCATCTTGAGCTCTGTCACAGAAGCTGCAAAGCGCTCTGAAACCGACTCTACACTGTCCAGCACCAGGAACCTATACAAGCACAAGGTACATTGTGGTTGTGACCCCCTGGTCCTTCTCCGAAGGCCCCTAGTGACATTTTACGACCCATTGATCCATTTGTGTTGAAACCAAGTATCTATGAACTATTGTGATTAATTACTATACCAACTATGCTACTCTCAATATCCAGAGTGCATCCCTTTTCGTTCTTTGAAACTGTCTGTTCTCTGCATTTTGTTACACGGTGGGTTGTATATTGCAGTGTGCTAGAGCTGTCTTTTGTGATAATAATAAGGTAGATATTTGTCTACAACCTTGACTGGACAGTCCATTTTTATCATCGGGTAATAATTGTATTTTCGCTGTGTTGCAACTAACTAATGATCCACAACCTTGCGGAGATAAGTCTTCCATTCCGTCCACGGTACCAAAATTGGACAAGGAGGTTTCTAATTGACTTGTGTTACCAATCTGTTCGGATCCCTTCTGGTGTACTAGAGGTGTGGGGCTGATTGATGGTTTAGAAACTGATATTCTTCCCTCGATCACTGGTGCCTCGGAAGTTGATTAGTCACATTGGGGGCAAGCGGTCGGATCTAGTTGGAGCCTTGTGCACAGTTTAGTCACCCAACAATAAAAGTACTATTGCAGGCAACGTTTAGACACTGCTAGGTATTGTTAAATAATCTTGGCTCTTGACATAGAGACTGTGAAAGGCATGACCAAGGATGTCCTGCATGTCGTACGTCAACATAGTGGACTTTCCCCACAGCACTAAGGTTAATAAACCTGAGTTGCTAACCAGCCTCCAAGCTTGGATAGAAGCAAGGGCGGTTGGGGAGAAGACCTCAGGGGACGGGTTAGACCACATGTACCCAATTGAAGTAGACCTTCCGGAAGGGATAGTGGAAGTTGGCCAGGAAGACAGCATGAGCAGTGTATCTCACCAACCTTCACGCCGGGGGGCAAGCATGGTTTCTCAACACTGTAGAGTGTCAGTGAGGTTGGGGGCTAGTGCAGCATCCCGCAAGTCCAGGCCTCAGAAAGGTCTCTAAGTGGTCCTATAATTGTTCCGGCTGTTAACGAGGTAGCGGCTGGAAATCCCCTGCTAGAGGAGAGGAGTCTCTAGTGCTAGAGGAATGGAAATAGCGAGACAAGGTCACCATAGAGCTGCACAAACTGGCACTTGAAGAGAAGAAGGAGGCCAACAGATCCACCTCTAGTGAAAGCAGCGGTACTGGCTCAAACCAGAGTGCCCGGGACAAGCCCCGGCAGCACATCCCCAAAGACTTAGTGCATGCTTATGAAGTGGGGAAGGATATTATTGACTGGTTTGAAGCACTTAAGCTTGCTTTTCAGCTGCAGGAGGTGGACGAGGTACTGTGGGGTGCAGCCCTGATGAGTCGCTTACCGACACCAACGACTGATGCAATTCTTCAGTTAACTACTGAGAAAAGGCTTGTTTATGACAGCATAAAGGCGGCCCTCCTCAGGAAGTTCTGTAAAACCCCAGAACAGTATCTCAAGAGCTTAAGAGAGCTCAGAAAAAAAGCATGCAGACATTTGAAGCGTTCAAACACTTATTGAAATATCTGAGCGGGTAGGTGGCTGGTAACAAAGTTGACACATTTAAAGGGATGTCAAATTTGATTACGTGTGTGCATATATTGGAGAATTGTGAGGTTGACCTACACCGGCATCTTGTGAACACAACTATCACAGACCCTAGGGAGCTTGCAAAGGCTGCCGAGTTTTGTGAGTACTCGAGTCCAGAAAAAGGCTCAGGCGAGCACACCTAAACCGGAAGAGAAATCTTTGGACAAAAAAGTTAACAAGGATTGGAAGGACAAAGGTCCAACCCATTCCTCTTCAAAGTCAGGTCCCCAAAAGACTGAAGGGAAATGCCAAAACATTAGGTCTGCCATACACACTGAAAAGAGGATTGCAGGCACCCCTAAAACTGGGACACCTACGTTCTCACCACGCAAGGGTTGTTTCGTGTGTAAGGAGCTGGTCCATAGGAAAGGGGATCCTACTTGGAGGGCCTTACCCAAGCAAGCCATAGAGAATGTTGGACTCGTGAAAGAGGCCATCATTAGTGTGTGCCTCCTAAAGGAGGACTTCCCACTAGGTCAAGGAGTGGCCGAATTTGGATTGGGTACACTGAGTGGGAAAGGTAGCAGGTCTCCAGATGAGATCCCAGTTCCGAATAATAAAATGGTGTCCGAGACACAGCGGCTAGTCTCACTCCTGTCACCCAGCAGTGGGTACAGGCAGGCCAGTATATTGATGATTGGGTTTGACGGAAAGAGTAAGCACCCCTTCGCGATAGTATAGTTCAGCTGGCAAGGTGAAATTACCCTGCGCCGTGTAGCAGTGAAAGACTCCATCCCTGTCCCATGTTTGTTGGGTAATGATCTTCCGGATCCTAAGATAGTCGCAGTGGCTACCCGATTAAGGGCCAAAGAGATCGCTAGAGTGAACACTCTCAGAGCTTTAAGGACTGGAGTGCTTCCTGTCACACCCCTGGAGTATCTCACAACTCAATCATGACAACGGAAGCCAAATGTAGTTGACCCCTCCCACCTTGTTTGACACAGGCTCCTGATTCTTCCTAACATGTAACCTCGAGGCAGTCAATGGGGGGGAAGAGGGTTAGGGAGAAGTTGTGGATAGGGAAGGGGGTGTTTAGGGTAACCAGATAGAGCGTAAGGGTTTATGTAATGGATAGGTAGTGGGGTTTGTAATGGAAGACACATACAACATTGACAATAAGAAAACAGTGTTAACCCTCTTGTTCCTTGGGCTCTTTTCCTCCTGGCCTCTCTCCTACTCAGCAGAGCACAATCCTTCTTGACTAGGAATATGCTCTCATAGTACTTGTACCTTCAAACATTCATACCCTAGTGGTAAGCGACTCACATAAGCAGATAGCTTCCAGGAGACTCCTGGAGGAGCACTAGCACAAGCAAAAAACAAAAAGAACATCAACATAACATTTTTAGCCCTTGAACACAGGCTGAACACATTACCCCCTTGAGCTCTTAAATGCATTCCTCAAAGGATTTAGTTCCACAGTTCAATTCTCCAAAGAAAACACAGCATGCTGCCTGCATGCTTTCACATGTGCCTTTCTGAGCAGGCAGCAACAAACAAATATAGCGTGCCCTCGAGACAAATGTTCTCACATGATGCCTCATTAGTAGCATTCATACGCTTTCAGCACATCCTTCTCGAATTAGCGTTCATGCGCTGAAATAACGTTTTTCACAAACAGCGATCATGCGCTTCTCCCTCCGACTCCCATCCCTCCCCCCGTTCACTGTACTTAAACACCCCTGATGAGGCACTTAAATGAGGCCTGATGTGGCCAGATGGCACCTCCCCTGGCAATGATGAAACTGCGTTGAAGCGGGCGTATCTGCGGTGTCAAGAACGCTTGCCTCTAATGCCACGAAGGAGAGAAACCTTTGATGTCCTCTGCCACTCAACCCGCACAGCCTCTCTCCCCCTCCGGTCTCAGTCTTCCAGCACTCCTTCCTGCTCTTCCTCCGGCCAAGCCTGCAGATGCCAAAATCAGCAAAATGCAGCATAGCCCGGGGAGCAGTTTCATAGGCATCAGCATTGTGTGCATGCGCGCACTCCAAAAACGCCCATGAGGATCATAGGAATTGAAGTCCATTGAGCCACGCTGCCCATACATAGTGTTTCCGGATATTCCTGACACCCCATTTCCTCACACTTCCAGAGGGCTTGTTGGAGGGACCGGCATGGCTGGTAGCCTCTACTCCAGTTGCACAGACTGCTGAGTCACCTACTCCTTTGAGAGAGGGTCCAGTAGCCAACGAGTATCCTACTTTGGTAGCAGAGGACTCAGTGACTTCAGATTTGCCTAGCGCAGCACAGGAACACGAGTTGGAGGACCAGGTGAGCTCAGATCTGAAGGGCCTGCCCAAGCTGGATGAGCTTGCATCAGCTGGGGGCTCAGATCAGACTGACTTCTATAAAGCCCAGAAAGAGTGTCCCACTCTGGCGGGATTGCAGAAGCGGGCAGATTAGGAGTCTAAGGGCGAGGCCACTGGGATGTTCAAAGTGTACTGGGAGGATGTACTCCTGTACAGTGAGCCAAACGACTCTGAGATGAGGGCACCAGAAGGTAAGTGATTCCACAGTGCCACAGAAAGTTCCTTTTGGATTTGTCTCACCATATTCCGTTAGCAGGCCCCTTGGGAGTGACTAAGACATCGGACCGGTTGTCTGCACACTTTTACTGGCCGCAGTTCAGGGAAAAGGTTAAGGAATTTGTCTGGTCCAGCCCAACTGAACAAGCTTCTGGCAAGTCAGGTGGTACCACAAAGGCCCCATTAATTCCACTACCCGTGGTTGGGCAGCCTTTTAAATGAATAGGCATGGACAGTGTGGGTCCTTTGGATCCTCAAACCAGCTCAGGGAACATATACATCTTGATGCTGGTAGACTACGCCACAAGGTACCCTAAAGCTGGACCTCTGAGGAGCATCAACACCCCTGTGGTTGTGAAGGCTCTGATTGGGACATTCTCCCATGCTGGATTCCCCAAGGAAGTCATTTCTGACAGAGTATCACACTTCATATCAGCATACATGAAGGCTATGTAGGAAGAGTGTGGAGTCACCTACCGGTTCTCTACATCCTTCCACCCACAATCAAATGGGCTTGTTGAGCGGTACAACAAGACCCTGAAAGTCATGATAGCTGGCTTGGAAGAGCACCTGCAGAGAAAATGGGATATTCTCCTGCCATGCCTTCTTGTCTCCTACAGGGAGGTACCACAGAATGGATAGGGGTTAGCCCCTCTGAGCTTCTGTTGGACACCCTGTATGAGGTCCCCTCAGTCTAGTGAAAGAGGGATGGGAGGGCAAGCCCTCATCCCCTGCACGAGATGTGGTGGACTATGTACTTGTCCTTTGGTCTAGAATGGCAAAGTACATGGAACAGTAGACGAAAAACCTAAAGGCCAGTTAGGAGCTAATGAAGCACTGACATGACCACAAGGCCACAGTGACCATCTATTCTCCAGGCCAGTGGGTATCGATTATGGAGCCTGTAAACCGAGTGCCCTTCAGGACAAGTAGACTGGGCCTTACTGTGTGCTGGAAAAAGGTCAGTGAGGTGATTGATCTCATTGATGTGAAAGGACCTAGACAGATGTGCAGGGTCTTTCACGTCAACTGGCTAAAACCCCATTAAAGCTGGGATGAATTGGTCCTGGCATTAGTGACTGATAGAGAGACTGAGGAGGAGACCGATCCCCTCCCAGACCCCATGTACACTGAAACCACATATGGGTCATTTGAAGGTGTCAAACTTGCAATGGACCTGTCAGAACAGCAACGGACAGACTGTCACTGGTTATTGGGACAGTTTGCCAGTCTGTTTTCACTCACTCTGGGTCATGCAGATTGGTGCACCCATGATGTGGACACTGGAGACAGTAAGTCAGTGAAGAGTAGAATTCACTGGATGTTCGATAAGGTCAGGGACACCATCAAGGAGGATGTTTCCAAGATGCAGCCCTAGTAGTGATCGAGCCCTCCCACAGACCCTGGGGTAGCCCAGTGGTACTGGTCCCTAATAAGACCAATGGTGGAAAGACTGAAGTCTGCTTTTGTGTGGACTACAGGGGGCTCAATTCTGTCTCGAGGACAGATGCTCACCTCATTCCTCGGGCAGATGAGCTCATTGCCAATCTCAGCGCTGCCATGTACCCAAGCACCTTGGACCTCATGGAAGGTATTGGCAGATCGGCTTGACAGATGGAGCGAGAGAGAGGTCAGCATTCTCAATCCCAGTATGACATTATCAGTTCATTGTGAAGCCCTTCGGATTGAAGAATGCCCCTGCCACTTTTCAGCGGATGGTTAACCAGGTTTTGTCTGGGCTGATAAAACTTCAGTGTTGCCTATTTAGACGACATTGCTGTGTTCACCCACACCTGAGAGGATCACTTATCCCGTCTGAAACAAGTGGTTCAGGCGCTACAGAATGCATGTCTGACATTTAAGGCCACTAAGTGCCAGATAGCTCAGGGCACAGTGACTTATCTAGGCCACCTGGTTGGTGGAGGTAAGAAACAAACTCTTGAAGCAAAGGTACCGGCTGTGAAGGATTGGGAATCCCCACCACACAGCCACAGGTGAGAGCCTTCCTAGCTCTCACTGGGTACTACCGGTCATTCATCGAGGAGTATGGGACCATTGACATGCCCCTTAATGCTTTAACTTCCAAGAAAATGCAGAAGAAGGTAACTTGGACCCCTGCCTGTCAAACATCCTTTCAGGATTTAAAGGATGGATTGAGCAGGGCCCCAGTTCTGAAGGTTACATGTGTATATCGAGGTAATGTATAATGAATGCCCATATATCAAATCTATTATCTTGAAAACATTTCCCCCCCAACCGTTTCCCAGCCCTAAAAACCCATCCCGACCATTTCCCCCAAAAATGTTACACTTTACCCCACCCTAAATACATTCACTATAAAGGTTTTCAAGATAAAAGATTCGATATATGGAGATTCAATATACCGGATTCAATATAAACACCGTATACCGTTCTGAAAGTACCAGTCTATGGTCAGGAGTTCATTATCCAGACAGATGCCTGTGATTATGGGATTGGAGCAGTGTTAGCGCAGCTGAACTCTGAAGGGGAAGAGCAACCATTCATTATCAGTCGATTGACAAAAAGGGAAAGGAACTGGGCCGTCATTGAAAAAGAGGCTTACACAGTCATATAGGTCGTAAAGAAGCTGAAACCCTACATCTTTGGGTCGCACTTTATGATCCAGACAGACCACTGGCCTTTCCGATGGTTAATTGACAAGCTTCTGCGTTGGCCCATATCCGTACAGGGATTAGATATGGACATCTAGCACAAGCCAGGCTCCCAGCATGGAAATGCAGATGGCCTCAATCAGTGCTTTCACCTTGATGAAGAACCAAACCCTCAGTAGGTGGTGGTTCACATGTTGAGGCTGGGTGGGGGGTATGTGAGGAATTCGACCATCCGCAAGGTGGGTGTGTGGGCGCCTGGCTTTTTTGAAATTCTAAATGAAGTTGAAGGATGGTAGATCAACCTCCGAAAAATGTGTGGCTAATCCGCACACATTTTCTTATGCTCACCGGAAGACATACACCTAGACCCGTGTACTCTGGGTGGACACAGCCTACAGGTACCCTCCCCAGTGATATTTAGTTAGGATATGACAGCCAGGATTTCACCCTGTCCTCTCCGAAGGGGGAGGGCAAAACCTTCCTCCTGCCATGCCCCGCCTAATTAACCATGAAAGGCTCCATGGATACATCCTGTCCTTTTGTTGAGCCATGCAAAATGCTGGCAGCATTTAACATAATTATCATACTAATAAATGTGAGAAACCTGAGGGTCTTCTCACTCCTACTCACCTTGGATCCTCTATGCAGGTGGCCAGGGAAAGGTCATTGCTTTTGGATCCTGACCTTGGGGACTGAGAATCGAGGGGGGATCACCTGGGTGGACGGTCCTTGATGAATGGGAGTGGGGTGCCCTTGTGTGAGACATGGTATCACCCTTTTCCTAATGACAAGCAACATAAACCTCCCCCAACCATTATGGGCTGTTATAAGCCAATTCCCCTCAATCTTCCACATATAACACTTGACAGTACTAGGACGAAGAAGAGACCATCAAGAGCAGTGCAGATTACCTCTTTTCAACACTTTGGTACTGGCACGAGGAAGATGCCTACTAAGAGTTGTGAGGGTCAGGCATTCCCCTCTGCTCATGGTCAGGCAAGAATGATTATTCAGCCACACCTGCAGCCTGTCAAGGGGCTGCAGGTGTATAAATGGAAATTAAGCAGATAGAGAAAGAGAGAAGGAGCGTTAGATGGGGAGCAACGTGTGAAGAGGCAACCGTGATGGAACTGGAGCAGCTCAAGCCAGGATGCCAGCAAGACACCCAGCAGACTTGGGGAATCCTAAGCAAGTGGCCGTGTGACTTCCCCAAGCCTGTCAGCTTCCACAACCCTGAGAGCACAGCGGGAGCTGCAGTGAGCCGGAGTAGAGAGCACACTGCCCACGTGTCGGCTGAGGCACTGGAGCTGCCTGCGTGTGGAGAGAAGCACAAGGCCAGCGAGCAGAGGAAGCTCACACGGTAATATACAGAAGGCCGATGAGTGTCGGGAGGGCAGAGAGGCTCCCGGGCAATCCAACAAGATAGCGCAGGATCTCCGGTCTACAGTATAGAAACAACAATGCAGTTTTTGAATAACGAGCTAAAGAGAAACATTACTTTGAACAATGAAATGCTCAATGAATACCGAGCTAAAGAAAAACATTACCTTGAACAACTAAAAGCTCATTGATTACCGACCAAAAGGGACACTTAAATATTGAAATTAAAAGGGACACATCAAATCCTGAACTGAATAGATCTTTAAAATCTCAAACAAACAAGTGCACTTTAAAAGACAGTGAACTTTTTTGTGAGTGAATGCAGTGTGACAAGGCCACAGCTTGGCAAGGGGGTGAGGAACACATGGTGGTAGGGCCACAAGCCTAATAAGGAGAAGCCAAGGAAGTGCAAGAATAACCTCAATGCCAAGACCCCAACAAAAGGAGCCAAGTTAAGCGGACCTGGTGCACAGGAGCAAGAGCCAAGTAAACCTGTGTGTGTGTTCCAAGGAGTCCTGGGCCCATGGTTCCATGACCTGTGATGGGCGGACCGTGTGGTCTAACAACTGCGCTTAGACCAGAGAGCCCTGCATGGTAAACCATAAGAACTCTGAACCACAGCATAAGGAAATCCCTGCATCCGTGATGGCAAAGTGGGCCAGAAAGAAGTTCTGGTTGACCTGGTGTTCTGCTAAGACCTTGTCCTTTTTTTTGGAAAGACTATAACAAGTTTAGGTGGCAGAATTGAAGTCTTCGGGAAGGGAATCCTGAGGCTTACAAGAATCACCATTGTTGTCTTGAGAGCGGAGTCTCAAGACCCCTTTTTCTTTTTTATTGTGTTGGAACAATTTTCAGAGTGGGGGTGCTGGACATTGACATCCCATCACAAAAATGATTAGTGCATGAATAGTCCTGGTGTTACTGAACCAATGAGTGTAGCAAATATGTGAACACCTTTTAGAGAAACTTATGTGTGGGGTGGGGAATTGATTTAGGTGTATTTTTGATAATATTCAACAAGTTCTGCATTCGGAGCATGTTTTACCATCTATACAAACAAAACATGGCATGTTAAGAGCTTGTCCTTTCTTGAAACAACACCATGACTGAAATTGCCTCTTAAGAGATCCTTGTGGTTGTGAGGGAATGGCTCTTGGAAGAGCCCATCGCCATAGTGACTGGCCATTTTGATCCATCTCCAGGCATGGCGAAGGCAGACCTTTACTTCACTGCACGCATTGCAGTAAATCCAGTGTGATCTCCACAGTACACACATGAGCATGGCAAACGTCTGGAACTCTCCACTACTACCTCCTCATGTATTTGCATTGATTGCACATAATATTTGTTTGTGCAGAAAAACTGGATATAATCCATGCATCCACAGAGATGCCAAACATAACAGTTTCACCCAGAGCTCTGCCAAAAACACTAGGACATCAACTCTAGATATTAAAGGGAAGCTATAAATGTTTCAAGGTATTGCTGAAAAGTGCATTAGCTCGCTGAGTTAAAATCTAATACGACAGAGCATTGTCAAGGATTCTACTTTGCAGATATATAGCAGATAATGCCATGAATCATGTTAATGATATGGGGTCATTGACCAGTTCATGAAATTGTATTGGCATTTAACCTAAACCTGAGCCCTTCCCGTAAATTGTGCTGGGCAATGCTAATTAGTGTGTGTTCTAGGATTGGAATATCTCGTAAAGGCAGAGGGCCTCATTACAAGTATGGCAGTAAGGCAACAACGGCGCCAGTATCGCTACCGGCACTGTTGCTACCGTACCACTATACTAGGGGTTATGCTCGCGGGTGCCCTTGCAGCCACCAGGTCTGACCTGGTGGCCGTACCGGCAGCCGAGGGCAGAACATGATGGCAGCACTCGTACTGTTATTAATGGTACCAGTGCTACCACCCTCCCCATTCCCATTGAGCCCTATGGGGCTCAAATGAGAATGGGGATTTACTGGGCCCGGAACCCTCAAAAGGGCAATTACTGGGTCCGGCTGGGCTGGAATAGCCCAGTAATTGCCCATTCGCGGGTGCCGGACCCGGATGCGAGTTTGGAGGTAGCCTTGCTGGTAAACCGGCAAGGCTACCTCCAACCTCGCAATGAGGCCCAGAGACTTGTTATTTGTTACCAAAAAGAAAAGCAACCTGGATAGTATTTCTAGCATTTGTATTTGTATTTGTATTTTGTTTATTTATATAGCGCAGACCAGGCCCAAGGGCAACCGGGCGCATATCTTAGTAGGACATTACAGGTATGACATATCATCGCAGTGGTCAAACAGATTGTAAGCAAAAATATACAAATGACGTTACAAATCAAGGCAAAAAGCAGAACGGTGGTGCCGGAGCAAAGCAGAGCTGGGTCCCAGGTGGCCCGTCCAGAAGAGAGGTTGTTAGTGAGATGTAGCTAACCAAAGCTTGGCTTTGTGTTTGAATAAGTTAAATGAGGGTAATGTTCTGATAGTGAGTGGTACTGTGTTCCAAAGCTTGGCCGCCAGGACTGGGAAGCTGGCGCCCCCAGCAGTTTGCAGCTTGAATCAGTACGGGCACAGTATACCGGGCACAGTATACCAAACATAAACAACTGCATTGTGCTGTAATAGAATGTATATTTCCTTAATATCTATATATGTGATGAATTAACTTCTGCCCTGCAGGAGTACAAGTATGAGTAGTGGCTAAAACGCCCACTTAGCTGTGTGACGATTCGCAAGTTGTCGTCACTTCTCCCCAAGGGGGAGCCCTTTGCCATGAGTCTAGTTAGGTGCGGCCTATACCCAATAGTCCCCCTACGTGTGGTATCGTGTGGGAAGACCTCGTGGGGGGACTGCCCCTCTGGGGATAAGGATGATCACGTAGGGTATAGCTCGTTGGTCAACATCACACCCCAGCCACACCTAACCCCCCCTCAATGCCAAACAACCTCCTTGAGAGTAGACCCATGTATTTCTGTAGTGTGGGAGAATCAACCACAACAGAAAGTACCGGCATGAAGAAAAGCACAGGAGAAGATTACTTACTGTGCTAGTACTAGTATAAGGCGGCCCCAAGGATGCATAAAGATCCATCAGTCAAGAACAACAAAGGACTTTGACAATCGGCCAGGACAGGACTGGCAACCATGTATAAGAAGAGAAGAAGGACTGAAGACTTGGTCAAGTCCAGCCGGGAGTGGCAGCAGGTGTGTGCAGGAGTCTCGAATTCTGTTGGCTGACCAGAGTGCACTAATAGCAGAGGACGCCGGCGAGGTGCTGAGAGAGTTTTACGTGAGTCGAGCTGGTGTGGACCTGAATGCAATGCAGAAAGAGGAATCCAAGCAGCCCTGGAGAGCACGGATTTTCTGCACTGCTGCAGAGAAGGGAGAAGCCTGAATAGCTGCAGAGACATGCCCCAGTCCCAGGAACCCACAGTGGCATACCAAAGTCCCAACAAAGGTAACAGGAGGTACGAGAGACCCATAGGTCACGTGAGGATTGAAGAGAGGTAGGCTCAGGAGGCTCTCTGCCGACCCATTGGTAACAGTCAAACTACTGGGAAGGATGCATCGAGCATCAGAGGAGAACTTCCTCGTCGCAGTGACAGCAACAAGCCCACTGACCACCTGGGAAGGGTCTGGGACCCTAACACAAGAAAATTGAGCATCCGAGAACTTCCTCATCGCAGTAGCAGCAACAAACCCACAGACCACCAGAGTCTGGGACCCCAACAGAAGTATATTAAGTATCCAAGGAAAGCATCCTCATAACAGTGGCAGGGAAGAGCCCACTGAAACCGAGAAGGACTTGGGACTTTGCCAATACCAGGATAAGAGAGTCCTTCTCCTGCTTCTGAAAGTTAACAGTTGTAAAGGTGTGTTGGAATGACAAGCAAGGGGAAACAAGTCATTCCCCCTGGCGTCCTATATGCCAAAGAACATTTCTGATAATACCAATCACCTACCATGAGAAGCGAGTCCTCCTGGAGAAGGACCTTTTCTGTTCAGTGTTTAACCAAACCCCACTCCCCGTTACCATATACAGAGATAGTCTCTATATCAAAGTTACCTTCCTAGAACCAAAAGAATTGCATGCCAGATTTTCAGAGTTACATGTCATTGATGACGAGTTTTTGGTATAAATGTTGTATTTTTTATTAAATTAATTGGAGTTGTTGAATCGAGAAGGAAGATCGAGTTTCATGATTCCTGCCCCTCATGTCCCCAGCCCTCCAAGATGTCAGGCTGGAGCCAGGCCACAATCACCTACATGGCTCTCAAGGGCCCCTCCATGCCTCCAAAGACCCACTTGGAGTCAGACTTGGTGCTTGTGGCACCAGACTCACTCACTCCCATAGGATAACATTGGGGATTGTACTTGTAGTGCATTGGTGGGGACAAGATAGATGCCCTCACATAGTTTGGTTCCCAGAACTGCATGTGCAGTCTAGTCTTTTGGGTGTGGTTCAGCCCAGAGGCACCTGGGATACCCAGAGACTATTTAAGCCACGCCCAGGCTGAGAAACATGCTTTGTGTTTTCTGCACCTGCAGCGTGACACTCACCGTGTTTGGATCAGTCTCCAGTAGGCCTGCATCTTTCTTCTGCGCTCAGCTCCTGCAAGGACAAGAACACTGTAAGGAACAGCCTTACCTTGCGGCGCTTCTGCCCATAATTCATCGCTCCCTCTGTTCTGCGGGCATCTTCGGCGGTGTCATTCCCATCTCGGCACGCCGCTTCCTAAGCAAAAGGGAAAAGAACAGAAAAAAGGCATTAGTAAGCATTCAGCAAATCTTCGCTTATTTTTAAAGCCTGTACGAGCTTCAAACGCTTACCTGAATCCCAGCCACTCTGGGGGAACTTTGTCTCCGGAAGTTCTTATCCATCTGCAAGAGGGAAAAGACACTCCACGTTAGCGTGGCAACATCTAGAGGCGCTGCATACTGCGCTTACTCACTGCATTTCTTCTTCATAACCGGCATCCACGCTGAAAACGTCGCAGCACCTAGAACACACAGAAAAAGAACTCAGTTCAATACAAATACGAAAGGGTCGCATCGCGCATCGTGCTCTCACTCACCTTCAGCGCTACTCATCTCAGCAGCACGTCGCCATCCCCGGACGCCGGCCATCATCTAAGGAAGGAAAGGAACGAAGTTAGAGAACTGTTCAAAAGACTCATTATAGTTACCTGTCGGACTCTTGCCAGTGAAGTAACTAGGCAGCAACAAGCCCGTATCAATCAACGCACTCCTGCGCTGAAAGCAGGATGGAGAGCACACTTTCCAAGAAAACAAGGCCCAGTCTCCAGTCGAGTAGACTCCAGGGAAGGGTTCGAGGTCGTAAGAGGTCAGAACAGGCTGAGTGACGTCCCCGTGGATACCAGGTGAGCGTTACAGAATACAAAGCCTCACATCAAAATCCACCTGGGCGTCATGGAAACATCAGAAACCGACCAGTTAGCCCACATGTTGGGGCAGCTACGCTCCGAAGTACATGCAGCCAGGCAGGACACCAACACCCTGAGGAGAGAGCTGATAGTAGCCAAACAACACACTGATAATTTAAGCCGGCAACTTCTCCAGTCACAAGCAGGGCATGCACCATTGCCGGGAAGCGTGCCCTCGATGCCAGCACCATCAGCCAATCCCATTCAGATAACCCTTCCTGGGGCAGTTCCCTTGGCCCCGCCCGAACGATTTACGGGGGGATCCCAAGAGGTTTGCAACGTTCATGAACCAGTGCCGCCTGCACTTCCTTTGTAGACCAGGGGCCTTTCCGAATGACCAATCACAGGTCGCTTTTGTGCTATCCTACCTGAGTGGTAGCGCTGCGGACTGGTCTGTACCCTTTGTGGCCCAAGACGATCCTTTGCTGCATGACTTCAGGGGCTTTCAGCAGGAGATGGAAAAGCTGTTCGCCCGTCGTACTCATGGGCAGGCATTGGACAACAAACTTCTGTCCCTACGCCAAGGGAATCAAGACCTATTAACATACATAGCCACGTTCAATAGACTCGTAGTTGAAGCAAAATGGCCAGTGGAGCAGAGAACCACGTTATTTCATCAGGGGTTGCGGGGGGAGCTCAAGGATGTTCTCGCACAAGTAGTGAACCCCCCGAAAGACTGCACAGAATTCATTGACCTTGTTGTTCAACTGGATCATAGGTTGCAGGACCGAAGAGCAGATCGAACCAGACCGGACCCTCGCCCCATGTATGTGCGTTCAAAGGACAATATTGCCCGCACAACGGAAGGTTCAGGAGAACCAATGCAAATCGGGGGGGGTCAGATCCCCCTTGACTAAAGCGGAAAGGGATAAAAGGAGACAGCAGCAGTTATGTCTGTACTGTGGAAGGTCAGGTCATTTCCTTAAAGAGTGCCCTGTGAAGCCACCAAGGAGGACGGTAGGGGCCACGGACAAGGAAGATACCATCAAGGAATCGGAATACTCCCCAGCCCGGCAAGTGTAAGGGTCCACTTGTCGAGCAAAGAAAGTGAACTACAGACCTCCCATTTTGCACTATCTGTGGTCTTGATCAATCACCAACAACCACCTTGGATGCACGCAGTAAGAGCGTACATTGACAGTGGAGCCATTGGGAATCGACCAGGATCTTGCGGCAAAGATGGGGCTTCTGTTACGCCCTAAATCAACCACCGACACTGTTACCACTGTCGACGGCACGGAAATAGCTTTTGGTCCAGTATCCCAATGCACTGCAGCTTTAACACTTCTGTGCCAGGATGGACACCAAGAATCTATCGTTTTCGACCTCATTAAGGCACCACAGTTCCGGTTGATTTTGGGAATGCCATGGTTGGTAGCTCACAATCCTCGAATCAATTGGCGAGCAAAAGAATTGGCCTTTCCTGAGACTTGCGCCCACACATGTTATCGCCAAGAGAAACAACCAATAGACTCCAGAACCTCCATGCTTGCGACTGTGGCAATCGGCACCCTACCAAGGGAATACCAGGACTTTCAAGATGTCTTTCAGAAAGAACAGGCTAATACCCTGCCACCGCATAGACCATACGATTGCCAAATCGACCAGATACCCGGTGCACAAATCCCTTGTGGGCGAATTTACGTACTCACGGAACCAGAAAACCAGCACCTGAAGGCCAATCTTGACCAATACCTGGCCAACGGGTTCATCCGTCCCTCAAAGTCTCCAGCAGCCAGTCCTCTATTCTTCGTACCAAAAAAGGAGGGGGACTTGAGAATGTGCATCGACTATCGCGCACTGAACCAGATTACTGTAAAAAAACGCTACCCCCTGCCAATGATCCCTGAATTGCTTGATCAAGTCAAAGATGCCGAAATCTACTCAAAACTAGACCTGAGGGGGGCATATCACCTTGTTCACGTAAAACAGGGGGTCGAATGGAAAACTGCTTTTCGCACCAAATACGGCTTGTACGAATATCAAGTAATGCCCTTTGGCCTTTGCAACAAGCCTGCAGCATTTCAATACTTCATGTAACAACCTCTTTCTAAATTTACCTGCCTCTACTCTCCGCCCTCTGCAACTAATCCAGAACAGGACTGCGAGACTTGTCCTTGGCCTCAAGCCCTGGGATCGTATCTCTCCAGCTTTGAAATCTCTCCACTGGCTCCCAGTGGATGCAAGGATTAAATTCAAAACCCTCTGCATTGACCACAAGGCTTTCTGGGGCCTGGATCCAAAATACCTTCAGCTATCCCTCCGCAAATACCTCCCCTCTCGAGCTCTTCGCTCCTCTACCTCCAACTCCCTCAGGGTCAGTCGTTTTTCAAAGAAACAAGCTGGGGGTAGATCTCTGTCTTCGGCTGGGGCCTCCCTCTGGAATAGCCTCCCTGCCACTGTAGAACTTGAGGAGAACCATTTTCGGTTCCGGAAGCACCTCAAGACCTTCCTCTTTTCTTCTGCCTTCGCTCCCCCTCTCCCCTGCTGATCTGTTCTCTCTTGGCACTGTCCATCTGGCCACCCTCTGTCCTTCAGGCCCAGGTACCTGCTCACCCTGCCACCCTCCCGCACTGCCTCCGGGCCACCCCTTGCACTGGGGTCTGTATCTGTACCCATACAGCCAACCCCCCTTTTTCTTCCTGCACTTATCAGACCTACACTGTCTGCTGCCTTAAACCTAGCCCTTGCAAATTGCTGGCTGCATTACTACTGTTTGTTGCCTTTATTATTTATTTATTGTATTTATCTGTTTCTCCTTTGCTTCGCACTTTCCACTTCTCCCTCCTTCCATGCACTGTTCCCCTCCCCCTCTCCCATGCACTTGCGCGTTCTCAATGTCACTGGCCCTAGTAAGATCGCTGTTTTGTTCTCCCCTGTTCCCCTCCCTTGCCTTGTCGTGCTCTGAAACACTTGTGTACGAGCGCGATAGAAATAAAATATCAATCAATCAATCAATGAACGATGTCCTACGGGAATTGATTGATGCCTGTGCTCTAGTGTACATCAACGATATTCTAGTATATTCTGCATCAAAGCAGGACCACGTTAAACACGTCCGATCCGTATTGGAGAAACTACGTCAACACCAGCTCTACGCCAAGCTCGAAAAGTGCTCATTCCACGTCTCTGAGGTGGAATTCCTGGGCTTTTTTCTCAGCCCGAATGGAATCTGAATGGATGTACAAAAGGTAGATGTTATCCTGAACTGGCCATCCCCAAATTTATTCAAGGGGGTTCAAAGTATGCTGGGTTTTGCAAACTTCTACCGCCGGTTCATCCCAGGATTTTCGCAAATCGTGCATCCCATCACGTCATTGCTAAGGAAAAGCAATAAAAAGTTCCAGTGGACAACAGAAGCCGAGGAAGCTTTCCAGGAACTCAAAGTAAGATTCACATCTGCCCCAATCTTACGCCACCCTCGCCCTGATCTCCCATACCTGGTGGAAACGGACGCTTCAAGCATGGCTATGGAAGCCATTGTCTCACAAAAGGACCCCAAAACGGGCCAGTTACACCCTGTTGCCTTCTGGTTGTGTAAATTCACACCCCCTGAACTCAATTACGCTATCACAGACAAAGAACTCCTGGCCATTTAGTCAGCCTTCAAGGCATGGCGGCACTACCTCTTGGGTGCCAGACACACAATCACCGTAATAACTGACCACCGGAACCTCCAGTACCTAAACACGCCAAAGGCCCAATCCTCACGACAACTACGTTGGGCTCTTTTTTTTGCTGAATATGACTACGTGATTACATTTCGACCAGGGGTGAAAAACGGGAAGGCCGATGCCATTTCCCGTATGTGGGTGGAAGAGCAAGGGTATCAGAACCCTGACCCAATAGCAATCATCCAGAGTGACAAGCTCCTAGGAATCACAGCAACCATAACTCAGAAAGAATTACATGAAGAAATCCAAAACCTGATGAGTCCGGAGCAATTACAAGCGTGGAGTGGACAAGGAGAACATTACATGATAAAAGATCAGTTGCCCTACTTCAGGAATCGTTTATTCTTACCAAACCAAGAACGACGAGAACAAGTCATGTCCGGTTATCATGATTCTTTGATCGAGGGCCACCCCGGAATCGCTAAAACCCTAGCCCAGGTAAAACGAAATTATTGGTGGCCCACGTGGCGTAAAGACATTATCCAATTCATCCTATCTTGTGGAGTGTGTGCTCAAAACAAGTCATCCAAGCAGAAACCGGCTGGGCTATTACAACCATTGGACATCCCACCAGCACCCTGGCACACATTGTCGCTCGATTTTATAACTGATTTACCACCCAGTCAAGGGTTTAACACTATTCTTGTGGTCGTGGACCTATTTTCAAAAATGGCACATTGCATTCCTCTTAAGGGGCTCCCAAATGCTTCCACTCTGGCAAAGCTATTTCTTGAAGGCATCATATGGCTCCATGGGTTTCCTTCAGTTTTGGCCTCAGACTGAGGTACTCAATTTGTATCTAACTTCTGGAGAAAATGCTGCTCTATGGCCCAGATCGACATCCGGCTATCCACCAGTCACCATCCCCAAACGGATTGTCAAACTGAGAGGACAAATCAGATGCTCGAGCAATATCTGCGTTGCATGTTACACCAAGCTGAAGGAAGCTGGTTCGACCTATTATGGATAGCTGAATATGTTTATAATAATTCCCTACACACCAGCACTGGGCAGACACCCTTTTATACCATGTATGGCAGGCACCCACGTATTTCTGAGTTGGATGTTCCTACAACCCTGGAAATGCCAGCAGTCAAAACCTTGCACACGACCATTTCTCAAACCTTTAAAAGGGCAGCTGAACACCTACTTCAAGCTAAGAATCGCCAAAAGAAGTTTGCTGATCAACACCTAGCAAAGGCCCCCAACTACCAAGTGGGAGACAAAGTCTGGCTGGCGTCTAAACATGTGTCCATTAAAGGAACCCGAACTTTCCGTCCAAGATACCTGGGTCCATTCATCGTCACCTCCGTGATAAATCCTGTGGCGGTCAGACTAGCTTTGCCGTCAAACATGCAGATTCATCCTGTGTTCCACGTGTCTCTCCTTAAACCTGTTCAACCTGGGACCTGGGTAGCAATGCCACGGCAGACAGTAGTAGTCACCGGGGAGCCAGAATTCGAAGTCAAGGACATCCTGAATTCAAAGTACGTCAGATCCAAATTATACTACTTAGTAGACTGGACGGGGTATGGTCCACAAGACAGGACATGGGAGCCTTGTGAGTACATCCATGCACCTCGCTTGCTTAGACGATTTCATCAAAACCATCCAAACAAACCAGGACCAGACAGAAGAGCCACCTTGAGAGGGGCCTTGGGGGGGAGTGCTGTCATGATTCCTGCCCCTCATGTCCCCAGCCCTCCAAGATGTCAGGCTGGAGCCAGGCCACAATCACCTACATGGCCCTCAAGGGCCTCTCCATCCCTCCAAAGACCCACTTGGAGTCAGACTTGGCGCTTGTGGCACCAGACTCACTCACTCCCATAGGATAACATTGGGGATTGGACTTGTAATGCATTGGCGGGTACACGATGGATGCCCCCACATAGTTCGGTTCCCAGAACTGCATGTGCAGTCTAGTCTTTTGGGTGTGGTTCAGCCCAGAGGCACCTGGGATACCCAGAGACTATTTAAGCCACGCCCAGGCTGAGAAACATGCTTTGTGTTTTCTGCACCTGTGTCATGACCACTGCTTTCAAGGAGTCAGGACCTACCCAACATCCTTGGAAGCAGGCTCATAACATGTCTTATCGGCACCAGCAAGTCCCAATAGGGACCTTTTGGACCTTGTCTTGGCACCGGTGGTGCCAGGCTCATAGTAAGGATCCGTCCCGGCACAGGAAGCGCCGGGCTCATATCAAGTGTAAAAGTGCTTGGGTGAACCTACCTGGAGCAGACCATGCTGCTTACTTACCAGCAAGATGATGCTTTACTCTCTTCTGGCAGGGACTACTTTTCCTTCTGGGTGGAGAAGGCACCACTCCCTGGATCATTGCTGCTGGAACCCTTCTGGAAGCAGGAACTCTTTTACCTGGGCGAGGCTGCTGTGGAAGAAGACACCTAAGCACTCCTATGGGCTATTTAAACCACACCCGATTGGTACTACATGCTTCGCGTTATTCTGCATCTGCAGCAGGACGCTCACCGTGTCAGCTCCAGCGAATCTTCAGCTCCGGATCCTGTAATTACGAAAATTACCTGCTGGGAACCAATCTTCACTCTTCAGCGGCTCCTGCAAAACAAAAGGCACAGGTTAGACAAAGGCAAAGTTAGCGCTTCAACTCACCCGATCCATCGGCAGCATCCAAGACGTTTTTTCTGCATTTCTCGTCCGGCATCGGGCCTGCAAGACAAAGAACATTGGTTAGTAACGCTTGGTTACAATACTGCTTACCTGTGTTGCGCTTGCTCCAACCTTGCTCGCACTGCATTCCGGCACCTGTAGAGACAAAAGGGGACATTAAGGTGCATTCTACGGCCCCAAAGCAGCCTTCCTACTTACGTGCCTTCGAATTCATCATCTTCTTGTTACGCTCTCTGCCACGAATCGGGGAGAGCATCTTCTTTGGCATCGACAGCATCTGAAAAGTAAAAGACATAGACATTAGGGAAAAAGACATTTGAAGAGAGCAATCTAAAGAGAACTTTTAATACTTACAAGTCACGCTTGTGCAGCAAACGGCGGCTTCGCTCTCAACCACCCTCTGCAATCAAGAGGCGGAACTCACATCCAGTGAAGTAACTGGACCCAGCGCCCCTGCACAAGACGCAGGATGGAGAGCTCAGCATTCACTTACTTAAGGTGAGCACAACAATCACCCGAGTACCACGGGAAGAGAGGGAGAGAGGGGCTAAGAACTTCTCCCAACCTTCCAGCCACTAATACCTTGATTTTCCACTTGCAGACACCTCACTCTGCAGGTCAAGCTTTCGGTGAGGAAGGGGTCAAATCCGGGAGCCAAACGAATCCTACGCCTAACGTTGAAGACGTTTTCACCGCCCAGTCAAGACCAGCGCCTCCGAGGGAACCAGGTGAGCGTTACAGAACGCGAAGCCTCACCATACATTTCCCGCCCAGGCGCAATGGAGACTTCGGACACAGACCAATTGGCCCAGTTGCTCGGGGAGTTGAGAGCAGAAGTACACGCAGCTCGCCAGGAAACAAATGCCCTAAGGAGAGAGCTAGTGGTTTCTAAGGAGCGAACAGACGACTTGGCTAGACAATTGTTACAAGCCCAAGCGGGACAGACTCCTCTGCCTACCCCTGGTGGAAGCCATGCCCCAACAGCTTCCTCTAATCCGGTGCAAATTAATCTACCAGGAAATGTACCTTTGGCTCCGCCCAAACGCTTTTCAGGTGATCCGAAAAGATTTGCTGTGTTCATCAATCAGTGTCGTTTGCACTTTCTGTGTAGACCTGCCGCTTTTCCAACGCACCAGGCTAAGGTGGCCTTCGTGCTCTCATATCTTAGTGGCAGTGCCGCAGATTGGTCTATTCCTTTAGTGACTCAAGATAACCCTATTCTGTATAATTTCCAGGACTTCCAAGCTAGTATGGAAAGATTGTTCGCAAGACATTCTCAGGGACAGGCCCTGGACAATGAACTTCTTTCACTACGACAGGGCAATCAAGATCTTCTGGCCTACATTGCATCATTTAACAGACTAGTGGTTGAAACCGGGTGGCCTGAGGATAAGAGAATCACCCTTTTTCATAGAGGCCTTCGTGGAGAACTTAAAGACGTTCTGGCCCAGGTGGTGAATCCTCCACAAGACTGTTCCGAATACATTGATCTGGTGGTGCAACTGGATCATAGAATACAAAATCGAAAAGCTGATCGTTCCAGGTTTGAGAATCGAGTTTTTTCAAGACCACAGAGCTCCGTTAAAGGAAATGATACTGTGGAACCCATGCAGATTGGGGTGGTGAAAGGACCTCTAACCCAAAAGGAAAGAGAAAGGAGAAGACAACTACAATTGTGCCTCTATTGCGGGAACTCAGGGCACTTCCTCCAAGATTGCCCAGTGAAACCAAAGAAGAAGACAGTAGGAGCTTCCGATAAGGGTGCCAAAAGTTCAGAGTCGGAAAACGACCTCGCCCGACAAGTGTAGAGGTCCGCTTGCCGAGCATTAAAAACAGTTCTTTGACCTCGCATTTTACCATGCCCATGGTCCTCGTGAGTCCGGAACAACCCAATCGTATGCATGCCATTAAAGCATACATAGATAGTGGCGCAATTGGCAATTACGTGGACTGTGAATTGGCCGCCAGGATGAATCTATCTCTTTGTCCTAAGTCGGTGAAAGACGTTATCACCACCGTGGATGGTACGGAAATAGCTTCCGGACCAGTTACTCACACCACCATGGAAGTGACGTTGGTAAGCCAAGATGGACATCAAGAGAAAATCGTGTTTGACTTGATCAAGGCTCCACAGTTTCAAGTTATCCTGGGAATCCCTTGGCTGGAGAAACACAATCCTCAAATTGATTGGCGAGCAAAGACAATCCGGTTTCCAGAATGCGCACCTACCTGTTATCCGCAGCCCCCCACGAAGCTAGCTGCAACTGCTTCTGAGAGTCCTCACCTGCCTCCTGAATACCGGGAATTTCAGGATGTCTTTCGGAAAGATCAAGCTAATTCGCTGCCTCCTCACAGATCATACGACTGCCAAATAGACTTGGTTCCAGGATCCACTCCTCCATGCAGTCGAATTTATGCCCTCACAGAACCTGAAAATCTTCACCTAAGGCAGTATTTGGACCAGTACTTGACTAATGGATTTATCCGTCCCTCGAAGTCCCCAGCCTCTTCAGCTTTGTTCTTCGTGCCAAAAAAAGAGGGAGACCTAAGAACATGCATAGATTACCGTGCCCTGAACCAGATTACGATTAAGAACAGATATCCGTTACCATTGATCCCTGAACTTCTTGACCAGGTTAAGAGTGCCTGTATCTACACAAAGCTGGACCTCAGAGGAGCTTACCATTTAGTACGAATAAAAGAGGGCGATGAATGGAAGACGGCCTTTCGTACTAAATATGGACTGTTCGAGTATCAAGTAATGCCCTTTGGGCTTTGCAACGCTCCGGCAGCCTTTCAGCATTTTATGAATGACGTCCTCAGAGAGCTCATTGACGTATGTGTAGTTGTCTATATTGATGACATTCTGGTCTACTCGTCCTCTGAGGCGGAACATCGAAAACATGTCACCGCAGTACTGGAGCGGCTCCGAAAACACAGACTCTTTGCAAAATTGGAAAAATGCGTTTTTCACGTCACGGAGGTCGAATTTTTGGGATTTATTTTGTCACCTAATGGAGTCCACATGGACTCAAGAAAAGTGGACGCTATCGTTAAGTGGCCCTCACCAACGTCAGTGAAAGGAGTTCAAAGCATGTTGGGCTTCGCCAACTTTTATCGAAGATTTATCCCAGAGTTTTCTCGAGTAGTCCAACCCATTACAGCCCTCCTCAGAAAGAATAAACGTTTCGAATGGTCTACAGAGGCTGAACAAGCTTTTCAGGAACTAAAAACAAGATTCACCTCGGCTCCAGTTCTAAAACATCCTCGCCCGGAACTTCCCTATATAGTAGAGACTGATGCTTCCAGTCTCGCAATGGGAGCAGTACTTTCGCAAAGAGACCCGGAAACAAATCAGTTACACCCAGTGGCATTTTGGTCCCGCAAATTTTCAGCTCCTGAAATCAACTATACCATTACAGATAAGGAACTTTTGGCTATCAAGTCCGCCTTTAAAGCTTGGCGGCATTATCTCTTGGGAGCCCGACACACAGTCACCGTCATCACGGATCATCGTAATTTACAGTACCTTAAATCAGCCAAAGCTCAATCCTCTTCACTGGGCATTGTTTTTCGCCGTATTCGACTTTGTGATAACTTACCGACCAGGCAACAAGAATGGAAAAGCAGATGCTCTCTCCCGAATTGGAGTAGATGAACTCACGACCAATCCTGAACCCGTACCCATAATTCCGGAACAGAGAATCCTGGGTTTGATAGATGCACAATCCATTGAAGACATTGAAGCTAAAGTTAAAGATCTTCTGACTCCAGCAGAAGTGCAAGACTGGCAACTCAAGGGAAATGATTTCACAATGGATAAGAACCTACTATACTTTCGAGGAAGGTTATATCTACCATGTACCTATTTACAAAGACAGGTGATCTCTTGTTACCATGACTCCTTAATGGAAGGACATCCCGGCATTACCAAAACGTTGGAAAAAATAAAAAGACATTTCTGGTGGCCGTCTTGGAGAAAGGACATTAAGGATTTCATTAATTCCTGTGGTGTGTGCGCTCAAAGCAAAAGCCAGAAGGAGAAACCAGCAGGCCTCCTACATCCAATAGACATTCCTCCACACCCATGGCATACTCTCTCCATGGACTTCATCACGGATTTACCACCATGCTCCGGATTTAATACAATCTTAGTGATTGTGGACCTATTCTCGAAAATGGCTCATTTCATCCCTTTCAAAGGGTTACCTTCAGCTCCAATTTTGGCCCGAGAATTCCTCGAAAACATCGTTCGGTTGCACGGCTTTCCTTCAGTTTTAATCTCAGATAGAGGGAGTCAATTTATTTCCCACTTCTGGCGGAGTTGTTGTCGCCTAGCCCAAATTGACATAAGGCTTTCGACCAGCCACCATCCCCAGACCGACGGGCAGACCGAGAGGACCAACCAAACCTTGGAACAGTATCTACGCTGCATGTTACAACAATCAGAGGGCACTTGGAAAGACATTCTCTGGATTGCGGAGTACGCTTATAATAATTCAGTCCACGCCGGAACTGGAAAAACTCTGTTTTTTCTTTCATATGGAATCCACCCTCGCACCTCAAATCTTGACCCACCTCAGACTCTTGGAACACCCGCTGTAGATCATCTGCATTCGACAATCACTCAAGCCTTTAAAGAGGCCACATCTCACCTCAAGCAGGCCGAGGAGCAATACAAGAAGTGTGCGGATCTACATCGAAAGGAAGCTCCTCAATATCTTGTGGGAGATCAGGTCTGGCTATCCACCAAACAT
The DNA here is from genome assembly GCF_040938575.1 of Ambystoma mexicanum. Classification (NCBI taxonomy): domain Eukaryota; kingdom Metazoa; phylum Chordata; class Amphibia; order Caudata; family Ambystomatidae; genus Ambystoma; species Ambystoma mexicanum. The sequence continues at coordinate 663,831,890 of NC_090929.1, forward strand.
TTACCCCTAAAAGGACCGCGTACTTTCAATCCACGATACCTGGGGCCTTACCCAATCACTGCCATAATCAATCCAGTGGCGGTTAAATTGGGCCTACCTGCCCATATGAAGATACATCCAGTTTTCCACGTCTCACTACTGAAACCCATGCAACCTGGAACACGTTTGACAAAATCTCCAGACCCTATTCTTGTGGACGGAGAACTAGAATTCGAAATACAAGACATATTAGACTCCAAGATTTCCAAATCTAAATTATACTATCTGATTGACTGGAAAGGTTATGGCCCCCAGGAACGATCTTGGGAACCGTCGGAACATGTTCATGCACCCCGTCTGGTTAAGAAGTTTCATCGAACCTTTCCTGATAAACCAAAACCCCCGGAGAAGACGAATTTGGGAGGGGCCTTGAGGGGGGGTGCTGTCATGACCACTGCTTTCAAGGAGTCAGGACCTACCCAACATCCTTGGAAGCAGGCTCATAACATGTCTTATCGGCACCAGCAAGTCCCAATAGGGACCTTTTGTACCTTGTCCTGGCACCGGTGGTGCCAGGCTCATAGTAAGGATCCGTCCCGGCACAGGAAGCGCCGGGCTCATATCAAGTGTAAAAGTGCTTGGGTGAACCTACCTGGAGCAGACCATGCTGCTTACTTACCAGCAAGATGATGCTTTACTCTCTTCTGGCAGGGACTACTTTTCCTTCTGGGTGGGGCAAGCACCACTCCCTGGATCATTGCTGCTGGAACCCTTCTGGAAGCAGGAACTCTTTTACCTGGGCAAGGCTGCTGTGGAAGAAGACACCTAAGCACTCCTATGGGCTATTTAAACCACACCTGATTGGTACTACATGCTTCGCGTTATTCTGCATCTGCAGCAGGACGCTCACCGTGTCAGCTCCAGCGAATCTTCAGCTCCGGATCCTGTAATTACGAAAATTACCTGCTGGGAACCAATCTTCAATCTTCAGCGGCTCCTGCAAAACAAAAGGCACAGGTTAGACAAAGGCAAAGTTAGCGTTTCAACTCGCCCGATCCATCGGCAGCATCCAAGACGTTTTTTCTGCATTTCTCGTCCGGCATCGGGCCTGCAAGACAAAGAACATTGGTTAGTAACGCTTGGTTACAATACTGCTTACCTGTGTTGCGCTTGCTCCAACCTTGCTCGCACTGCATTCCGGCACCTGTAGAGACAAAAGGGGACATTAAGGTGCATTCTACGGCCCCAAAGCAGCCTTCCTACTTACGTGCCTTCGAATTCATCATCTTCTTGTTACGCTCTCTGCCACGAATCGAGGAGAGCATCTTCTTTGGCATCGACAGCATCTGAAAAGTAAAAGACATAGACATTAGGGAAAAAGACATTTGAAGAGAGCAATCTAAAGAGAACTTTAATACTTACAAGTCACGCTCGTGCAGCAAACGGTGGCTTCGCTCTCAACCACCCTCTGCAATCAAGAGGCGGAACTCACATCCAGTGAAGTAACTGGACCCAGCGCCCCTGCACAAGACGCAGGATGGAGAGCTCAGCATTCACTTACTTAAGGTGAGCACAACAATCACCCGAGTACCACGGGAAGAGAGGGAGAGAGGGGCTAAGAACTTCTCCCAACCTTCCAGCCACTAAAACCTTGATTTTGCACTTGCAGACACCTCACTCTGCAGGTCAAGCTTTCGGTGAGGAAGGGGTCAAATCCGGGAGCCAAACGAATCCTACGCCTAACGTTGAAGACGTTTTCACCGCCCAGTCAAGACCAGCGCCTCCGAGGGAACCAGGTGAGCGTTACAACCTGCAGTGTGACACTCACCGTGTTTGGATCGGTCTCCAGTAGGCCTGCATCTTTCTTCTGCGCTCAGTTCCTGCAAGGACAAGAACACCGTTAGGAACAGCCTTACCTTGCGGTGCTTCTGCCCATCATTCATCGCTCCTTCTGTTCTGCGGGCATCTTCGGCGGTGTCATTCCCATATCGGCACACCGCTTCCTAAGCAAAAGGGAAAAGAACATAAAAAAGGCATTAGTAAGCATTCAGCAAATCTTCGCTTATTTTTAAAGACTGTACGAGCTTCAAACGCTTACCTGAATCCCAGCCGCTCTGGGGGAACTCTGTCTCCGGAACATCGCATCCATCTGCAAGAGGGAAAAGACACTCCAGGTTAGCATGGAAATATCTAGAGGCGCTGCATACCGCGCGTACTCACCGCATTTCTTCTTCTTACACGGCATCCACGCTGAAAACGAAGCAGCACCTAAAAGACACATGAAAAATAACTCATTTCAATACAAATACCAAAGGGTCGCATCGCGCATCGTGCTCTCACTCACCTTCAGCGCTACTCATCTCAGCAGCACGTCGCCATCCCCGGACACCAGCCATCATCTAAGGAAGGAAAGGAACGAAGTTAGAGAACTGTTCCAAAGACTCATTATACTTACCTGTCGGACTCTTGCCAGTGAAGTAACTAGGCAGCAACGAGCCTGCATCAATCAACGCCCCCCTGCGCTGAAAGCAGGACGGAGAGCACACTTTCCAAGAAAACAAGGCCCAGTCTCCAGTCGAGTAGACTCCAGGGAAGGGTTTGAGGTCGTAAGAGGTCAGAACAGGCTGAGTGACGTCCCCGTGGATACCAGGTGAGCGTTACATCGAGCGATTGCTGATATTCATGAACTCCCCGTTTTTTGTACTTGTCTTTAAATGAACTCTCTTTGCCAAACCATTGAGCTGTCATTAATGATTTGATGCGAGAGTATTGATCTGCAACCCCATCCATCTCAAGGGTGCTGCTACTCATCTTAAAGTGCTATTGGGAAACCCCCAGCTCTATGGGCCGGCTGGGGTCCTAGTGCACATCCCCAAGGTTACAGCCCCTCAAGCAATGTCAGAGACAGCCATGTGGGTAGAATACCCATAATCCCTTCACATCTGATCTGAGCTCACAGGATTGACACATTTGTGATACCAAATTGCTGCATTGTAATAATTATGAGAAACACCATCCACCATAAACTCTGGCATGGCTGATAACTAAGGATTATTCTGCCGCCTGGACAGTACCCTCATAACTTATTAAAGTGTTGGTACAGGGTTGCATGTCGTAAGTGCAGCCCCTGCACTGCAAAAAAAGTGGCTGTCACTGCAGCTCTAAAAATTACCACTTGTGTCCCCTGAAACTGCCCTGTGCCAATGGTAGTACAGGTTCTGCAGATCAGGCTACAGATGCAGCAGGGCACACGTGTACACTGTGCTTTTGGCATGGTGCTAATGAAAAATACTTTTTATTTTTAATTTGGCTACAGCATCCAGTTCACAACTAGTGAGCAAAAGGAATGTTTCTTTGCCCATAATGCTTTTTAAGCCTAGCCAAAAAAGGAAAAGAAATGCGATATTTAGCAAAAAGTAAATATTTCCAAAACTTAGGTTTCATTTTATATGGGCAAATATTAGAAAATGCTGATTTGACTTAAATAACTAGTTTACCTCATAAAAACTAAAATATAAATTAATTCTTTCAAAGGTAAATCCATAGCTGTAAGAAAACAACTAAAAGTTCTCAAGCAGACAGAAACACTGAAAAACAAATCTTCAATTTGCGAGAGCAACTACAAATAATGAATAGGGTGAGTAACAAATATGAATTAAAAAACGACTACGAAGCAATGAGATGTGTCTGACCATTGACATGAAAGTGTTTAGGAACTCTATTTTGATCAACGCTAAAGTCTAGTAAATGATTGATTTTGTTGATAGATTAAGAGAATGAACCATGAAAAAACAATGCTGAAACACGTGTAGAGAGAAAATAAAGTGAAAAGGTAAGATAAAGAGCGGTTTGTTACCATCAACAACAAAGGAATACATTCTAATCTTCCATGGACAACCTGTGATGAATGATGGATAAGTGTGATTAATTTGAAACACAAAAAGCAATCACCTTAAAAATCAAAATATAGCTGGCGCACAGGAAAGGACACAAATTGAGAAAATATAGGTTCTTATGAAAAGGAAATCTGATCCAGCATCATCTTATTAAATTAATGAAAATCAAAAAAGCCAGGGTTTCTTTAACCTTGAAAAATGGCAATAGTAAAAATATGGATGAACTTTGTGTCCTTAGAATGGGTCACATACGCGATTCAAGTGGAGAAGACCAAGTTCTCGGCTGAATGGGTGACAATCCTGGAATTCCTTCATGGAGACTTTGCTGAACAATATCGTCCGCCAATTTACGGATACTGGGCATATCCTGAAATCTATAATTTGACACCCACCCACGTGTACTGGGAGGGGAGGTGGGGTGGGGGGGTGACTTGCAAAATGTTGGTGGCTTATGTTGTATTATACTTGAAAACCCAATAAAAAATATGGATAGACCAGCATCATGGAAATGCAGGCCTGGTAGTTGTTGTGGAATATGTGTGGTGTAAAGCTTCCAGTTTGCACTCTACATGCTCATGAGTGCTGGAACAAGTGTATGCTCCATAGGAATTAAATCAACCATTATGAGAAGAGTTCAAGTGGCAGTTGTGTGCTATAAAAAGTAAAGCTGCGCTCCTAAAAAGGCCAGGCACCTTTAAATATATAGTAGACATGCCAAGTAATGCATGTACTGCCCATGGCAACTATATCAATCCAGCTGGAAAGTGCTGATTCTGTAATTTCTAGAGAGAAACAGCCCTCATGGAAAGTGGAGTATATTGTTATGAAAAATTGTAGATCTGGCTGAAAATGGTTTACAGCCTGTAGAGATGGGTGGCATACCTCAATTCAGTGCACCACCCAAGGGCCTAATGCTGACTTTCTTGGTGATTCCAACTTGAGGTAGAGTCCCACCAACCAGAAATACATACAGCAGCCCATATGTTTCAGCCAACTTGATTGGTCAAACCATTCAACATCTGTTTGGCTAAAACAGCTATTGCCAGGTTGAAGCAAAAGCATAAAGCCAGGCATTTGTTTCTGGTGGGAGGTGGTGGGGATGGTGTGCTTGAAAGGGCTTTGGAGTGGTATAGCCTGCCAGCATTTGCGGTGCATTCTAATTGTTGCATAATCAGCAAAGCAGTCCCACTGAGAAATGCCACTACTGTCCCTTTAAAGATTTATAATTCTCCATAAAAATTACAATAAGATTCCAATAAAATGCTTACTTCTGCACAGTGTGGGCTCTACCATATTACAGGTATAGCTCTGTTGAAATGTGGAATGTTAGGTTAACTCAGCAGGGATTCCAATACATGACCTGCATTTTAAACACATATTTCTGCAGCAGACACGCTAACACACCAAGCAATCTCATCACAACTGTAACTTTAAGGTTAAACCTAGATCTCTGCAGCTGCTGCATAAACACACTGAGGTATATTTCACACATGGCTGGCACCTCTGGCAGGACCATAGATGTAACACTTGTCTAACTTGTGACTGGCCCTGTTGTAGCGCTATTGGCAAGTTAAATGTCTATTCTATATACATAGCAGAAGATTCCAAAATAGGAGTGTGCCTTTCACAAGCTGGTAGGTTTGGAGAAACGTCAGTCACTTGTCAGTTACATGAGATAGAGATACCATGAAACGTACCGGTTTAAGATCACCATGCCAAGCTGTTGACTTCAGAAATATAAGCATAATATATCATACAGGCCCATAAAGAGGATTGGAGCATTTAAAACATGGTCTTCTTTCAGTCCTTTGGCTCTCTCTTGAAACTGCCATTATAAGTATAACAAGAAGTGTAAGCACTGTCTCATTAAAGAACAAGAATGACATTCTCTAATGAGTATCTCCAGACTGTGAAATTGAATATAACAATCCTTCTGAAATATGTTGTTACTTGCTCATTTAGCAACCCTAGTAAAAAGTAACAGGTCGAGGTTGCTAGACAAGTCCGATCTATGAAAGCCTCTTCAAAACAGGTTCATCCCTGTTCCTCTAAAACCATCAAGGACCACATTGACACCCTCACTCCGGCCCTTGCTGATTTTTGCAACCACTCATTTGCCTCTTGATCCTTCCCCTCCCCTCTGAAGCACTCGTTTGTGCATCCTCTTCTCAAGAAACCCACAGCTGATCCTTCTTGTCCAGCTAACTATCGCCCAATTTCCATTACTCCCTTTCTTGGCAAACTCCTGGAAAAGTTGGCCCATCTCTCAGCTTAACCTTCATTCCAATTCTGTTAGCTGTCTCCATGACCACCAGTCTGGCTTCAAAGCTGCCAGAAGCACGGAAACTGCTCTCCTAAACATCCGTGAAGATCTGCTCACCAACCTTGACTCTAACATTCCCTCTGTCCTCATCCTCCTCAATCTCTCTTCTGCCTTTGACACGGTCAACCATACCATCCTGCTCAACCGTCTCTGTGAAAACATGGGTATCACTGATCAGGATCTGGCCTGGCTGACCTCTTTCCTCTCAGATCGACCCTCCCAGGTCCAACTTGGGTCCTTCCTTTCATCTATCTTCCTCTCTACCTGTGGTGTTCCCCAGGGGTCTAACCTCTCGCCCTGGCTTTTCAACTAATACCTGGCAACTCTTGCCCACTGCATTGCCATTTTCTGCTCAAAATTTCCAGTGCTACGCTGACGACACTCAACTCATTTTCAGGCTGCCCTCTGCCACCTCCTCTCCCTCTCTCATCTCTGATTGCCTAACTGCCATTCAAGATTGGTGTGCCGCCAATGATCTTTGTCTGAATGCCAGCAAGACGGAGATCCTCCTCATCGGCACACCTTCACCATCCTTTCCCCTCACTCTCTGGCCGGCCTCCCTTGGCCCTCCTCCTACCCCCACCTGCGAGGCTAAGAACCTTGGGGTCATCTTTGACTCCACCCTTTCCTTCTCCGCCCACATCTCTGAGCTCTCTAAAAAGTCAAATTTCCGACTGCACCTCCTCAGAGATACTCTGCCTTTTCTCTCCTTCCCCCAGAAGCTCATGGTATCTCAAGCTCTGGTTCTCTCTAGCTTGGACTATTGTAACAGCCTCTTTCTAAATCTACCTGCCTCTACTCTCCGCCCTCTGCAACTAATCCAGAACATGACTGCAAGACTTGTCCTTGGCCTCAAGCCCTGGGATCGTATCTCTCAAGCTCTGAAATCTCTCCACTGGCTCCCAGTGGATGCAAGGATTAAATTCAAAACCCTCTGCATTGTCCACAAGGCTTTCTGGGGTCTGGGTCCAAAATACCTTCAGCTATCCCTCCGCAAATACCTCCCCTCTCGAGCTCTTCACTCCTCTACCTCCAACTCACTCAGGGTCAGTCGTTTTTCTAAGAAACGAGCTGGGGGTAGATCTCTGTCTTCAGCTGGGGCCTCCCTCTGGAACAGCCTCCCTGCCACTCTAAAACTTGAAGAGAACCATCTCCGGTTCCGGAAGCATCTGAAGACCTTCCTCTTTTCTTCTGCCTTCGCTCCCCCTCTCCCCTGCTGATCTGTTCTCTCTTGGCACCGTGCACCTGGCCACCCTCTGTCTTTTGGGCCCAGGTACCTTCTTATCCAGCCACCCTCCCGCACTGCCTCCGGGCCACCCCTTGCACTGGGGTCTGTATCTGTACCCATACAGCCCCCCCCTTTTTCTTCCTGCACTTATCAGACCTACCCTGTCTGCTGCCTTAAACCTAGCACTTGCAAATTGCTGGCTGCATTACCACTGTTTGTTGCCTTTATTATTATTTATTTATTGTTATTTATCTGTTTCTCCTCTGCTTCGCACTTTCCACCTCTCCCCCCTTCCATGCACTTTTCCCCTCCCCCCTCTCCCATGCACTTGCACGTTCTCAATGTCACTGGGCCTAGCAAGATCGCTGTTTTGTTCTCCCATGTTCCCCTCCCTTGCCTTGTCGCGCTCTGAAACACTTGTGTACGAGCGCGATAGAAATAAAATATCAATCAATCAATCAATCAATCAATCAGTCAATCCCTGGTATTCAAGTTATTCTAGCCCTAATACAAAACGTGGGTATTCTGCAATTAATAGTACAGCTGGCCTACAAGTGCTGGTAGAACCTCACAATGCTTACCAGAGATCAAAATACGTCATAGCCATGGAATCCTGCCCTATGCTGGAAAGGCCAGAGGGCTATTCACTTTTACAAAATTTCATAGCCTCCCCTCATCACTCTTGCACACATCCAAAACCTCAAGTCATTAAATGATGTTCTGTTCAGTTCAGTATGATGAAATTCCCATACAAAGTAATAACTCTACTTAGTGCTCTAAACATACAAATAGGCCCAGATGACCTATATGGCAGTGCACAAATAGTTTCAACGCCAGACCAATGTGTGCCTCTTTTGGGAACCATTATGGGCCAGTTTGATGACTTTTGGTGCTGTTTGTCACAATGTTTCTAATAAATGCTTAACCATGGGCCAATCTATTTTGGTGCACAGCCCTATGTTGCCTCCCGATCCAACCCTAATTCCAAAACGTGCAATTTGATCCCCTTCATTATCGGAGAGGACAACAAAATAAAATGGCAAACCCAAATGCAACCTCAGCCCTTTTTACAAAGCACTATTTGTCTCATTAATCAGACTCAATGAGAACAAAAATGCTTTTGAATATTCTATTAAGTTTACAAAAAAAATATATGCCACATTATGCTGCAAGAAGTGCTGTGTTTGAAATGAACTGAAAGTTGGTGATTTGCAGGCGAACCAAGACGGCTGATGAAAAATGCCCATATCCAGCTAATTGTCTGTAGCTATCTCCTTTAATGGTGACTGGTGAGGTAGGGGTTAACAAAAACAGACTATGGACCTAATATGCCACTTGCTTCTTTTAAAGAATGTGTACTTCTGACTCTTTTACACATTCAAATAAATTGTGTACTCTGCATCTTTTGCAGACAGTGCTGTCAGCTGTCAACGTCTTTGAAGATTTGTCGGGGTGCTGCAGCACCTCCCGCACCCCTACTTCCAGCGCCACGGGGGAAAGGAACCCCAATAATCTGGCAGAAAGTGAACTTTGAGACTTTTTCGTGGAACTTTCTTGTACTTGGGAAGGGGAGCTGAAAGCAAGCTGTGAGCTGAAAGAAGCTTGGAACTTAAGTTGAACACTATTTTCTTTGACTGTGACATCCCTATTCCTTGGGTAATTGTAGCTGTGAGGACAAAATTAGGTTTTGGACATGGACAGACTCTTAAATTGAACTATTTGACTCAGACTTTCCTTAGTTTCATTCAGGTAGGGAAATCCCACCCTAGCATAGGGCAAGTTAGACCTTCAACCATCCTGACATTTAAGTTAATAAATATCTCTTGTTTGAATTTTAAGTCTGTTGTCTGTGTCATATTTCATGATGCCTTCACATAGAGTATACTTCAAACAGGCCCACATGGGGCCCGGCTGGAGAGGTTAACAAAGGAGACAGGAAATCCCAACAACCTTTGATATGCATCTGTGTCAACCTGAAGCCAGCACCTGTCTCTCAGTATCAAGGGCAGTGAACTATCATGTCTGGGAGAGCTGTTTACAGTAGTCACCCCCGCAGGGAGACCCCATTCAGAATGTACAAGAATGTGATATGCTGAAGCCAGAAAGTCCATTCACGTTGCATCTTAAAGGGAGACCTGCCACTTTAATCAGGAACCATAGAGAGCTCAATTAACCAGAGAGACCTTTTGTTCCACAACAGACAGGAAGATGGGTGGGACTTAGTATGACATGTTTTCACTGCTTTACCTTTTCTGTTGCAAAGCACTCTGGTTATGACCTCATGTATACATGAGATTGTTGGTGGGGACACATGATTGGTTCATTAAGGTAGGCTTAGCCTAAACCAATCACTGTGGCCCAAATGAGGACTGAGCCCCTCTTTTGGGCAGATCATCTGAAGACTTTGCAAGGAGTAGCAAGAAGAACTCAGCATTGTACCTTGGCTGAAGGTACAATCTGCCTTACATCTTACACCATTGAATAAAGGCCTGAAAATCCAAGAGGGAAGCAAGAAACCACCCCTAAACCTCTTGCAGGGAACAGAGGGAGATACTGAATCCAGAAGACCCTCCAGCAGCACCAGAACCGGTACCCAACCAGCACACAGCATGCCCTGCTAGGCTCTGCAGCAAGCTTTCCTAGCTGGGAAGTGCCAGAGAGTCTCTGAACCAAACAAAGGAAAAGGCAGCTGCCTGCAACACTCACCTCAGCTTTGGGCTATCCACCTTAAAGGACAACACAAGCCCAGTGAAGAAGCTAGGGGGAGTACATTGACAAGCATCTGCCAACGTCCACCTGAAAGGACATTTTCGAGACAGTCGAGCCCCACAAGCTGCAACCAACTGTACCGCTGAGTGTTGTTACGCCGCAGCCGCTAAAGCCATCTAAGACGCCTCGACCAGTGCTTCAGAACCGCTGACCATAACTGAGACAATGATTTCTGACCCTGACCCACCATGTAGGCCATCCTGCAGCCATCTGTGCATCCTCACTCGCCAAACTGCCTGCTGCGTGATACCCGCAGCTGTCTCTCGTCTTGAACTCTGTTGCAGAAGCTGCAAAGCACTCTGAAACTGACACTGTCGTGCACCAAGAACCTCCACAAGCACAAGGTACATTGTGGCTCTGTTGAAACCAAGTATCCTTCAACTATTGTGATGACTACTATACAGACTACCCTCTGGTCAGTATCCAGAGTGCATCCCTTTTCCTTCTTTGAAACTGTCCTCTGCTTTCCTTTACAGTAAGCGTTGTATTTTGTAGTGTGCTAGAATTGTCTGTTGTGCTAATAATGTAGATATGTGTATAGAACCTTGACTGGACAGTCCCTTTTATGATTGGATAATAATTGTACTTACGCTGCGTTGCCACTAACCAACGATTAACAACTTTCCTGGAGATAAGCATGCCGTTCCGTCCACGTTCCGAAAATTGGACAAGGAGGTTTATAATTGACTTGTTTTTCCAATCTGTTCAGATCCTTTCTGGTGTACTAGAGGTGTGGGGCTGATTGATGGTTTAGAAACCGATATTCATCCCAAGACCACTTGTGCCCCGTAAATTGATTTTTCACAATGTGAGCAACACACCTTCTGCTTGAGCACACTGAGCAGTATGCCAGAGGAGGAAGTGGTGCTAGTCCAGCTTATTTGAACCGGTGCACTCACACAGAAAATTAAACAGTTTAAATGTTTTGGGCGAAGAGAAACGTTTGGCAGTGCCAGAAAAATGTTGGAGACAGAGGGCAATTAGTGGCTGGTTGAATAACCATGTAACGCAAGAAACAACCTGCTTGAGCACACTGAGCAGCAAGCCGGAATAGGAATTGGCATTGAAACGGCTTGTTTAAATGGGCACACTCACAGAGATAAATGCAGTTGGATAGTTTTAGGGCAAGAGAACATTTTGGGGATGCAGAAAAATAGTTGGAGGCTGTGGGAAATGAGTGGCAGGTTGAGTGGCTGTGGGAACCAACACACCACCTTCTTGAGCACCCTGAACAGTATACTGGAGGAGCAATATTCACTCGGCCAGCTTGTTTGAACGGGAGCATTCACACGCAGTTCAATTCTTTTGGGGAAGATATAATTTGGGGAGCCGGAAAAAATGATGGAGGTGGTGGGAAATGAGTTGCAGGTTGATTGGCACCGTGATGAAACACACCATCTCCTTGATCACACTGAGCAGCAGGCAGGAGAAGGAATGTTTGCTGGGACAGGTCCTTTGAATTGGTGCACGCACACAAAAACAAGCAATCTAATTGTTTTTGGGAAGAGAACATTTTGGGGGTGCTGGAATTTGTTGGGCAGCAGTGAGAATTTAGTGGCATGTTGATAGGCTGTGTTGCAAGACACCACCTGCCTGAGCACACTGAGCAGTATGCCAGAGGAGGGATTTGTTGTTTGAATGGGCACACACGCAAAACAACATCTACAACAATATTTCTGCCATCTGCAACATTTTCTTTTCGCCAAAACAATTTAACTGCTTGTTTTGTGTGTGTGCCCTTTCAAACTGTCAGGACTCCGTACTCTCGAGGGTCTGACTCCCTTGATATTACATCAGCTGTTCCTAAATTAGCCTCTACCAATGGTGAGGCTACAAGCTCCTACACTGGGAAACATCCAATAATACAGAAAGCTCTGTGGCGTTTCCATTCACGTCTTTTTCCATGATATCGGAAAGCTCAATTTCTTTCTCGCTATGTGTTCCTATGGAAACTGGAGAAGTGTGCGATTCCATGGAAACTAGGGAAGTGTGACCAACTATCCGTCAATTTACTCACGCAAGGAGACGAGTCACGTGATTGGATTTGAACATAAAGAACGCCCTCTGCAGCGGAACAGTGCTTCTGAATGAAGTTGCTGATTTCGTTCCATGATTTCTTGTTTCTGTTTCCTCGCTCCATTGTCTTAGACCAATTTCTGCTTTCGGACTACGCCTTTGCCTGAGCCCTTGATTTGCACCTTGCTCTCGTATCGTTTTGACCCTTGCCTGCCATACAGACTGTCATTCGGAATCTCCTTTTGTACTGCTACACCCGCCTGTTTCCAGATACTTCTGCCTGCCTACACGGACTGCCCGTTTCTCAACGTTCCATACTAGACACCACCCGCACAACAACGACCTTGCCTGCTTCCGCGACCTCTGATATTCTTTGTCCCTCAAAAGACAACACTCGCATTGCTTCAACCTTTTTTTTGTGTTTTTTTCACAAACTCTTTGGTACTTCGGATCCACCACATGAACTTCAAATCATTGGGGATTGTTTCTGCATGTACTAGAGACTACTACTGCACTTTTCCTAGGCGTCCTCATGCCGTCGGGCTAGAACTGTTTCACGGATATTACTTACTGCTCCACACCAAAGATTTCCATTCCACTTCAAGGTTTGCTGTCCCACTTTAAGGAGTTCTCCATCTTTCTTCACTTTCGGATTCCACATCTGTGCCACTAAGGGACCACAACCGGGTAAGGGTAATTCCTTCTGTACTCTGTTGTTCCCTGGTCTAGCACCTCTTCTAATTATTGTACTGTGTTGTAGGTGTTAATCTGGTTCCGAAAACACGGACAAAACATACTGTAGTATCTACGGCCTGGTGTCTTGGTCTGCTCTGACTCAGAGGTTAGCCACGTTTTCTTACTCAAGTAGTGTCTTACTTGTGTTTGCAGTTACATTTCTAACCGTGTGTCTTTTGCTTTGCAGCCGGTGGGTCGAGTTTGAATTCCCTGTCTTTCCATCATTTGACACCTAGGATTGTCGTATTCGAACAACCAAGGGGTATGTTGGTAGGAAGAACTCATCATTTACGAGTTCTACTGTCTTCTCCTGTCTTCTGCGTTGGCAGAGGAGGTCTCTCATTTGCGTTGAGAGACTCGTGGGTGGATAGATCCCTAACACAAACAACCTGGCCCTGCACAAATTGTTCCTCTGGCCTACTACTCAATGTTCTCAAGGTGTGTTGCAACACAGCCAATCAACCTGCTACTAATTGTGCACAAGTTTTCCAGCATCCCCAAAATGTTCTGTTCCCCAAAACAATTCAATTGCTTGTTTGTGTGTGAATCAATTCGAAGAAGCTGGCCCTGCTAAGATTCCTTCTCCTGCATATTGCTCCGTGTGATCAAGCAGGTGCTGCGTTCATCACAGAGCCAATCAACCCGCAACTAATTTCCCACCACATCCCTAAAACTTTCCGGCACCCGTGAAATGTTCTCTTCCCCCAAAGCAATTCAATGGCTTGTTTTGTGTGTTAGTGCTCCTGTATGAACAAGCTGGCCCAGCGAAAATTCCTCTTCTGGCCTGCTGCTCAGTGTGCTAAAGCACGTGGTGTATCCTTTGATTTGTTTACCTATTATATTGATTGTTTCTAACTGATTAATTAGTTAAATATAGTAGTGTGGTTAACGCCCTGAAGAACGAGATTCGCTCCGAAATGCATTGGCATTAAAACAACCATATGAAAAACCAAACAAGTCTGCTTCTTGTCCAATGATACCTAGCAGTTTACAATTTGCAAATTCAGAATCTTTTCTGAATTCTTTTTGAATTTCATCTGAATGTCAACCCCTTCTGAACATATATACAGATTTGAAGTTTGATTAGAACTCTGATCAAGATTGCACAAACTTGCACCAAAATCAACGAATAAGCTCTACAAGAGCTCTCACGGAGAGCGCCAGACTTAGTTGGATGAGTTCATCCAACTTTCTTTTGCATAGTGGTAAGGGAATAAACCCATTTGGGAATTATGCTGGTCTTAAAACAAACTGGACCAAGTCGGAGCTCGTTTCATTGACTGAGAATACTAAACAAAATGGGAGAAAAGTTGGGATTCAGATGGCTGCAGAGCATAATAAAATATTTGGTAACAAATGTGGTGAGACATTTGAACACCCTTCTTAATGAAAACTACATGCAATTATTGAATACTGTTGTAATGTGCCTGATGTGAATGCAGGTGCTTGGGAATGCTTGAGAGAATGCTGGTGGGTCTGAGAGAATGTTTGGCTGTGAGTCTAGGAATGCCCGTAGTGAAGGTTCCACTGTACGTGAGTTGCAAAGCCCCAGCCTGGGTGATGGGATCCATTGGTTCATACTTATCATCTTAAAGGGACTTTGTGTAACATGGAATGAAGCTGACTAATGGAACCTACCTAGAATGTTTAGGGATCTTTGATTATTACACTGGCGACGAGTCGGCCTTTCTTTAAGTAAAGGAAAATAACCTGCCTGACAAAAGAGCTAAGACAAAAGGTGACCATTCTCCTGCAGAGGGGTGGCAATAAAGAGGGAGAGGGACCACTGCCCCCCTGACCCCCCCCTCAAGTAAGTCCCATGACCCAGGGCTAAGTAAGGGAAGGCTGGACTGTTATCTGGAGAGTGAGAAGAGAGGATATAGGGCCAGGGCCAACGAGAGGAGAAGGTGCACTAACTCATCACCTGGGCCTAAGATACACAGTAGGATCCAGTGTCAGGGGAACAAGGAGTGCTTCCGCAGCATATGCTCTGGGCTAAGAAGGAAGGGGGTAGCATGGCCATGTGACTGCTCCAGGGCGCACAAGCACTGTTGTGCCTTCGGCCGCCCCAGTGCAAGAAGAAGGGGAGCTTAGCCCCCCGGGTGTAAGCCCCAGGCAACAAGCAGATTGAGGAAGTGCTGGGGTAGAGATGGAGGAACAACAAGGAAAGTCTCTCCAGGTCAACTTGCGGGATGGACCTGAACTTTGTAGGAGTAATGTGTTCATCGTAGTCTGCTGAAGTTGGGGAAATGGATGGATGAAGAGAAACGGTGCTCGTAAGCAGTGTAAAGATGTGTGAAGAAGTGTGGCTGAGGCTACGCAGCCAATAAGAAGAGACATGAGCAACCACCTCCATGTGAAAAATAGTGCGCCACCATAAGGAATGAAGATGGGGCATTCAGCACTCTCAAAAAGTAACAGGTTGCTTACTACCAGCGTGTGAGGAGCAGGGAGGGAAAAATTGGAGTTTATGTGCCCGTTTGCATTTGGTGCTGGAGCATGGAGCACGAGGATGCCACTGGCTGTTGCGGCGGTTCCTTCAGGTGAGCTCCCATCCGTTCTGCGAGGGGGTGGCAAACAGTGACATTAGGACACACGCTGGGGGAGTTGGCGATGAAGGGGATTGAGTGGAACCCTACGCGCTCGGTGAGCAACACCTGCAATTACATTCAAGGTTAGAGCAAAGGACCTGTAGGAGTTGAAGCGCCGTGCCCAAATGCGACGCAGGATTCAGGAAGGAGACGGTGGTGCCAGTTACTGCAGTGCACTGTTGCAGCTGTGAAAGGCACTGCGTGCAGGTGTATATGCTCAGAAAGGGAATGAGGGACCAATCCTGTGTAAGCCGTACCGGCGGCCCACAGCAAAGGGAGGTGTGGTTTATCCGTGGACGTGTCATGAGGGTGAACATACGGGAAGGTGGCTCCTGACATGTCGTGCCGTCACGGTGAGGTACTGTTTGTTCAATGGAGTAATGGAGTGGATTTTTGTTGTGCATCGTTGGCAGAGCAGACCTGGTGATTTAAGCAAGAAGGACAAGCCGTGGGTGTACCTACATTGCCTAACTAACAACCTATATCCTTTTTACGGAGAAGATAATGGCCATAAGTTAAAGGTTTATGGATTTCGTTAGAGTTGCATGTGTGATTTTGCTGCTTTGACTTTTTCTGCTTTGACTTTTAGATGTTAGGAATTTTGTAAACATTTTGGAGGCTCCATTGTAGGGCGAATTGATAAGTGGGCCAGGAGTGAGAGTGATGTGTCTCTGCTAGTTTAACGCTATTGAAGAATTTTAGCATTATGGTTGCTGGCAGCAACATGGACTCTGAGATGATGGCCGAAATATGGACTTTTGGGTGGCTAGCAGCAACCTGGACTTTTAGCATGTGATTCCTACAGGATAAACCTGGTAATGGTAATGAAAGGAAGGTGCATTGGGTTGGGTATGGTGTTAAGTGGGAATGCAAGGGGCTAATGCATTTTTGAGCATTGACCGGTTTAGAGCTGATCACAGCTATGGACCTTTATCTTGTGAGTTGGAAAAATGCGAGGGACTAACGCATTTTGAGGATTTACAGGTTTTGAGCTGATTTTAGCTATGGACTTTTAGATGTTAACTTCATCGCCTTTAAAAGATGAAGTAATCTGTAAAAGAGTTTGAAGTAATGAGTTGGGTAGAGTGACCTATTTAGCAAGTTTCCGGTCAAAAGATGTTTTAAGTTGGGGTCTTTTAGGGCAATGTCAAAATTTAAGATGTCATTGTGCAAGTGTTTTAGAACATTTTAAGGGTGTCTGAGCGATGTATATATGGTATGGGACTACCCCTGGGTGAGGGGTAGTCACTGGTTCATGGCAATACCGTGCAAACCCCAACTGTGTGTATGGAAGGGAGTGCGACCTCACGTCCGGTGTGAGGTTTGGTCATTGGTTTTGGATCACGCCTTTTGGACATGGCTGGGTTTAATTGAAATGAGGAATGGGTCAGATGTGTGTGAATAAGGGGGGACACTTTCCCATTCACATGACTAGGAGATGAGGAGTCTGGGTAGAAAGGGGGAGACGCCTTCAGTAAAAGAGTGAGTGGCTGCTGTTGGAGGCACAGCCAGTGTGTTGGGGGGACACCCTCTGCCTTATCTTTGAGTTGCACCTCTCACAAAAAAGGTGCCCTTTACAAGTGTTCCCTGTATGTTGCCCTCCTGTGGATTTGTATGTGTGAAGGAAGATATGTTGTAATGTGCTTGGTGTGAATGGGAGGGGTGGACTGGAAGCCAAAAGAGGCCCTGGAAATAATTTTCAAAGTGGTCCTGTATTACGCATTTTCAGCAAGTCCAATGCTTTTCCTATGGAAACACCTCCCAAAAGAGGCCCAGGGTGCAGAGGCCTACCGGGAAACCTCCAGAGTTCCCTATAAGACAGTCCACCCCTGTGCAGGTGCTTGGGAATGCATGAGAAAATGTTGGTGGGCCTGAGAGAATGTTTAGCTGTGAGTGTAGGAATGCCTGTAGTGAAGGTTCCACTCTATGTCAGTTGGAAAGCCCCAGCCTAGGTGATGGGACCCACTGGTTCATACTTATCTTAAAAGGACTTTGTGTAACATGGAATAAAGCTGACCAATGGAACCTACCCACGATGTCTAAGGATCTTTGATTATCACAAATACACTAATGGAGCATGTGACTGGGTGGATAGCAGTACCCATTTCCATGATACACAGCGTTTCTATCTGTATTCTTGAATGTTCCTATAGTCACCTCGAAAAGTGTCCTTTCTGAGACTAAAACAACTGATAAAAAAATCCTAATTGGACGGCAAGCTACCCAGAGTGGCGCTTGAAACGGTAGTGATGTCTTATGGGAGGGACGCCCTCTCCGCCCCCAAGCTGTGAGTATATTACAAACTACCTTGGGCACAGTCCACCACTTGCTGTCCAACAGACTCTACTGTCCAATATATTGATATAGAAAAAGCTGCGTCCCGCACCTTGTCACTTCAGTGTAGTAAACTCACACTCCCAAAAAAAGAGATTCAACACGGCACGCCGCGTGCAGGTCTTGACAGAGATTGGCAAGCACGCCCGAGGAGCCTAGGGCATCTACTTGTAATTTGCCCATTTTTAGAATACTAAGCTTAGCTATTACCGTTGTAAAAAAAAGTTCTAGAAGCATTGACTGAATTTAATGTTGTAAGGATGAGACTCATGGGAGATCTGTTTATATCAGCGGTGCAATTACGAGAGCGGTCGGGTGACACCACTTACCATGTTCCTGTATTTTCGACTCTGCAACGCTATGACATTATATTATAAATCTTTCCCATCTGAACCGTTCTCATCGACTGTCTTGGAGTACATTATAGTCCCCCCCCTTTGACTAAACACTTTGGGGCTCATGTTCGGCCCTGCTTACCGGAAATGCTATGCGTACAAGCCCTTTGTAAGACTTATTGCATTTCCAGTAAGCCCCATTTTCGTCAATTTTAATGGCAGAGAGGAGGGGTGTTACCGCCTCTCCCTTCCTTTCCACCATACAAATGCTCCAGCCTTTCCACCCACATGCATTTTCATGCGGGTACAGATGCTGGGGATCCCTATGGAGACTGCTGTCTCTTTGCACAAGCAAAAATCAGGCAAACGCCATAGGGACCCATTGTAAACTCTCACAGAAATCAATTAATTTTTTTATTGTGAACAATGCTTACCATGCATAAATGCATGGTAAGAAGTGTTCGCAAATGACAATTAAATGCGAGCATATCCGAGAGCATTTAATTGTGCAGTGCTCACAATCCAAAGTAAACACTGCCTGGCCTGCCGATTCGGAGTCAGACAGGGGAGCCATGTCGGATATCTCATCATCCCCCTCCAGGGATCCAACCTGGGAGTCAGAGGTGGAGTTGGAAACCCCTAGAAGCCCAGCTCACCCGTCCCCGCCGGACGACATTGCGTCATTCCATTCTATGATGGAGAAGGCATGCAAAGAATTTGGTTTGTCCCAGGAAGAACAGAAAAAGGACTGTTTTTTGTTCGACCACATGGGTAAGAGAAGGAGGTCTGTCTTCTCGATACCAATACTAGACCATGTATGGAAAGAGGGGTTGCAGACAATGCGTCACCTGTTTTCAGAACCGGCAGTGAAAGGACGCCTGGAAAAAAAGTTTAAGACTCCAGAGTCTACCCCCAAGTGTTTATCCTCCCAACCAACGCCAGACTCGGTGGTGTCGGCGGCAGCGGCGAGGAAGGCGAAGGCCCAGCACAAGTGCACGACTCCGCCGAAAAACGAAGCGAGACGCCAGGATGCCTTTGGCAAAAAAGTGCTATCCGTGGGAGCAACCACAGTAAAGGCTGCAAACTCTCTGGCGATTGTAGCCAGATACGATAGGGAGATGTGGCACAGGCTAGCTCCGTTGCTTGATCATCTTCCGGAAGAGCATAGGAAGGCAGCGATGTTACTTGTCCGAGAGGGTGAGGAAGCCTCAAATCACGCAATAAACATCGCGGTGGACCTCGCTGAGTCAGGCTTCAAGCAAGTCAATAATGGGGTCGTATTACACGACAGTCATGGCTTAAGTGTACCTACTTCAGGCCAGAAGTACAATACAAAGTTTTAGATATGCCCTTTGAGGGAGACCTTCTTTTCGGTGAGAAGGTGGACGAAGCCCTAAAGGGAATGAAAGAGGACTCGGACACGGCACGTTCTTTGGGTGCCCTCCAGAGTGGCAGAAACTACAAGTTGTTTCGTCCCTTTAGAGGGGCTTCAGGTAATTCAAGATTCTCTGCATCTGGAGACAGATCCTTTGGCAGATCAGCTTACCCCTCCCAGGGATACAGACGTGCCTCCCAAACGGCAAACCGTCGCCAGAACTTCCAGACTTCCAGGAAAAGACCATCATATCCGTCGTCGTCGAGAGACAAGCAAAATAAAGATCAGCAGTGACATACAACACACCGTTCTGGGGGGAAGAGTTTCAGCATATGACGACGAATGGGAACGAATAACGACGGATCAATGGGTGCTGGATACTATAAGAAACGGACACTCTCTACAATTCAAACACAGCCCTCCGCAAATTCCACCTGCGTTCACCGCTCATTCCCATCTGAAGATACTGCAACAAGAGGTAACACTCATGTTAGCAAAGGGCATGATAGAATTAGTTCCAACATCACAGAGAGGTCAAGGAGTCTACTCAAGATATTTCGTCGTAAAAAAGCCGAACGGCAAATGGCGTCCCATTTTAGACTTACGCGATCTCAACAAGTCTTTAAAGAGCCTGAAATTCAAGATGCTCACTCTGCAGGAAGTGATCCGCGCCGTTCAAGAGGGGGATTTTCTAGCGTCCCTGGATTTACAGGACGCGTATTTCCATATTCCAATGTGTCGGAAACACAGGAAATTCCTAAGATTTGTAATAGGGCGGACTTACTACCAATTCACGGTTCTTCCTTTTGAGCTCAAGACCTCCCCCAGAACGTTCACGAAAGGCCTGGCTCCTGTAGCGGCCTGGCTAAGGAAGCAAGGCCACCATGTATACCCATACCTCGACGACTGGCTGGTAAGGGGATCCTCCCCGGCGTCGACCAACACAAGTTTACATGCCACCATGCAGCTTCTACAACAGCTGGGATTCGCCATAAACTTCCAAAAATCCTCTCTGCAGCCATCGAGATCGCTGGTATTCCTGGGGGCACAGTTCGAGACCCAGTTGGGACTAGTCAAACCTTCTCTCGACAGAACCTCAAGACTCAATCAACAAGCATGCCGACTACGGCGAAACACCAAGATCTCAGTGAGAAAATACGTTTCGGTCCTAGGGGCCATGGCATCCTGCATCCATCTGGTGGAAAACTGTCGCCTATTCATGAGGCCAGTCCAGGAATCCCTCGCGGACCGATGGACGCAGGCTCAAGGATCGTGGTCAGACAAGATAACCATCGACGACGACAAGCTGCTTCGGACCCTTCAGTGGTGGCAGAGTTTCCACAATCTGAACGGCGTACCCCTACAGGAGCCGGAGTTTCAGCGAACCATAGTCACGGATGCGTCCCTAACCGGATGGGGAGCTCACATGGGTGATCTCCAAACGCAAGGTCGCTGGTCTCCAACGGAGTCACTCCTACACATAAACGTGTTAGAGCTCAGAGCAGTACGATGGGCCTTGAAGGCATTCCTACCACACATCAGGGGCTCGTGAGTACGAATACTGACCGACAATACAACGGCCATGTTTTATCTGAGGAAACAAGGAGGGACGCGATCAAGAACTCTTTCCATAGAAGCCCAGAAAACATGGCATTGGGAACTCGCTCCCACCCCACATCCGCCAAACTGAAGACTTAACAGCCTTCCGCAAACTACTGAAAACCTGGCTCTTCCCCTAAAACTAACCAGCATTCTGACCGGAAGCAAGAAATGTACAACTAAATAAAAAAATAAATAAATAAATAAATTGAGTGTGGAGAGCGGATGAGTGTGGAGAGCGGATGAGTGTGGAGAGCGGATGAGTGTGGAGAGCGGATGAGTGTGGAGAACAAATGAGTGTGGAGAGCGGATGAATATGAAGAGCGGAGGAGCATGAAGAGTGGAGGAGCGTGGAGAACGACTGAATGTGGAAAAGCACAGAGCGAATGTGGAAAACGACTGAGTGGAGAGCGCAGAAGCGTTAGATACAGTTGAGCCGCGAGAGCGGATGAGTGTGAGAGCAGATGAGTATGAGAGCGGATGAGTGTAGAAAGCGGATGAGTGAGGAAAGCGGATGAGTGTGGAGAACGGATGAGTGTGAGGAGCGTAGTAGCGTGGAGAACGACTAAATGTAGAAAGCAGAGAGCGAGTGTGGAGAAGGACTGAGTGAAGAGCGCAGAAGCGTAGGATGCAGTTGAGCCTGGAGAGCGGATGGCGGTGGAGAGCGGATGAGTGTGAGAGCGGATGAGTGCAGAGAGCAGGTGAGTGTAGAAAGCACAGAGCGAGTGTGGAGAACGACTGAGTGAAGAGCGCAGAATCGTAGGATGCAGTGAGCCTGGAGAGCAGATGACGGTGGAGAGCGGATGAATGTAGAGAGCGGATGAATGTAGAGAGCGGATGAGTGTGGAGAGCGGATGAGTGTGGAGAGCGGATGAGTGTGGAAAGCGGATGAGTGCAGAGAGCGGATGAGTGTTCCGAAACAAACGAATACGTGGAGCGGACGTAGGAGCGGCGCAGATGAACTGATAGAGCGGACGACTATGCGAAAAGATGAACGTGTGGTGTCGGGTGAGTGTGTGGAACGGATGTTGTGTGTGGAATGGATGAGCGTTGTGGTGCGGACGAATAGTGTGGAGCGGACGAGTGTGCAGAACGGACGAACGTGTGGAGCGGACGAGTGTGTGGAGCGGACGAGTATGTGAAGTGGATGAATGTATGGCGCGGATGAAAGTTGTGAAACAGATGAATGTGTAGAGCGAAAAAATACACAGTGCGGATGAGTGTCTGGAACGGATAGTCACGCAGAACAGACAAGTAACATTATCAGGCCAACGAGTAGAATGTTTTGCCGATGTGTGGGTGGTCCGGGTGATCGAGTATCAAGACTGTACGAGTGTCTAGACGGGACGAGTGTGTACACGGGATGACTGTGTAAACGGGAGGAATGTATAGACGGGACGAGTGTGTAGACGGGACGAATGTGCGGAGCAGACGAATGTGCGGAGCGGACGACGTTTAACCAGACGAAAGTGTAAGAGTGAACGAGCATGTTGAAAAGACGAGCAAGGAGGGCGGATGAACACCGAGAACGGATGAGTATGGAGAATGGATGGGTGGGAAGCGTGGAGAGCGGATGAGTGTGGAGAACGGATGGGTGGGAAGCGTGGAGAGCGGATGAGTGTGGAGAGCGGATGAGTGTGGAGAGCGGATGAGTGTGGAGAGCGGATGAGGGTGGAGAGCGGATGAGGGTGGAGAGCGGATGAGGGTGGAGAGCGGATGAGGGTGGAGAGCGGATGAGGAAGGAGAGCGGAGGAGCGTGGAGAGCGACTGAATGTGGAAAGCACAGAGCAAGTGTGGAGAGCGGATGAGTGTGGGGAGCGGATGAGTGTGGGAGCGGAGAAATTGGAGGACCAATGAGTGCGGGGAGCGGATGAGTGTGGAGTGCGGATGAATGTGGAGGGCGGATGAGTGTATAGAAAGCATTTGAGTATACAAAGCGGATGAGTGCGTAGGCAGTCAGGAGTTCATGCGCTGGGTAGACTGGAATGCATGTACAAGAAAGACAGGAGGGTACACTTATGGAACACATGAGAGCATGAGTGAGGCACACTGGAGAAGAATAGGTCAAGCAAGCATGAATGTGCAGTACAATCCCGAACGCCTGAAATGAACAAAATGAATAGAACGGACCTGCCCGCTCGGAACTGCGTGACATACATAATATGGTTTGGAATGCAGTGAACATTTGAAAGAGTACTTATCATAACACACCTCACGCCTACTCTCTCCCTTACATCACCACTCAACTAGAACACAGAGATACTATGACACCATTCGGTATAACTGTTCTCATATCTACATCTCCTGCTCACTCCACAACACTCTAAGTAAACACTGCTGGTTTCACACCCCCCAGCCAGGCGTTCTCCTCAGGCCTAACGCAGCCACACTCGTCCTGGATAAAGCCAGCCAGAGCGAACACATACTCCTGATCTCTCAACCACCACACCTACCGCTAAAAAGCAGCTACCACCTGAATTCCGCACCAGCTGCACACATACCTGGTGCACACACGCACTTTTGACTCTCTCTCCTCTCTCTACTGACCCGAACGGTTCCCGAGGGCGTTCAACCTACCAGCGCCTTCAGACCATACCAATGGTATATAAGGCGCTATATAAATGCAAAATAACATAACATAACATAACATACCAGGCAGCGTTCACTCACTTTGCACTTGGGAGTGCAAATGATGAAAGTTTTACAGCGGGAAGCCGTTTACTTTGCAGTGCAAACACAATTTGTATTTGTATTTTATTGTTTTATATAGCGCCTTAATCCAAGGCACTTTGCAGCTAACAACAAGAAACACATAAAACATGGAACAGTAGAATCAAACCATAAAATCGGCATTTAGAACAATTTGCAACTAAGGAAGGAGAGGAGAGGAGGGGGTAGAGAAGGAAAGAGAAGGATAGAGTAATGAGTGAAGTGAGCAAAAAAAGAGATCACAGGAGAGACAGGAGAAGATAAAGATAAGGAGAAAAGTGAGAGAATATTAGAAGGAGGGAGGGGATGGGGAGAGGGGGAAGGTATCGGGGAGGGGAGTGAAGAAGGAGTTCTTTCAATGAGGAGCGGAAGGATGAATAGGTGGGGGAGGAGCGGATAGAGAGAGGTAGGGAGTTCCAGTGTAAGGGAGCAAGAAGCTGAAAGGAGCGGAAACATGGTGGTGGGGGAAAAGAAAGCAAGAAGAGATCAGCAGAACGGAGGGAGCGAGAGGGGGTATAGAATGAGAGGAGAGAAGAGTGATAAGGAGGGGCAAGATCATGAAGAGATTTAAAGACAAAACAAAGGAAGTGAAATTTGAGTTGGCTCTCTTCTGCCAAATTACTCATTTTTAGAAAATTAGCTCCTTCGTGTCTAGTTTAGATTCCAGGGCAATTGAAACTAGAGCACCTAGAAACTTAACCTATTAGGGAAAAGTGTGCTACATCCCTGGCAGCACCCTTTGTAGAAGAAGAAAGGCTGAGGCGTATGTACTAACTAGGAACGTCTTTCTCAACTTCATTTATATATATCTTTTCACTATAAGGTTGTACATCAAGTGCACTACACCCCACACTTTATACATGCTAATAAAACAGAATCTACCAGATATTTGTAGAAAGTGCTGCAGGAATAATGCACATTTCATGCATTTATTATGGGTACGTAGCAAAGTAAACACGAATTGGGATAGATGATAGATGCTAAAAAAATATGGCTATTAGGTCGCTTCCGGAGACATCCACTAAAACAAGCGTGTTCCTAATTAGGGCAGTGGTGGTTGCTAAGCAGAGATTGGCACTGTGCTGGGGCGGAAGGACACCCCTGGGCCTGTACTCCTGGATACTGGAGCATGCCACTTCAGATATCAGGCTGTTCATGACCCATAAACCCTGCATACAAGCAGACAACCTTGTTTTCACTCTCTGATGTGAATTTGTAATTTTCGGAATTGCGCATTGGATATGCCTTTACTTCATACTTTTTGCTCTAGGTTTTCTGGTGCTTTCTAGGGGGCGCCAGCAAAAGGTTTCCAACGCAGCAGATCCACATATTTATATCAAACAGTGGCATTTACTAGCGCACTGCTACTTCACGACCCCCACTGCTTCCTTTCACTTCAGATATCGTCTCGACCGAAGGATGTTTGGAATGATTTTGAGGCCTATTTGCGAAAAAAAAGGTGGTCACTGTAGATATGCCATTGAGCCCATTGAGAGGGGTATGCCAGCTTTGAGCTGAGCGAAATGAAGATGGTGAACTACTAATTCATAGAAGCTGTCAACCGATATATGTAGTGTTGCATTTCTATATGTCGAATCCATGTATAGAAGACTGGTTACTGTGAACTGTGCCCGAAATAGTGGGATTGTGGATGTTATTTTCAAAACTGAAAGATAAAAAGAGAATTATTTTTTAAAAAGCACTGGGACAAAAAGTCTAAACATACTGGAGGGATACCAAGCCATGGGCCCACTCCCCCTGTTGACCAATAACCCTGACCTTTCACCAGGAATGCTAAAAAGAAATTAAAGAATTGTGAAGCACAAAACCGATTGCTCTCAGGTGCCTTATATGAAGATGGAGTCCCTCTTACCTTTGAAAAGGGCACGTCTAAATTCCATATCTCCTGGAATCAGAACGTTTTCAACACATTTAACCGATGGACTGGATCTCCCATAGAGTGGGCACCCATATACTGGAGAAATTGGAGCTCTCATTTGAAGACTGGATGCGACACAAACGTACTTCCCAGTGCCTCAATTCACAAGAGAGCTCACCCTGGAGAGAATACCAACTCATGTAACCCACTGGGAGCAGGAGTCGGGAGTCGCCCTCCCTGAGGAGTCACAGACCCATATCTAGGATAGAACACATAGATCCTAGAGGTGCAGGACTTTTAAAGAATGCAGCTTCAAAACATGCTTTCGTTGGTATATGAGCCCCCAGAGATTGGATCATTTATATCCAGACTCTTGCCCCTTTTTCTGGTAAGTATTTGGAGCTGTTGGGAATGTGGCTCGTATGTGATGCAGATACGCTCTGGTTGCAGATACTCTGGAAGAACCTCCTAGTTCACATTAAAGGGACCCTGTGAGTTCATCTCCCGCTAGCCCCAGTGGGAGTTCTTCTAGGTGACCAAGACGAGGAGGGTTTATATTAATTCTATGACAAGACAGGAGGCTCACATTATGCTTTAACTTTCTTTAATACTGCCATGCCAGCACTTTAAAACATCAATTTTTAACTTTACATTTAATTTTTTTTTCTTGGATGTATTCGGAAAAAATGAAATCAGTAAGTTCAAAGTTCTAGTATCCAAACTAACTTCAAAGGAGAGCCCAAGGGACGACGACTCCCATGATCCATAGGTCCCCCATAGCCCTGACCTCCATCTCTCCACCTATCAGAACCCTGTCTGGGGTATAGCCACTCTCAACCCTAGGTCCTTTCCTCTTTATTTTTGCTGCCATTTATAAGATAAGTACTATTTTCTACATTGTCCTGAATATGTTCGTGTATGACACGTTTTTCATTAATATTCATGGTTAAGGTTATGTCAAACTTGTGTCAGTAGTTGTACTAGGACATTTACCTTGTGGGGAGCGCTTGTGTGCGCGTACGCTTTGCCGTGTCAGAGAGCGCTGAGGTGATTTTGTCATAGTGGGCGCGCATGCGACTCATATTCAAGTAGTTTGAATCTTATACTTAATAGGCCTGAGCGTATCTAACTTTGTCCTTAGTTTGTGGAGAGGTGGGGCGGAGCCGCGAGCAAAGCCACTCGCACTAGGCAGCTGACCCGCTCTCCTGGTCACACGTTGTCGGCCTGCTCTCACCGGTGAAAACAGCGGGCTTTAGGACCCAGAGGTGCCGAAGCCTGACAGACTTCCCGGCATCCTCTGGGTCGCCCTAATGGTCGTTCACTACGTAAATGTTGCATAACAAAGCAGATCGACGCAGGAGATTTGATAGTTTTGAGAAGAAAAAGGCGATTATTTCAATTACGCTCTGTCACAGTGAGCAGCTGGGAAGGTGCAGAGTCTTTGATTATATTAACTTTGCTTCAGAGCCTCATTTCATTTGCTGCCCCCCCAGAAGTTAGCTTTGCTAACAGATGGTAATGGCTCAATCTTCACGCCCCAGAGAGTCACAATCCACCACCCCGGAGTGGAGTGAGGAAGAGTGGGAGGAGGAGCCCACTTTGCAGGACCCTGATCTATCCCTCAGCTTCAAGAAGGTGCTAGGGGACTCACTGACGCAAGCAGTTTCTCAAGGGGTACAACCTTTGACGCAAAGTTTGGATATGCTGGAAGCATTCATGGCTGAGCAACATGAACAGCTAGCAGCCAGAAAAAGACGGGTAGAGAGCCCTGAAGAGGGGACGTCAGCAGGACACCCCCAAAAAGGGGTTGATAAGAAGGGGTGTAAGAAAACCCGGAAGAGCGCAGACTCATTGACCCCCTCGGGCACAGATGAAAGGGTTAACTGTTCCCCAAAGTCATACCGACCCTGTCGCCAGATTAAAAGAGGCCTTTCTAGTTAGAATGGCAGCTCGCCACGAGAGACCCCCTGCCCCAGGGGTGGAGAGTTCAGGGGGGTACGAGGAGGGTTATGCACCCGACGACGAAGGGGGTGAAGAGGAAGACATCAGTTAACCCATTCAGCAGAATGCTCCCAAAGAAGAAGAGAACATTGTAGATATCTTTGATCAAGAAGCCATTAGGCACCTGAAGTCATCAGAATGGGTGCCTTCGCCCACAGTGGCTCTGTATATGGCCCAACATATTAGAAAGCCCCTGGACAGGGAAGTTCGATCTTGCATGAGGTCGGAATGTCCGAGACCAGAGCTGCCAGGGAAGCTGGCGGCAACGCCATATCTTGACCCCAAGATGGTCACATTTGTCACCAAATCCGCGCGAGACATCAGAACGGGTGTTCATCGTGCGTGGAAGGGCTGTCAGGACAAGGTCCTGGACTTGGCGGGTCCACTGGCTAAAATTATGGATTTAGTCACCAGGGTCCCAGTAGATGCCCAGGCCTTGGATAACTGGGCGCAGAGAGCAGTATGCCTCCTGGAAAACGCCAACTGTGCTCTCTCCTCGGAGAGGAGAAGGGGCATTCTCCAAAAGATCTACAGCAAACTCAGCGACCTGGCCTCCTATGAGGCAGGGGAGGGTGCAAAAGGGCTACTTTTTGGGGAAGCTTTTGCAAAAGAAATGTCACAGTTTGTTGGGACATACTCAGTGCTGTAAAAAGCTCAGAGTTCCATAAGGAAAATATTTCCAGGACGTGTTTTTGCTGGGACCGGGCATTTCAGGGGTCGTTCGTCTGGTCGATTTAACTACCAGCGGAGACCTCAAGGGCCACGTGCACAATTTTGGGAAGGACGTCAGCAGGACACCTTCTTTCTGGCCAGAGGAAGACATCCGAGAGGTCGCAGAGGGAGAGGCTCCTACCGTCAGCCCAGTGCATCAGGCGGTGAGTACACCGAATATACGTATCGGAGGGAGAACTCTCCACTTTGTAAGGGAATGTCAAGCTTTATCGAGCGATGCCTGGGTTTTGCAAGCAGTAGCAGGCCTCTGGCTAGATTTCATAGGGAACCTCACCCCATCGACATGAAGAAAAAGCGCTTTTGCAAAGCGAGCTAGAGAAGTTGGTAGGAAAGAATGCGATAGAGCGCGAAACGTGAGGAGTATAGGGCTTTCTCAGCAATATGTTCCCAGTGTGTAGAGGGGAAAAGATCAGGCCCGTCATAAATCTAAAGAGCTTGAACAGTTGGCTCTCATAAAATCATTTCACGATGGATGGCATCCACCTCCTCCGAGACCTTTTACGTATAGGAGATTGGCTGGCGCGCTTAGATCTCAAAGATGCGTATGTCACGATTCCGATAGCGACAGCATTTTGGAAGTACCTCCAATTCCGATGGAAAGGGTAGATATGGCGGTTTACGTGCCTACCTTTCGGCCTGGCGTCAGCCCCCTGGGCTTTCATGAAATTGATGAAACCTGTGGCCGCAGCCATCAGGGAGAGAGGTATTTGCATTATCATCTACCTAGATGATATCCTGGTGATGGGGTCCAACAAAGAAACACTCACGAGAGACGTGCAGTGGATTTTCAAACTCCTGTCTCCGATGGGGTTGCTAGTGAACTTGGAAAAGTCTCCGCGCATACCAGTTCAGAAGGTGCAATTCTTAGGTTTCACCGTAGATACTGTGAAAGCGATTCTAGAGCTCCCAGGTCACAAGGTGAGAGCGATAAAGGAGCTCAGAGCAGCGATAGCAAGGAAGGCTATTTCGCTTCGGAATCTTGCCAGATTAGTGGGTCTGCTGGCAGCCTCCATACAAGCGATTTTTCTGGGACCGCTGCATTATCGAGCGCTGCAGAGGCTCAAAATCGGGCATCTGCGCTGAGGCTTAGGTTACCATCAGCTAGTGAATCTGGATCACAAAGCCATTACGGAACTGCAGTGGTGGCTACAGAATATGGAGGCCTGGAATGGTCGAGCGATTTTTGCAGAGGTTCCAGATCTTGTCATAGAATCAGACGCAAACAGGTCAGGTTGGTGAGCCAAGTCCGAGCATATACAGACAGGAGGAAAATAGTCAGATGAGGAATTAAGCCTGCACATAAATTGCCTTGAGCTACTGGCAGGATCTTTCGCAGTCCGCGCGTTCACGAGAGACAAGATAAAATGCTGCATATTGCTCAAGATGGACAATATCTCAGCCGTTCGCTATATCAACAAGTTAGGGGGAACGAAATCCAAGACGCTAGCAGAACTGGCGAAGGATTTCTGGCATTATTGCCTTCAAAACAAGATTGCGGTGACTGCGAAGTATCTTCCTGGGAATCAGAACAGTGTAGCAGACTGAAACTCTCGATATCTTGTAGACTCCAGCAATTGGAAGCTACATCCTCTGATTTTCAGACGTTTGCAAGAGTTATGGGGACCTCTAGACATAGATATATTTGCGTCCAGACTGAACACACAGACGCAGAAGTACTACAGCTGGAGGATATACCCAGGGGCACCGGGTATGGACACATTTCTACACCCATGGAGCAGGGCAGTCCATTATGCCTTCCCACCATTTGTAATGATCACAAGAGCCCTGCCGAAAGTCCGCAGGGACAAAGCCGAAGTGGTAATGGTGCTACCTGGCTGGAAGGTGCAGGCCTGGTTTCCAGTAACGATGGAACTTTCTTCGGATTTTCCGAGAATAGTTCTGAATCGGCCGGACCTTCTGCTCGACCCGACCGGGCGAGTTCACCCGCTGATAGAAGCGGGCACGTTGCAGCTGATCGCATGCAGGGTTTCAGGAGGAGATGGCAGTTTCCGGGAATTTCGGAGCTTGCTGCAGATTGTATCCGAGATTCCTGGGCGCCTTCCACCATTAGGAGCTATAGCACCGCTTGGAGTGGTTGAACGCTGTGGTGTACAGAACACGGTTTGCATTCCGTTTCAGCTCCTCTAGTGCAAGTCCTCAATATCCTAGCTTCGAGATTTCAGGGTATAAAATTGAGAAGACCGCCGGAACCTAAGTACGCGGTTTTATGGGATCTCAGACATGTTTTTCATCTATTCCTGAGATGGCGGTACAATGAGTCCTAATCCCGATCACAACTGTCAGGGAAGTTAGCAATGCTTCTATGTCTAGTGGCATGTTGAATAGTGTCAGACGTTAAAGCCCTGGAGATAGATAGAAAGATTTTTTATCTGGAAGGGGTAGCGTTTACTATCACTAAAAGAACAAAGAACGACTCCAGAGTAATTTCTTACCCTTATTTTACAGAGAATAAGAAATTATGTGTAGCTCAATGTAATAAAGATTACAAAGCAGCGACAGCCCAGTTTAGACCTCGCGGGGTGACCCAGTTGCTTATAGCACGCAGGAGACCTCACCATGTGGTGGCAACAGCGACTATTGCTAGATGGGTGAGGGAGGTGATGCAATGGGCAGGGATAGACATATCCATATTTGGCGCACATTCTGCTAGGGGAGTGATGGGTTCTAGAGCTTTTGCAGCAGGAGTTTCTCTCCAAGACATTATGAAATCGGCAGATTGGTCCTCTGAGTCTACCTTTTAAGACATTTTATTTTAAGCCAGTGTCAGATATACCTAATAGGGTGTTAGCAAGCTTTGAACAAGCATAATGCGAGCCTCCTGTCTTGTCATAGAATAAAGATTGCCCACGCTGACAGCTCAGTAAGTCTTCATTCTGTTAAAGACAAGGAGGTGAGCAGTATATCCCGCCCAGAATGGCAAAAGTTAATCAATCTTGTGATGTTTTGTGTGTGTTTTTGTTCATTCCCATCCTCATTTGTACTTCTCTGTTCTCACAGGAGATGACCAGAGAGCGCCTTCAGAGTTTAATTGAGATAGTGGAGTTTTATTCACAAGGTGTCCTCGTTGGACCAAGGAGTTACTGCAGCTGCGAAGCAGTTCTCTGGTTCTTTATGGAGTTTTTGGTGGACATAAACTGTGCATGCTACGGAACAGGAGCATGGATGGCAAAGAAAGAGGAAAGGACCTAGGGTTGAGAGTAGTTATACCCCAGACAGGGTACTGATAGGTGGAGAGATGGAGGTCAGGGCTACTGGGGACCTAAGGATCATGGGAGTCGTAGTCCCTTGGACTCTCCTTTGAAGTTTGTTTGGATACTAGAACTTTGAACTTACTGATTTCATTTTTTCCGAAGACATGCAAGAAAAAAACATTTAAAGTTAAAAGGTTATGTTTTAAAGTGCTTGCATGGCAGTATTAAAGAAAGTTAAAGCAAAATGCTTGCCTCCTTCTCTTTAATAGAATGAAGACTTCCTGAGCTGTCAGTGTGGGCAATCTTTATTGTCGAGATCAACAGCATCAATTATCACACATTAGTTGAATGCAGCACGTCCAACATTAGCACAGTTCTGCAAGTCGCCACACGCCCCTAACATGGCCAAGTGGTAGGTACATATCTGGAAAGTCCTTGCTTTCAAAACATTTATAGCTATAGATGCAATGAAACCCCCCAATATCTCAATATATGGACCCCACTGATTGATTTTGTGGATGTCAGTACTGAGTAATTTGTTGGGGTTTGGCTGGTTGGGTTCTTAAGATATCTTTATATGTCTACATTGGTGCTCATTGGGTGCCAAGATGGCCACCGGTTCTGCCATACTTTTTTGTTTACGTTCACTGATGCCTTCATTTTACCCACATTGATTGTTCATTCATTATTTCTTTTCTCACTTGTTATATTGATATTCACCAATGTATTACTTGATTGACCTGTTTGTTTTGTCTAAAATTACATAATGAAACTAGAAGCTAAAAAAGCATCCTGCATTGTACATTGATATTCGTTCTACTATTTACCATCTTTTAGGGGGTGCCCTTACATATAGTAACCCAGGAGCACAGCGCATTAGCAAAATGGTTAGCCATTTCAGTTTGAGTTGGACAAATGATCTGTTCAGGTGGATTTGAGATTGCTGTCAAGATTTGGGTTCACTATAACAATGAGAGAGATTTCAAACCAGTGGAAGAGGCTATGGTTGTCTGCCTGTTAAACCTCCCAGGTTGAAGGGGTCAGCCCCAAGTCAAAACACTGACCTTGGTTTAGATAATAATAGGGTGGGTGGGAAAGATGGCACAAAACTGCAGAATGAAATACCACAATGAGACCTTCCATGTGCAATTGCGTTTCCAGTGTTTGTTTATTTAACATTTGTAGCGCGTGCCAAACCCGTGGGTATTTTGGCGCTGGAGAGCAGGTAACACACAGTACAGGAGTTACCACAGGCAACAATAGAAAACATAGGTTTGGCATAAATCATATTAAAGCATATTTACAGACATAAGCTATTTACAGGTATATTGTTCCCGTCGGTACATAATCAGTAATATTTACATGTGCAATCATATTCACATAGGTAATTTGCAAGTGAAGTAGAGCAGATGTATTTACAGAAGTATATTGTATAAGGATGATACTGTAGTTGGTGAGGGAGAACGGGGGCAGGGGCGGTGCACAAAGTCTATAGGTGATTTTGAGAAGGATGTTTCCCCTCATTCAGTATAAAAATCTAAGGGTACTATCCTAATGATGACCTTCCCATCCTCGAACAGCTTGTAATTTGTGTGGTCCCCCACAGACGGTGCTTCTATTAGGCTAACTCATACTGTTGGTATATAGCTTTCAAGAACACATAGGTTTCGTGCTTCGGTCGATGATGCTTGAACCAATGACTTTAGAAGTAGGAAATCACGCAACCTTTGATCCTGATGTAGGAAATGATTAAAAGTGACCTTATTACGTGGAAAACTAATATGAGTTGAAAGTGCTTATGAGTTTAAGGCTGAACCTAGAAACTGTGGTTGTATCCCACAGCGACAATTAAATGCTGCCCTGCTATTAGTTCCGGTAACTAATCTATTTATTCTTGCTAGTTCATGCCGGTTCCGGTGGTGGTACCCAAAAGTTCCCGATTTTTGTTCAAAACACAGATAGCAATGTTTTTCAACATATCTATGTGAACCAAACCTGAGTTTCCCACTTGCAAATCATACAATTTAACAAGAATCTTCTTTCATGTTTGCACCGTATTCACACTTACCCTTCACACACTGCAAATTATAAGCTGACTGTTCTTTACTTTAAATGGAGTTGCACCCCCCGTGTCTGAGAAAGTAATCTGTGTAACCTGGAATGCTAAGAACTATCATATGAATTCGTAAAAATCACCACATTCTGCACTTTCCCCAAACGTAACAATGTTTCTTCAAAAATCCATTCAATACACCACATGTAGAAAACCAATGTGTTCAATTCTTTGCGTAGTCTGTTTTTTGTTGAGCCACTTACCTGCAGAGGACATGGACATGCACATCCTTTGCAAAGGCTTGCCTTTACGGCACCCACAAGAATCGCGGGGCTACACTGCTTAGCATTTTTAAACTGCAGTTAAGCAAATCATATTGGAAGCATTGTTTATTCCAAAGCTCCATTTTCCAACAATGTTACCAATGCGATGAAAAGAGTAGAACATCATTTAAGTCCAGTGAACATGTGTTTCGCATCTTTCATGATACTTCATCAGGAGGGCAACATGTTGCCTTCATTTCTACAAGCATACAGTGTCTCCGAGCTGGCATAAGTAGCCCTAACATGCCCTAAAAGGAACACCATTAGATTCTCCTTGTTATCTGCAAACCTGGTGTAGTGGCATATTTGCTATGTCTAGGAATGTGTGTATGTTCCACTCTTTGCTTGTTTTCTGGGGAAGTTTCCGTCAGCCGAACGAAGGCATCACTACTTCAAGATCTCATGCTGTACTATAGTTTGTTTTTGTTTGTTAAAGCTGCACTTTTCGTCTAGCTTCTAAGTTTTGCCTAACCTATATTTTGATTCATTTGATCCTGCTTCTTAAGAGATCCTAGGGTTTGCTTCTAGGCGCCCTGGCTGCAATTTTGGTTACATATTATTCTCTTCCGAATAGCAAAAAAGTATCTTGTACAGATCAGTTACTTTCTCCACTTTTCAATCACACCCTCCTGCCTGCCCCCAGGGTAAGACGTGGTTCTCACGGGTGGCCTTTCAAACATGTTGCATTACATTGCAGAAACCTCAGGCTCCCACGGTGCAGATAACAATGGCCACCCGTGTTTCTCAGGAAGAAGTTGGCCACTTTGTCTAGGGATCAGCCCCACGTCTATTTCGACACCCGGAGGGGAACACTAACCTTCCCACCAACCGGTAGCACTGGTTTGACATACACAGTGATTAATGACACCTGACATGGCATTGATTTCAAGCAAACTATTTTTCAAAAGATGTCTAGACTTGTTATGGAACGTTCTCGTGGTTAATCCTTAAACAACTTTGGTCAGTTTCATAGATACGTTGCTGATTTTCTTTTTAGCACAAAGGGGTGTTGCTAGGTCTGGAAAAGATCCGGGGCTACGCTAATGTCAGGACTTTCGGGACTCAGGGCTAATTAGGCTTTTGGCTGTAGCCCTTGAGCTTCTATCCAGGGCTACAAACAAAAGGCCTGGGGATATAGCCCCCCTCAAATCCCCTAGAAACGCCTCTGTTAGCACCTCTATGCCACCTTATAGCTCAGTGTGCAAAAAGACAGAACAAACATCAAACCCTGATGCCACATCACAGCAATCGACAACTCCAAGTAGGGAACCTATGTTGTTATTGGTGGTTACAATCTGCCCATATCAGTTGAATATGCAATGAATGTTTCAGAGTGTTACCTGAATACAGGGTAGACCCCTTCGGATCAGAAATACGTGCCTATGCCGTTCCAAATTAGGGTTATTTCAGACATCAGGCATCCAGACCCTTAGACACACTAGGATGGTCTGTCACAGTACTTGGGACCTGAGGATAAAGAAGTTCTCAAGATTTATAGATAAGGATTGGTGGCTCTGGACATGAAACTTTGCTGACATGGGAAGTGGTTAAGTTTTTGATAGTTATATTTTATTTGAGTTCTGTTTACAATAAGGATTTTGTTCTTTGTTTTTTCTTTTCTTTTTCTTTGTTTTTTGTGCATAATGTGTAAAATGTATTAAGTGAATTACTAGTTGTGTATCATGTGAAAAGTCGCATTGTCGACTGTCACACAATAAATAAATCAAATTTAAAAAAATGAGGGTCATATGGTCCCTGGCCAAATGGGCCAATGCATATTTCATTTATTTGTACTCCGTAGACAAAGTGCGATTTAGGCGACATTTGCTTTCTAGCTTATGGGCGGGGAGGGGATCTGTGCGTTCTTTAGTCCAGCATAGTTTGGGGGTTAGCTGGGTGGTGGTAAAGTAGTTAGGGTCCCATTACGAGTTTTGCAGCATTTTCTGTAGAAATATTGCCAACTCGATTACTGTTCCCACCGCTTACAATCACTGCAAAGCTGCCTGATCGCGAGTGGTGGAATGCCAGTTTCATCACCATTCCTGCAGAGCATTGGTGATTCGAAGAATTTGCCAGAGGTGGCAATTTTGTCAATGGTAAATACTCCATTTATGGAAGGTAAAGTGGATGAGAGCCCTCCAGCCAAATCCTTTAGGTCTCTCCTTCCCTTTAAATCCAATCTCGGCATTTTGAGTGGCAGGAACCTGGAGGTAAAGAGGTGGCAATGGAATGAATGCCACTGTTTGCCACACCACCAAACCCATAATGATGCCCTGAGTATTTGGGCTCATTCTGAGGTTGTTAAAAATAGTGGCGATACCGTTAGACAGAATTATCCATTTTAGTGCTAACAGGTCCATGTGAATTACCACTACATTATGATGCTGTGGAAGTATGTCAAAGGGTCTGGTGGTACAGGAAATTCCATCTGGCTGAATTAATGACAAGAACCATTACTGGATGGTAAATCTGCAACTTTCAGGTAGAATTACTGTTATCACAAGCCTTCGTTGGAGCAATAACTAAGTGGCAATTCCTCCTAGAAAATTGAGGTATTAGCACCAGATCTTAAATAACATCCTGTAGAAAATGGGAAGTTGGTATTGTCTATTTATAAAGCGCTTAGACACAAAACGAGTGCTTCAAAGTGCTCCAAGACAGGTGGGAAACATGGGATACAATCATTCATAAGGCCTTGGAAAATTCCGAATGATATACAATAATAATAATCATACTAGGCCCGATGGCATTTCTGCTAATTCAAGTGCATTAACATACAGTGGGGGAAAGCAGGGAGGGAGGAAGAGAGGGAGGGTACATGCAAAACAGACTGACAATATGCAAGTGCGTGACAAGCAGCGAGGGTAGGAGGGAAGGGAGAAAGAGGTGGAGGGACGTAACAACTCAACAGCCATACTAGAGAACATTTCTTGCTAGAATGAACACAGTAGACGTTGACAAAGGGGAGTGAATCAGGGGAGGGGAAGGGGAATGGTTAAGTTGGTTGGGCGTTTTATAATGTGCCACTAACACACGTGTTTCAGGTGCACAATGCTAGGGGGGGGGACAAGGGGAGACAGGGGCAGACAGACAACACAACGTACTGGCTTGGGTACATTCAGTTTGTGTAGGTGCGCAGACAGGAAGTGCAAGGGGTGGCAGAAGGGATAAGTGCACCTAGTCCAGGAGGGCCGGGTTAGTGCAGAGGCTTATCTCTTTTGAGAAGTGCGTGATGCAGCCAGTAGTGCGGGGGCCTGGAGGCAAGTGCAAAGACTGGTGTGGGTGCGTGGGACCTGGGTTCTGAGGTGATCCAGGGAACCAGTAAGCTGAGCAGAAGGAGAAGGTAGCAGGTAGGGAAAGGAGGTTAGCAGGAGAGAGGTAGGGAGGTGCATAGCAGAAGAGGAATGTCTTGAGAATTTTCCAGAATTTCAGGAGATCTGGCTCGAGATAGAGAGAGGCAGGGAGACTGTTCCAGAGGGTGGCCCCTGCAGAGGATAAGGATCTACGGCGTGCATGTTGAAAACGCAATCCATTTGGAATCACCCTATTCCTGTAGGGTGAAGGAGGGCATGATCCTGCCTGTGGAAAATGCTGAGCCCATTGTGCCAGAAAGGAGGCTGTAAAAGACTAAACTATCTGACCCAGAGCTCACTGTGGTGGCTGATGATGTGTGTGCAGAGTAGTTCATATGGGCTCTCCACGAAAGGACCACCACCACTGAGAGGCGGGACACGGTGGGGGCTGTGCTACAGCACCATGATTACATGAACATCGCCAACCATTGCAAGGATGCTAGGAGACAGCTGCCATCAGAGGGATTGTGGAGGACCTGAAACTGGCACCATGGAAGGATACAGTCAGCGGCATCTTTCACATGGTGTGCCCGCAAGACCTCGGAGCGACAGAGGTGAGTGTCAGAATCCAAGATGGCCACAGTGAGTAGATGAAAGTCCCCATGTCATTGTGAAAAAATTATTTGGACCCCAAGGCATACCCTGTGTCCTACAAAGGCTACGGGAGGCAATGCACAGGCACAATATACACACGCTACATGGCGGGACAAGCAAGGCCCAAGGCAGTTGAAATAGTTTATGCACTGAACAATAGAACACTCAGCATTGCATATGTGGCAGGCACATGTAGCTACATATGTCATGGAATTTCATCGAAGTTCTCAGTCAACAGCCAACCACCACAGTCAGTTTCCACACACGTGCACACACACACATAGACACATTTCGGCCCAAAACATGATGGACCCTGTATATTCCATCAGAGAATCCACTAGCACAGACAAACAGAGATCTGCCGCAGAAATGTCATCTCCCCAAACAACATCGACATATCGCCTCAAGATACTCAATACAAGTGCAACTAAGCAGCCGCAACGTGCCCTTTGAATGTTGCATACTCAATCAAGCATGGGAGAGACTGCCATGGGTGATATCACACTCCAGAGATGAGGAACAACACCCAGAGCATCCATGGCAGGCTTGACCACCATGTCCAGTGGGGTTTCTCTGAGCAGGAGATATATGTAGTGCCATTAGACTAATCAGTAGCAAACAAAATGAGAGACAAGTAATGCCATCCCAAAAAGCCTCAAACCCATCACCTTGGGCAAGCAACCCAGGATGCCATTCAAGATATACCATGTACAATGTTCAGACCCTTCTCCTCATGAGTTGCATTGAACTACGCCCAGTGTTTACAAAGTTATTGTCAACAATCCCCATTTCAACATTGTAAGTGGCGGCATGTCGTATCTCACTTAAAGCAGCCAAATAGAGGAAGAGGATGCCACCATCTCTAGCTGTTTGGGAGCTGAAACAGCCACTCGGCACCAGCCACAGCTGAGACTTTAGGTGTTGCGGGACACAGTGCTGGGAGTAGGTAGGAAATAAAACAAAGGTACCACTCTACACTTCCTTGCCTGTGCCACCCACCCCTGCCTCTACAAAGCCCATTGGCACAACCACCACAGTGGCAACCACCCTCTCATGGCCAATGCAGCCCTGTTCCCGACCACCATCGTGGCAACACCCATCTCTGGGTCCTGTGATTCCGTGGCTCAAACTACTACTGCCTCCACCACCACCACCTCTGTCCCAAGTCAGCCTATGGCCCTCACTACCACTTTGGACATACCCACTCGGCTACAAGCCTGCCAGCACCTGTATCCAGCATCATCACACACACTTCTGAAGTGGCCAGGGCAAACCTCGACAAGATGGTGTCAGGTAACATATCCCTATATGTAATGTTCCTCCTACATAATGTCGCTGGGAAAATCTATTGACAACATTATATATGGTGACATTGGGCCTCATTACAACCCTGGCGGTAGAGTGATAATGGCACCGGTAGTACTGCCGGTGCCGTTATCACTCTACTGCCACATTACGAGTTCTGCTCGCGGGGCCGCTCTGTACTCCTGGCGAGACCAGACGTGCAGAGCGGCACCCGCTAGCAGAACAGGATGGTAGCAACGGTCCCGTTATTAACGGGGCCGTTGTTACCATCCTCCCCATTCCTATTGAGCCCTATGGGAGCTCAAATGAGAATGGGGACGTACCGGGTCCGGGTCCCGTGAATGGGAATTATCGTGCCGGCAAAGGTCGGAATGGCCCGGTAATTCCCATTTTCCGGGACCTGGACCCTAGTTTGGGGGTAGCCATGCTGGTAAAAATGGCATGGCTACCTCCAAACTCGTAATGAGGCCCATTATGTAGGGGAATGGGTTGCAGGGATGTCCCATGCTCCCCTTGTTTGTCAGGACACATTTTTGCGGGGACATTATTACATGGAACCGACAAGATGGACTCCTCAGTTCTTCCTACCCATTTATCCCTGCGTGCCAGTGGCACCATCTCGAGGACATATATTCAGCACCCACAGGCTGTCAGATGCTGGGTCATGTGGATCTGGGGAGATGCAGCCCAGTGACTCTACGTCCCCACTCCCACAATGCCATATGGGACAGACTAATTCAGATGAAGGAGGTGATGCTTAGCATTGCAGATGAACTGCTGAGCCCCTCCCGGGTTATGCAGGATTCTGTGAAAAGGGTCTCTAGGGGGGCGATGTCCGCTATGCACAGGCAGTGTTGGAGAATCATACATGGCACTGCTGCCATCACTGTGGAGGAGCAGAGAGTGTGGAGATGGCAGGGCCAATGTCAACCTATAGTGATGTGGGCCATTACATTCACATTGCAGCACATCAGGGAAGTAAATCAGGAATAGCCATCTCAGCCGGTTCCATGTGTTAAAATTGCGGCAAAAATAGCTGTGGACATAAAATATTGCCACAAAAAGGCTGTGGTTTTGCCGCTGCAATCCATCTAAAGGATCCGGTGGAAACCCCAGAACTCCTGTACCCATTATACCATTTAAAGTGAGTGCGGGACACCCCCGCAACCTCCGCTTGCCTTAAATGGTATAATGGGGTACACCTTTAACGAGTCAAATCACTGCATTTGTGCCACGATTTTATTTGTACAGGCAACATTTTTGCCGCGATTTTATCACTGCATACCTCTCAGCCACGCACACACACACACAAATGGATCACTGGCCAGTATCCACTGAACTAGACAATAACGATATGGTCCAAGGTTTAGTTTCAAATATTTTGAGAAAATTATTTCAACATAGAGTGCATCTTTACCGATATTACTTCAAAAATGATTTTGGCTGTATCATGTTCCGAAAGCAATCAAGATAATCTTATACTAGAAAATCAAAATATATTTTCATGAATGTTGTGATTCAAAGCATAATGTACAAGGAAGAAGTAATAAATCAATGAAAAAGAGAGAAGAGAGTATAGTGAACACAAATCACGTTACTCAAACCAACTTATAAAACAATAGGACAATAAAACAGTAGGACAATAAGTTGTACACCGTCATTTACAGGCAAAATAAAGAAACAATATAGGCACCTTGCCGAGATGCAGCAAAGGAAGCAACAACATAAATTGTTAAGGCACCTACTCAAGTTGCTGTCTTGTGATCAGCCGATACTTTAATTTTTTGAAAAACTGGCTGACAGGTTTTAAACAGGTCTGCCTATGTGTAAGTGTCACTCATAGAGTTGTTTTCAAAAGAATAATAGACAAGTTTTGAATAAACGTCTAAAACACGTTTCGGCAATAGAGCCACCTGCTGGGCAAAGAAAATCGAAAAATTGGTTAATTGTTTCAAGATTGCTTTCAGAGTATGTCAAGCCATATTGGCACCTGCCAATTGTTTAGACTGTAGCTTGATTCGAGCTCCCAAATGTAATGCTTACCCACATTTCCAGGACAGAACATGTGGAAAAATAAACCAGAGTTGGCCTCAATGACCCAGCACCAACATGGAGGGGTGTGGCAGGAAAACAACCTCTGTGGACAAAAGGTAATTGAACCCCGTGTCATTATAAAATTGTTAGACGGAATCATGAACCAACACAAGACTGATTGTGAAATAACATATAAAGTTGTGGTGAAATATGTTTAGATTATGTCTAAAGGCAAGGAAGAATCAATGAATACAGAGATAGTTGCCAAAACACACGATCCACAAGGGTGGTGCTAATGGAGAGTTGTTGCTCAGTCGAAGGTAAGTGGAGGCAGCGCTGATGAAATGAAAATGGTTTCACGGGTAGCAGTACCCTATGAAAAGGGGTGATAAATATGGAGCTGTAATTCTCTAATTCGTAATTGGTCACGTACGTGCATTCTTTT
Source organism: Ambystoma mexicanum (assembly GCF_040938575.1). NCBI lineage: Eukaryota > Metazoa > Chordata > Amphibia > Caudata > Ambystomatidae > Ambystoma > Ambystoma mexicanum. The sequence goes on from NC_090929.1 coordinate 663,873,710, forward strand.
AAACAAACCTCCCTCCAAGTGCTTTAACTAGCCTCACTGACGCTCAATCGCAAATATATTTCAAATCTGATATTTTGCATGACAATAACCAATGGAGGGTCTGTTTTGTGACCATTAATTATGGCAGTGCCCCCTATCACGTGATATGACAATTAGGCAGGTAGCACGTCCGACCCCTTCCTAATTAAGCTCCTGCCTTGCAATACACTTGCCTAACACTCACAGAGGTTTCTTCCTTTCCCCGACTACCCAATTCGTATGCAGCAGCCACCGTCATGCGCCGCTGTAGTTTTCACAGCCACACGTATGGACTGAGGGCTTGGCTGCTCTCATCCAATCCAGCCGCGGACGTCCAAGAGGCACGTCCATCCTCTCCAATCAGTGTGCGAACAGCACTGAGGGCTTGGTTGCATGCACCCAATCCAGAGGCGGACGTCTAGAAGGCAGGTCGGCCCTCATCCAATCGGGGTGTGGGCAACACATTGTTGAGCCTTTTTAGCCGCTAATATAGCCATCACTAACGCTCGTGACCAACTCCAAAAAACAAACAAACATTTCGAAGACTTTAAAACAGCTACAATCACAAAAAAGACAAAAAAATACATTAAGACATTCAGGATTTTAAATGGGACAAAATCTTCCCCTACACAATGGATGAATACATAGATGCAGCAAAAAAACAGTCCACGCTACAACCAAAAAACAAAGGGAGACGCTGCAGGGTGTCCTTCTCGGACTCCAGCAGCAGCAGCTCAGATGACCAATTCCGCTACAACCAGCAACAACAACAAGCATTTGGAAACTATTTACCACCCCCTCCTTTTTTAGGCAGAGGAGGGCCAGGAGGCCCATTCTGGGGACAACAATGGTTTCCACCGTATGCCCCACCACAATGTCAATTTTGGTGCAGGAGACGCCTGATCAGATAATCACTTGTCAGCAACAGATGCCAATTATTAACTTTGCAAATTATGAACTGACAGCCTCTCAAATTTCAGTCTTATCTAAAGGGTTATCATTTGTGCCCACACAACCCACGGACTGGGTTTGAGACAGAATTGGAGATTCGCCGCTTTCTGAAAACCATTCACATTAGAGTCTTCTTTAATGATTTCCCAGATAAGGAACCAGACCTGGACACTGGTTTACGCATCCCTTCCACCTTCAAACCACAAGACAATTAGGTTCCTAAAGACATTTTGACCTTTGAGAGATGCATTTTAAGAGATTCTGAAAAGCTTAAAACCAAAGAGAAACCCCTCAAACATAATCTATCCATGAAGGAACATAAAGCTCTGATTGAATTATCTAAAAATTCATCCATTGTAATAAAACCAGCTGACAAGGGTGGGGGCATAGTTATAATGTCCAAGGTCCAATATCTGGACATGATGAATGAACTATTACAAGACCAAGACAGCTATAAAAGACTGAGGAAGGACCCGAGAAACGATATCAGACTTGAAATAGAAAGTGCAGTACAGTACACCCATGACCGTGAATGGATTACGGACAAACAATCCAAGTTCCTCACCACAAGTCAAGTACTCATACCGACAATGTACATGCTCCCCAAGATACACAAAAATGCGGAAAGACCGCCATGAAGACCTATAGTTTCGGGCTGTGGCTCCATACTTGAACCCTTGTGCAAATTTATCGACATCTTTTTGAAACCCCTGAGCACATGCACAGAAAAATACCTTAGGGACACAACCCATATGATTAATAGCTTTGAGAATCACATATTTGACCAAACCACTCAAAGACTAGTAACAGTGGACATTAAGTCCTTATATACACTAGTATACCCTAAGACCAGGCAATTAACTGCATGCAAGATCTACTCACGGAATTTGACTCACAGGAACTAGTTCCACGCAACTTTATTCTAGAAATCATGAATCTGGCACTGAATAAAAATTACTTTGAATTTAATGGTCAGTTTTACCTACAGACCAAAGGAACCGCGATCGGGGCAGCCTTTGCCCCTTGCTTAGCGATCCTTTCCATGTCCATCTTTGAATCACAGAACATCTTCTCCAACAGAAACCCCTATCGAAACTGTATAACAAAATGGAAGCGTTATATAGACGATATCATCTTTATTTGGGATGGATCATAGACTTGGAGCTATTCCTGATTTGGTTAAACAACATTGATATGAATATCCAGTTTACAATGCAATTCAGTATGAAAGAGATTGCCTTCCTAGACCTCGTAATCAAAGATGAATCAGGTAAACTTAAATGTTCTCTGCACCGTAAGACCAGTGCACAAAACACCTTGTTGCACTATTCGAGTAATCACCCACCTCACCTGCATGACAACTTGCCATATGGGCAGTTTCTCCACATTAGGAGAAACTGCCCCGACCTAAACGATTTCTATGACCAATCAGAGAGTTTGGGTGCTCGACTGATTGAGAGAGGATACCCCAAAAAATTTATCAATAAGGCAAAGAAAAGAGCACGGTTCACAGACAGGGATATATTACTATCCCCTGACACTGTGCCCAATTAATCTTCAGAAACTGAAAAAGAAAAAATGACTTGTGTCATCACTCATGGACCACAAACTTTTCAGATTAATAAACTTATCTCGAAATACTGGCCCATTGTAAAATGAAGTCTTCCAGATACCCCACTGGCCAGGTTTGCTTTAAAAAGGGCCAAAAACATCCAGGACAAATTGGTACACTCCAACTTCAAGAAGGAAGCACCCGGAATGGGCTTATGTGATCTAAGGACCACAATGGGCCATTTTCCGTGCAGATCTTGTTCGGTATGCCAGTTCACCAAAACACTGAAAGAGTTTAAAATTGGAGCAAAAACATGGACTCTCTCCTCTCTCACCAATTGTAAAAATAAACAGGTGGTGTGCTGTATCGAGTGCTCTTATGGGCTCTGTGTTAGACGATCCTCTGCACACCAGTTCGCTACACATCAGAACACTGCTCACATATCTCCACCATCCCCTCCCACGGTTCCAGGCTCAGGTGATTCGTTTAACCCAAAGAACCGGAAACCCCGTACCAGCTTTGGTGTACGGGCTCGATTGCAGCCCTTTCTGCATTGGCAATTGCCTTGGAGAGCGTATGGCAGAAGGGGCGGTGTTACGTCACCACGTCGGTCACGTGATCCAGAGTCACGTGTCCTTGTTGGACGTCACATGATCCAGAGACGTCACATGACTCCCAGACACACAGTATAAAGGTCTGAGAGACAGAACACTCATTGCTTCTCAGCTGGCTTCAGACCCTGTTTGGCGTTACTACTTGCTCCTTGCTATCTTGATGACGGAACTCTACCTCAGACTCCCTCGGATACCCCTTTTGTACCTTTGCTTGGAACTGTTGACCTGTTGCCGGATTTTGGACTACACCTCGACTTGCCTTTGGATCATCCCTGGTTACCTTGCTGAACTTCTACGCCCTTTCCCTTCTTGGGATTCAAGTCAAGCCCTCTCTCCTACAGGTGGCTAGCCCTTCATCCACGCTAACCTGCGGTTCTACCTTTCCAGGGACCGCCGCATCAACTGAGTCTCGAACCTCTCTACTAGGTTACCTGGGTTACCCTTACACCAGATAGGTAAGACATTTTAGATACTTTTGTTTATCTGACTGTGTTGTGATTGCCTGGTACTTAACCCCGTTCCTTCTCGACAGCAGCATCGGTGTTCCAGAGGCTCCATGGATCTGGGAAGACATCTCCCACCTGTGGCCTCAAAGGTCGCACAGCGGGTTTCTATTAAGTTCCCCTGTGCGTCACTTGGGGACAGAGGACTCATCGGTCTACACGACACTCAAGTCAGAACAGACTGAGAAGCCGTATAGTCGTGTTTGACGATGCAGGGATCCACGGAAGAACCCATAGCTGCTTTAGTCCAGGCAATTACAATATTAAGGGCAGATATGGCAGCCGCGAACACAGTGATCCACCAAAGGTTGGATTCCATACAAAGTGTTCAGCATTCCCTTCCTGCAGACCCTGAGTTTGGAGATGCCAGCTCCTTCACTACACCCCCTCCCTTGGCTACTTCTACAGTCCCAACTCCAATGATCCTCCCATCTCCTTCCCCCCTGGCTGCTCCGGAACGCTATCAAGGTGACCCCAAGAAATTCAGAACCTTTGTTAATCAGTGCAAGTTACACTTCTTATGCAGACCTTTGGCTTTTCCTACTTCCACTACTAAAGCCGCCTTCGCCCTCTCCCATTTAGCCCGAACGGCTGCCGCTTGGGCTAATCCCCTGCTAGAGAATAATAGCCCAGTCCTTTACGACTTTGATTTGTTGGTTCTAGAAATGTCCCGAGTATTCGATACTCGACACAAGGCGCAGTCTAGGGATTTGGAGTTTTTGGAACTGACTCAGGGTAGAAGGACTTTGATAGAATACATCACCCGTTTCAATCAGCTAGTTGCAGAAACATCATGGCCAGAAAACAAGCGGGCGGTGGTCTTTTATAGGGGGTTGAGTAATACCATGAAAGATGCTTTATCAGTGATCCCTTCTATGCCTACTCAGTATCAGGATTTGGTTGATCTCGTCTTGCAGGTAGATGCACGACGATCAGAGCGTAGAGCTGAATTGGGGGTCTCCTCCCATCCTACTCTTGCTAGCACTCCTGCTTCCAGTACAGAAGAACCTATGCAAGTGGGAGGTTTACGTAGTCCTATCACAACATCAGAGAGGGAACGTAGAAGGGTGGACAATGCATGCTTTTATTGTGGCACTACTGGGCATATTGTGAAAGAGTGCCCTCGACGTCCCAAGAAGAGCCAGGTTTTTCGGATGGCTCGACCTTAGATCCGGAGAACAGGTTGAGTGTCCCGTCATCATCTCCGGGTACCTCTCTTGCCTTTGCTCGTGTCCAACCCGTCTCTGTAAAGGCTACTCTATGTCCCTCTACAGGCCTTCTTCATGCAGTCAATATCATCATTGATTCAGGTGCCACTGGTAATTACATAGATATGGATTTGGCCCATTCCCTCAACCTACCTTTAGTGGTAAAAACACGACCGGAACATGTCCAAGCCGTAGACGGCTCTGCATTGGTTTCTGGTCCTGTTAGACACCAAACTGCACCCCTCTTGTTGAACATACAAGAAACACACACAGAAACCATATGTTTTGATTTAATTACCACACCCCAATTCGGTATCATACTAGGTATTCCATGGTTACGTGAACATAACCCACTGATCAATTGGCAGTCAGGCACTGTACTCTTCGAGTCCGAAGTCTGTCAGAACTACTGTCTCCCGGTCCATCAAGCATCTGACACACCTTCTCGGGCCTTAGGAGCATTAGCTCAACTCACTGTTGATGATCCAGAGATTGTTCATTCGCATACTGTTGGGGGGTTGGTGTCTGGGATTCCGCCTGAGTACAATGCATTCGAATCGGTTTTCGATCGGGGCTCTTCCGAGGTACTTCCTCCACATAGACCATATGACTGCCCAATCGAATTACTTTCTGATTCCGCTATCCCTTCGGGCAGGATCTATTCTTTGTCCCCTTCGGAGGAACAAGCATTGAAAGAGTATGTACAGAATGCCTTACGTTTAGGACACATCTGTCCCTCCACTTCACCAGCAGCAAGTCCCATATTCTTTGTACCCAAGAAGGAGGGGGATTTACGCCCTTGTGTGGATTATCGGCGTCTTAACGTAATCACAAAAAAGGATAGATATCCAATCCCGTTAATCACCCCACTTCTGGACCATTTAACTCATGCTTCCGTTTTCACCAAGCTTGACCTACGTGGCGCATACAATTTAGTACGCGTTTGCGAGGGAGACGAGTGGAAAACGGCTTTCTGTACTCGTTACGGCTTGCACGAATATTTAGTCATGCCTTTTGGCCTATGTAATGCCCCAGCCACATTCCAACGATTCATGAATGACATATTCAGGGATATTCTGGACGTTTACATGGTTGTGTATTTGGACGACATCTTAATCTTTTCTCGTGATCTTGATAACCATGTAAAGCATGTTCGAGAAGTACTATCCCGTTTGAGAGAACATTCCTTATTTGCCAAACCTGAGAAATGTCAGTTCCATAAAACTTCTGTTGAGTTTCTGGGTTTCCATATCACCCCTGGGGCGTTATCCATGAACGAATCTAAGGTCAAAGCAGTATTAGATTGGCCAGTACCCCAAACACTCAAGTCCTTGCAGGCCTTTTTGGGATTCGCTAACTTTTATAGACGTTTCATTTCTTCTTTTTCCACAATTGTTGCGCCGCTCACGGCTCTGACTAGTCCTCAGGTACCCTATCATTGGCACGGGGAACATCAGGAGGCTTTTGAGGCTCTGAAAACTGCTTTCACTACCGCACCGGTACTCCAGCACCCCAATCCTGATCTTCCGTTCATAGTAGAGGCAGATGCCTCTTCTTTTGCTCTTGGTGCGGTATTGTCACAAACGTGTCCTACAACAGGCAAATTACATCCAGTGGCATACCATTCCCGTAAGTTCTCCAGTACTGAGACTCATTACACTGTTACGGAGAAAGAACTCTTGGCTGTCATGGATGCCTTTCGTGTTTGGCGCCATCATCTTCTGGGGGCCAAACATCCCATCACGGTTTACTCAGATCACCGGAATTTACAGGATCTGGCCTCATTGAAGTGCATTAATAGCAGACAGGTCCGATGGCATCTTTTCTTTTCCTCTTTTGATTTTCGTATTATGCATCGTCCTGGCACTGCACATGGAAAAGCAGACGCCTTGTCACGTTCCCCAGGGGGGGTCGTGTTGCCAACCTTTCCTGACACTGTTCTCGGAAAGAGTCATGTGATTTGTCTTTGTACACCTTCATTGTCGTTATTAGACTCGGTCCGATCTTGGACTAGCAATCACTCCGACCAGTTGCGAGAATGGGACCCCGTGTTTTCTGATGGGTTGCCTTTTGTACATGAACGTCTATTCCTTCCCACACCTGACACTCGTAATCTGGCCCTTGAGTGGTCTCATGATGCCCCTTTTAATGCCCATCCCGGTCAAGAGCGCACTTTAGATCTTCTCAAGCGCTGGTGTTGGTGGCCCTCTATGAGGCGCGATGTAGACTGCTATGTCAATTCATGTGCAGTGTGTGCTCAGGCTAAACATCGGAGAGGCCGACCGGTTGGGTTGCTTCTTCCGCTTCCAGTTCCTCCCAGGCCTTGGCATACACTGACTATGGATTTTGTTACCGATCTCCCCAAATCACGAGGCTTTGACTCCATCTGGGTAGTGGTGGACACGTTTACAAAAATGGCTCGTTTTGTCCCTTGTAAAGGTATTCCTTCGGCCCCGGTCTTGGCGGACTTGTTTTTTGAACATGTGTTCATGTTATTCGGCCTCCCTTCGGTCATTATATCCGATCGAGGATCACAGTTCACCTCTCGGTTTTGGAGGTCGTTGACTAAATTGTTGGGCATTGATACCAGGTATTCTTCGGCATATCATCCTGAGACCGATGGGCAGACCGAAAGGACGAATCAATCTATGGAGCAGTATCTTCGCTGCCTTATATTGCAACATCAGACCTCCTGGTTGGCCGCTTTGCGGCTTGCTGAGTTCGCGTACAATAATGCGGCTCATTCAGCTACAGGTTATTCTCCTTTCTACGCCCTCTACGGCCAACATCCCAAGGTCTTGCCAGTCCCTGATGCTTCTAGTTCTTCGAATCCTGCGGCCACGACGTGTCTTAGGGATCTGTCTGCGGTACATGCTAGTACTGTGGTGCATCTCACGGAAGCGAAGACTGCCATGAAGGCCCGTGTGGATGGCAAACGTCTGGCTGCTCCCCCTCTGGTGGTGGGTTCTAGGGTCTGGTTGTCTTCACGTCACCTTCGCCTAGTGGGTTGCCGGAAACTGCTACCTCGTTTTGTCGGCCCGTATGTAGTCTCACAGGTAGTGAATCCGGTGGCTTTTCGTCTGGTGCTTCCTAGTTCTTGGCGTATCCATCCTGTCTTCCATGTGTCCCTCCTCAAGCCTTGCCCCGATTCTGTCCGCCTTCGTACCCCTGTTGCACCGGTGTCCCTGTCCTCTCCTGATGTCTTTGAGGTGTCGGCCATTTTAGGGTCCCGATGGTTTAGGGGTAGGCTCCAATATCTGGTGGATTGGAAGGGTTACGGCCCGGAGGAGCGTTCATGGGTTTCCGCGTTGGATCTGAACGCCCCTCGGCTGGTGACCCGCTTCCATAAGGATCATCCGTCCAGCCCACGGGGTCGTGGGCCGTTGGGGGGGGGCTATGTTAGACGATCCTCTGCACACCAGTTCGCTACACATCAGAACACTGCTCACATATCTCCACCATCCCCTCCCACGGTTCCAGGCTCAGGTGATTCGGTTAACCCAAAGAACCGGAAACCCCGTACCAGCTTTGGTGTACGGGCTCGATTGCAGCCCTTTCTGCATTGGCAATTGCCTTGGAGAGCGTATGGCAGAAGGGGCGGTGTTACGTCACCACGTCGGTCACGTGATCCAGAGTCACGTGTCCTTGTTGGTCGTCACATGATCCAGAGACGTCACATGACTCCCAGACACACAGTATAAAGGTCTGAGAGACAGAACACTCATTGCTTCTCAGCTGGCTTCAGACCCTGTTTGGCGTTACTACTTGCTCCGTGCTATCTTGATCACGGAACTCTACCTCGGACTCCCTCGGATACCCCTTTTGTACCTTTGCTTGGAACTGTTGACCTGTTGCCGGATTTTGGACTACACCTCGACTTGCCTTTGGATCATCCCTGGTTACCTTGCTGAACTTCTACGCCCTTTCCCTTCTTGGGATTCAAGTCAAGCCCTCTCTCCTACAGGTGGCTAGCCCTTCATCCACGCTAACCTGCGGTTCTACCTTTCCAGGGACCGCCGCATCAACTGAGTCTCGAACCTCTCTACTAGGTTACCTGGGTTACCCTTACACCAGATAGGTAAGACATTTTAGATCCTTTTGTTTATCTGACTGTGTTGTGATTGCCTGGTACTTAACCCCGTTCCTTCTCGACAGCAGCATCGGTGTTCCAGAGGCTCCGTGGATCTGGGAAGACATCTCCCACCTGTGGCCTCAAAGGTCGCACAGCGGGTTTCTATTAAGTTCCCCTGTGCGTCACTTGGGGACAGAGGACTCATCGGTCTACACGACACTCAAGTCAGAACACTCTGTTATGTTGAACAGACTACTCATCCAGTCCACATTAGAATCTCGGAGTACTGCTCTAGAATCAGGTGCAAAACAGAATCTGCGCTTTAGTGAATCATTACGTGGAACTACACCATACTGCTGGTGGATTCTCGATGTTGCTGGAAGTTCCAGAAATGTCTCCCGTTGTCTACTACAGAAGGCGACAAGATGGATTTACCGACTATCCACTCATACCAATGGGATAAATGAGGAATTTTTCCCATTATCCTAAGGTTTTGTATCTTTGTTTGTTTGGTCTCTGGCCAGTTTTGATATTTATTTTACTTTATTCCCAACACTATTTGTCTTTTTCCAATTTTAATCCAACACAGTTGGCATCATATGTTTAGATTACTGCAGTCCCTGAGAAAGATCATTAATGCATTTATCGTCCCCAGTTTCAATACATTTTTCTCAAATTCCCTTACAGAAGTCGAATTAATTAGGGGCTGTTTGACTTTTCCCCGCTTCCACAATGAGACTGCTAAACAGACAGGATGCAAGACTTTCTGGTTCGCCCCCCTCCCTAAATAACTTTGGACTATTTTGAGACCATTGTCATTTCCACTCTATTAAATTGTTGTACACCATTAATTTCTGTACATATCAAATTGTAATTACCTTTACGCGGGTCCAGTGGTATAGATTTGGAGGAAGAACACTTATGAAAGGTACCCTACCTGGGTTGGCGTTAAAAAGATCCAATTGTATATGATCTGCTGAGTGAAGGACAGTGATCTTTCACCTTCCACTGGTTTCAAAATGCGGGTTGTACTAGAAGACGGCAGGCAAGAAGCCTCATGTCTCTGTGATTGCTTTCATGGAGCTGCACTGTCGAAAAAGAACAGAACACGGCCGAGATGCACCATGAGTACAAAATGTAGTTTGGGGTAAACTGACAGCATCGCGTCAGACCCCGGCTTCCAAGACGTACACCTAGGGTTACCTAGGGTTGCCAATGGAAACCAAGGTAAACCCGGCAGCTAAAAAGGCTCAACAATGTGCTGCTCGCACCCCAATTGGATAGGGGCGGACGTGCCTCTTAGACGTCCGCGTCTGGATTGGGTGCGTGCAACCAAGCCCTCAGTGCTGTTCGCACACTGATTGGATGAGGTCAGACGTGCCTCTTGGACGTCCGCGGCTGGATTGGATGTGGCCCTCAGTCCATATGTGTGGCTGTGAAAGCTACAGCGGCGCGTGGCGGTGGCTGCTGCATACGAATTGGGTAGTCGGGGAAAGGAAGAAACCTCTGTGAGTGTTAGGCAAGCGTATTGCAAGGCAGGAGCTTAATTAGGAAGGGGTCGGACGTGCTACCTGCCTAATAGTCATATCACGTGATAGGGGGCACTGCCATAATTAATGGTCACAAAACAGACCCTCCATTGGTTACTGTCATGCAAAATATCAGATTTGAAATATATTTGCGATTGAGCGGCAGTGAGGCTAGTTAAAGCCCTTGCAGGAAGGTTTGTTTAAAAGAATGCACGTACGTGACCAATCACGTGGGTCCAGTGGTACAGCTTTGGAGGAGGAACACGTATGAAGGGTGCAATTTGATATGTACAAAAATGAATAGTTTACAACAATTTAATAGAGTGGAAATGACAATGGTCTCGAAAGAGTCCGAAATTATGTAGGGAGGTGGGCGAACCAGAAAGGCTTGCGTGCTGTCTATTTAGCAGTCTCATTTTGGAAGCGGGAAAAGTCAAACAGCCCCTAATTAATTCGACTTCCGTTAGGGAATTTGAGAAATATTTATTGAAACTTGGGAAATGCATTTATGATCTTTCTCAGAGGCTGCCCCCCACACAAATGGATCCCTGGCCAGTATCCACTGAAGCACTTTCATAGACATGCCGTCAACTCCACACCTTATGCGCCAGAATGTGGCAAGTGACCACAGATGTAGCTACTTGCTCAGCAATGACATTTGGGAGTGTAGTTGGTAGCGGGGCATGGGTGTTGGGGATGAGGGTGGTGGGAGGGCATGAGAATGAAGATTTCATAATGAACACGCTGTCAGTCAAACAAAGGAATTCAGTACTCATTTGGTGTGTGCCACAGATGTTATTTTAGTAAAGAGTACTAGTTTAAGCATAGCTCTCAACCATTTGTGTTGCAAAGGCGGATGAAATCACCCGATTTTGTTTTTGGCGGGTGAGACGCCCATTGGAATGAATGGGCGTGCAGGATGCTTGGCGGGTGAGTCAGCCTTTTACAAGGTGGGTGATACCCGCCAAAAGCGTGTGAGTTGAGAGCTATGGTTTAAGGTGCAGTCATATGTAATCAGAACTAGATGTAAATGAGTGCATGACAGATTATGCATCCAGTTTAAAAAAATAAGGGTGCCTGTAATGCCGCCGACCCTCTAGGTGAGTAACATGAAACACAAATGAAATGGACCTCGGCAGGTGAGATTGGAGACTCTCTTATACACACAACTTCAATATGACTGATATCACAAAATATATTTATTTAAACTCCACTTGACAGTGTTTGTCTTATTTGATGCTTATTCAACATCTACACATCTGTTCCACCATTCATACCACTATTCATTCATTCACTCATAAATATACATCTTAACACTATATGGGTTATTCAAGAACCCTACAAAACTCGCATAATACACCAATTCCGAGCACCTATATCCACACAAAATACAAAACAAATCAAATAACGTTCTGCTTATTTAATGGCATCAACATATGTTTCAGTCGGCTGTTAATGGCTGCTAATTGAGCCCCAGTAGTTGGCGACTTTCCTCAGGATGGGGGCAGGTAATGGATGGCACCTGACCCCAACGTGTCATCTGGTGGGAGATGTCATCCAACATATATATTGCCAATACAAACAGAGGGGGTAATGTCTGCATTGGAATGTATCCTTAGCCCTCCTAGGCAATAATTACAGGGGCCTGATCTCGCAGTCAGGTGGGGCCCTGGAAGTCACAGTGCACCTAACAGTCCCTGCTCCAAATCAAGAGGATGTGGACTGTAGACCATCGCCACTTGTCAACTGGCGTGTCTGTTTATTGACGTCCTGATGGTGATTAGTTGTACACTGATCTCATCATTTATAGATGATTCGTTCAACAAAGAATGAAGTCTGGAACATACGATGATATACATTCAAAGAGCATCGGACTGGGCATCTATTGTGCATGCGTCCGTCTGATCGGAGGTCTGAACGCTGGACGCCCGCGAAGATTATGCATCCATCCATGCCACCTGTACCTTCACCCCGTGGTGGAATGCTGTTCCCTGCATTGTCATCCTCCTGCGACTATGAAGGAGTAATGTCCTCCTCGAGAGGCATGGGGACAATTCTCTCCGTGCAAATGTTGTGCAGCATTGCACACATGGCGAAAATCTTCCTCACTTTCTCAGTGTTGTACATAGGGGCCCCCTGTCTGGTCACAGCACAAGAACCATCCCTTTAGCTTCCCAACTATGCACTCAAACCATGCCCTGGCCCAGTTGTCTCACTTGTTGTTTTCCCCCTTGTGTTGTGTCCCACGGTTCCTGATGGGTGTCATGAGAACAGTAGTTGCATGCAGTGAGAGTCACCTGCAACCGTAACAGAAACATTGAAGAATGACTTGATGGAGTCTTGAGGATTGTTGGTACATTGCAGTGGTATGTGGGCTTCATGCACATCTGGATGTTATCATGCTCTTTCACAATTCATTATTGTGCATCGGGTGGGCCAGGGCAGGGTTTTCTACCCCAGAGTGTTTCCCTGGGGATTTTGCCCCTCTATATCTAGGCAGAGGGAAGTAAGGTACTTAGGTTTTTTTTTCCTGTCAACAAGACACTGCCATCTGACCAGGTTAGCGTTTATCTGCTTCAAGGTATCGTGTATTGACAGATAGGAACCCCTCTACCCCTTGAGAACTTTACTTCCCTCCGCCTAGATATAACAAGGACAGAGAGGGGCAAAATCCCCAGGGAAACCCTCTGGGGTAGAAAACCCTGTTCAGGATTAGAGTGCTTGGGTCAACTGCGGCTCTTCACTATTCTGAAAGCTGGGCTGGAATATTCGGGGCAAACCTTCTTCACAGGAGGATTTCCTTAGAAAGCCTGACAGATATAAGAAGATGGGTGAGTATGTAATCAGAAAAGAGAGCTTATAGAAATAGATGGAAAGCAAACACACCGAACCTATATTTGAGATGGGTGTTTCCCTGGAAGATGTCTTGGGTATCTTGATGACTTCTATGTAGGAGAAGAACAAGAGTAAATCTATATCTTAATTGTGGGAGAACGAGCCCTATATCTTTCCCGTGCAACCTACGTGGTAAAGAAGGCAGCCGAAGGAAGAGAATCCTGGCGTTCGTGAAAGCGGGTCTGTAAACCGGAAGAGTTCAGACGAGTCAGGACTTGAATCCCGAGATAACTGCGGATAAATGAATATAATGACTACAGAGCAAATACAACTGCGAGGATGTCAAAGATGTGTAACGAAGCTCCTACCGTGTATTCATGGGTGAAAGGGACTAAACAAAATAACGGTCAGGCTTTGGCTTCCGCGTATAATGAGGAAGGAATTATTTCCGTGGTGTGCACAGTCTGGGCTAAGAAGTGCAGGGTGGGGTAGTCTGCGAGCGGCACAGGTCTAAGGAAACAAATAGAATTAGAAGGCGAAAGACGAGTAGCAGGTCAAAGAATTTCCTAGGCGACGAACATACGAAACGTCCTGCTTTGGAGTAGAGACGCACGGTAGCTCAGAATCCAACAGCCTATATTCTGTCATGTGACCGCATGACTGCGGAAACACTGAATCGCCAGGAACAGCTTGCCTGCCAAGCATCAACGGAATGGGACTCCCAGGCGGCCATCTTAGGGTGGACATGTGACATAGCATAACGAAACCTACCACGGCGCCACCAAGACCAGCACCTGTAGTGAGATATAACAGTACCAGGCTTTGACTCATTTTACACTGTGCTCGTGGTTGGGGGATTCATAGGCTATGGGGCGTTTCAGACATCTTGGACTAGGTGTTCTGGGCCCAGCACTTAATTCATGCAATGTGTGGTTGACCTTCTGGGACACGCCGGCTATGGCAATACTTGGGGGAGTGGAAAGGTAAAGACCATGGGCCTCATTACGACCCTGGCGGTAAGTACCGAACATTACCGCCATGGCGTAATTAACGTTTACGCCGTGGTTCGATGGCGTAAAGTGCGGCAAATTCCGACCCATCGGGCACGTGCATTACGCCATGGCGTTAATGTAAAGTACGGCATGGCGTAAATGGCCCAAAAACGGCCCTTACCGCCATCGCACGTCGCGCAAGGAGCACTACCGCCACACACACCATAGCGACGACCGCAATTAGCGGTCACCGTAATTAGCGGTCACCGTAAATAGGCGGAACCGGAAATAGCGTCATCGCGGCGGAACAGGAAACTGCACGGCGGCCATCTTAAAAAACACAATCCATTGCCATCCTCCACAACCATACCTGATCCAACCCTGACACCTATCCACACCCATCACCCACCCAATTACCCAAGTAAAAATGCCCAAAGTCGTAAAAAAAGCATGTGACCGGCAGCGCCAAGAGCGTTTCTCAAAGGAGGAACTAACCATGCTCGCAGAGACCCTGCAAGATAATGCTGCAGCTGTATTCTCAACGCAGATGACAAGGACGGCAATAGCGAAAAAGAAGGCCATATGGGCCCTAGTGGCACAGCGTGTGAGTGCAGTGGGGGCCGTACCCCGCACTGTCCAGCAGTGCAGAAAGCGCTGGGACGACTTGAGGCTCCGTGTCCGAAGCATAATCTCAGCTAACCGGAACCTAAGCACGTCAACTGGGGGTGGATCCGAATCGCCCATAAAGCTGCAAGCATGGGAGGAAATATGTGCATCCACCATCGGGATGGAGAGCATCCAAGGTGTCGGAGGGATGGAGAGAGGAGTGCTGACCTCAGGAGATGCAGGTAGGTGGCCAGAGCAAGCCATGCTAAACTCAACAAAGTCCTATCATGTGAAGTACCATGTAGCCCCATAGTGCATATGCAACACATCGGCAGGTGAATGTCCACAGACACATCCAGACTCCACCCTGTACACATGCAGCATGCACACCCTAACTGCTGGCACACACATACCACCATGCTACCTCCACACAAAAGGCACAAAACCATGTACCCACTGTATAGATGTCATCCCTCACAATGCACGGCCAATGTCCGCGGACCCATCAATAACACTATCCCTCCTTTGCTCCACCACAGGTTCTGACACAGACCTCCAGGAAGAGGACAACACTGCATCCAGATCCACCAAGAGGGCCAGGCCACAGGCATCCACCTCAGCCGTCCTAAAGGAAACACACCAGCAGCCACAAACCCTGCCTGGGGAAGAGGACAGGCAAGTGCCAGCCCCCACAACAGCAAACACAGACCCAGCAGCAGCACTGCACATGTCACTAGTCGTGCCCACTGAAGGGACAGGCTCTGCTGCAAGCAGCACCCTGGGTGAAATCGCTGCCATAGCGGCAACCTCCGACAGTGAGGCAGGCGGCATCGAGGTCATCGATGAGGAAAGGCCCACTGCCCAGCCACATTCCCCCTGCACATCCCTAAGCCCCCTGCAGGCGGATGCCACACAGGGGCAGTCGGAGGCCGAGGATTGGCCAGCCACCCCATCCCCCCAGCCTGAGGTGAGCAGCCCAATGGACATGCAAATGCCACTGGGCATGGCCCAGCAGAACCAGCAGACCCTTGAAGATAGTTACCCGCCAGCAGCAGCTATCCGCCCTCCTCAACGAACATGTTGCACAGTGTGGGGGGCAAGGGATGCCATGGAGAGGTCGGCAGACCGAGTCACAGCTGCCATTGAGTCCTCCTCAAAGGACATATGCACGGAACTCGCGGCTGTGCGCAATGTCCTCACAGAACTTGTTCAGACCATCAGGGACATGCGTCCAGATGTGCAGCCCGGACCCTCCTCATCAACCAGCTCGGCACAGAGCAGCCCCATCCGCAGATCAGGGCGCAATCTACGCAGCACGGGCAGGGGTGCCCCGGGGGCCAGGGGAGGGGATTCACATTAGTGGCTTGACAGTTGAGCAGGACTACTGCACACCCTGCTGCACAGACACTACCGCACCTTTGTAGGGATTCCAGGGGGGAGGGGGGAGGGGGTGTGTTGGGGTGTTCAGGGGGGAGAGGGCAGGGGGGAGGGGGTGTGTTGGGGTGTTCAGGGGGGAGGTGGCAGGGGGGAGGGGGTGTGTTGGGGTGTTCAGGGGGGAGAGGGAGGGGGAGGGGGTGTGTCACAAGAATTCACTATTGAAATACACATTTTCTTTTTGCCACTAATCAAATGTGTGGACATTTTTATTGCGTATATGTGCTTCATTGTTGTACAGTCCACAGTGTGCATGTCCCGCACACACACAGTGCCCCAAGTGCCGTCTCCATGTTACACGCATGCGCCGTGTGTGCTAGAAGCATTGGTCAATGAGATTCTGACGCATTACACGCCCCTCCTGTGCATCGCTGCCTCCTTGAGGTGCTGCCCCATCCCCACCCTCATCATCGTCATCGTCAGGTGGTTGCAGTTCTGCGTCAGGGGGCAGGGGCACATTTCTTCTGACGCACATATTGTGTAGCATGACACATGCCATGACGATCTTCGCAACCTTCTCATGGCGGTACAGGAGTGCCCCGCCAGACCTGCTGATGCAGCGGAAACGTGCCTTCAGTAGGCCAAAAGCTTGCTCGATCACCACACGCGTACGGGCATGGGCACGGTTGAAGTCCTCCTCATGCTGGTTCTGTGGGTTCCAGACTGGTGTAAGGAGCCACCTCTTCAGGGGATAGCCTGCATCACCTGTATGTGGGCAAGAATGTATGTGTCAAGGATGAGATTGATTGACGAACATGATGTGCCACCATGACTTGCATTCAACAGTTACTTTGCACCACTTTCATTGGCGCTACTGGATTCACACTATGCAACCGCTATATGTCCATGGCTTTCATGTGCTGTTTTGAATGCCAAGACACAATGTATGCAGGGGTGACAAGTGCCTTGTGAGTGCCCATCCACTGTGTCCGTTCAGGCTGTTTCTGTAGGTGACCTGGCACGTGTCCTGTGAGGGTTACACTCACATGATAGCAACATTGCTGTCTGCTTCATTATGACCCCAGTGAACAGGACTGTTGTCAATAGGGACAGTTTGTGGGCCTTGCTGTCTGTGTTGTGGTGCATTGATGTTCCAGTCCATCATGTGCCTTCTTTGGGCACAGTCATGGGGGACAGGCCTTTCAGTAGATGCTGTTGGTGACGTGCATGTACGTGCATTTCGTTGGAGTCAATGTGGACACAGTATGGTCAATGCACTTGCAGATGGTTGTGTCATGGTTGGGAGACACCTTCATTCACATGTTAGGGCTGCTTAGGTCAGGCCTCACGTATACAGGTGTCAGATGACGTAAGTGCTGCCTCGGGGTATGTTCTGGCTACTGCTAGTCGCAGCCAGGTGAAGTATGCATCATTCCCCCCTGCATTGGTATGTCAATCACCCACCCACTTCACATTTCAATGCTCATGACATGTGACTCACCAAGTAGCCAGGATCTGGGCCCTGCATGTTGCTCCATGTAGCGTGGTATTGTGGAGTTACGCAGGAACATTGAATCATGGGTTCCTCCAGGGAATCGGGCACAACAATGTGTGAAGATCCTGTTGGAGTCACAGACCATTTGCACGTTGATTGAGTGAAATAGTTTACGGTTGCGGTACGGTACCTCCAGGGGATGTGGGACCGTCAATTCCACATGGGTGCAGTCGATGGCACCAATGCAACCAGGTATGCCAGCTAGTGCATGGAAACCCACTTTGGTGTTAGCAATCTCCTGGGCAGACCGTGGTAATGAGATGTGGTCATCTGTGTGCTTGAGGAGGGCATCCAGCATTTGCATCAGTGTACGCG
The DNA here is from genome assembly GCF_040938575.1 of Ambystoma mexicanum. Taxonomy (NCBI): domain Eukaryota; kingdom Metazoa; phylum Chordata; class Amphibia; order Caudata; family Ambystomatidae; genus Ambystoma; species Ambystoma mexicanum. The sequence continues at coordinate 663,891,834 of NC_090929.1, forward strand.
AAAATAATGGTTGTGATATGCCATGCAAGTGCCCCACTGTGTGCTGGTAGCTGCCTGTGGCCAGGAAGTGGAGCACGGACACTACCTTCAGTAGGGGGGGGTGGCGGTGGGTGTTTCAATCATGCTGACGATGTCGTTGTGTATCATGTCCACAATGGTGGTGATGGTGTCCCGGTCCAGTCGGTACAGGGTGTGGATCTGCTCAGTGGTGAGGTTGAATGGACTGGCTCTGATGCGTGGGATTGGGGGCTGCCTGCGTGGTGGCACTGGCTGTGCTGTTGGGGCTTGCTGGGCCTGCCTTGCCCTCCTTCTCCTCCTGCGTCTCCTCTGTGCAGCCTGTTGTTGTTGTTGTTGTTGTTGTAGTAGCACTTGCATTGCTATCAGGTTCTCCAGCCCCAACATTGCTAGTCCAATTGGTAACATTGTGGAGTGTGACTGGGTGTGGGAAGGGTTTGGGTGTGCTCTTTTTGTACTTCCTGGTCTGTATTGCCTCCACCTGTGCTGATTCTGTGCACCTGTGGCAGCTGGATTCACTTAACATGTCCCTTTACGGTTGGTTCGCGATGGCGTAATTAGCACCATGGCGGTAAGGTACTTAACGGGCTGGGTGATGGCGTTAGGTGCATGTCCGCTTGGGTCGGGATTCGCGTACCTTTCTGCCATGGTGGTAATTACGGTGTGGGTGGTCGCGTGCGCGCGTCCTTGGTGCAGTTAGCGGCGGCGTTAACTACGATGCCGCTAATGGCATCGTAGTTAACGGTCACAGGTCATAATCGGCCCTAGCGGAAAACGATGGCGGTAATCGTTTACCGCCATCGTTTTTCACTTTGCGTCAGGGTCGTAATGAGGCCCATGTGCTGTGATGTTTTGGCAGAAGTATGCATGAATGCTATTTTACTGTGCTGTTCCAGTGCCACCACCTTCACCCCTTTCCAGTGTATACTGTCCTCTGTGGGTGTCCATGTATCATGGCAGAGTGTTGTTCCATGGGACCATGATATCATGGTGAACTCTGTGAACTCGGGCCCATCAGTGGCAAACTGAAATCAACATTACTTGTCATCTGTATTTTTATAGAATACTATTTTCTGTTGCAATAGATCTGCTCCACTGTCCAGGGTAACACCAATGCCATATGCGCAAAATACAGGGCTGTGATTACTTTGGGAAAGTGGACGGTTGCAGAAAAAAAGCATGCCTTTGTGGCATGCACATAAGCTTGGGTGGTGGACAAGACAATCGGATTTTGCGCATGTCTCATGAGTGCATCAAGCACTTTGACCGATAGTTTTGAGGGATTTGCTCAAAATGACCGAATCCAAATGACCTACACCACCAAAAGTTCGAAAATCGATAATACTAAATGTCCTACTGACTAAATGTTCGTAGGACATTTGGAAATATCTATTTGGTGGTGTAGGTCATTTGGTTATAAAAAAAAAGAAAACAAAATGCTGCAGGGGTGTTCCCTGTAACACCCTGCTCACAATACTATACAGTATAGTGAGCGGGGGACACCCCTGCAGCTGACACAACAATAAAAAACAGAAAAAGGCTGCGGGGCGTGCAGGTGTTGCGGCGGACACCCCTGCAGATGACCCGATCAAAAACAAAAAAAAGTTTTAAAAAAAGGACCCTACACTGCCAGTTCCCGTTCATGAAAGTGAAAGGGATACCAGCGTTGCACGGACACAGCGCGTCGCAATGACAGGTGTAAGTAGGGTGGTGGGGGTGTGTTGGGGGTTTAGGCGGGGTTATGGGTGGGGGTGTGGGTCGGGGTTAGTGTTTGGATAGATTTTGGGTTCTTTTACTGTGGATGGAAATGCACGAATGATTTTGTGACGTACATTTCTCATGCAGTCATTTCCGTTGCGGACATTTCATCTGCGGTAAAACAACCCCAAATCGTTTTGAGAAGGTGGGCTGGGGAAGGCCATACAGTATTCTAACGTGGTGCAGTAATGTGCCTGTGGCACAGCAGTGCAGGATAGCCACAACCTTCAGCAGGGTCGGATTGCAGCCCTGGTGTTGGTCCTGCTCTGGTTGTCCACCTGAAACAGGGTCAGTGGGTCTGCAATGGTGTCCCTGTACCGGCGATACAGTGTGATTATTTGGTTATCACTCAGTGTCCAGGGGGAAGGTCAGGCGTAAGGTATGGGCTGCCCCTCATTAAATGTCTCCTCTGCTTGTGGCATGCCGGTATCGTTTGCTGCTGCTGTGATGCATGCCTCTGCAAGTTGATAGACATTAGCAGGTTGTGGATGCTATAGTTCACATATGATTTCGACTGGCTATATGTTGCTTGGAAGTGTTTTTGGAGAAGGTGTGGGCCCTAAATACCTCTTAGAAACCAACTGAATGCACTTTTGTCTTTATTTCTATCACCTAGATACATTTATGTCAACCTCTTTGATTTGGAGGAATTGCCACCTGAATGTTATGGTATTATGGTGGTATTTCAATCTTGTGATGGATTGGGCCTCATTACAAGTCCAGCGGAGAAGTAATAAGTGGTGGTAATTCTGTTATGCCACATTTTTGGTGGCAATGGAATTACTGCCACTTTTACCACACAGTTGACTTCCCAGTGTGGCGGTAAAGTGGAGGAATCTACTTCAGCAAAAAGCTGGAGATGAATACTTTACTTTACCTCCATAATTGTCAGATTTACTGCGTGAAATTATCGCTCATGATAAATCTGCAAAAAATCCCCAGGGAATCTTATGGACACCAAAAATTGAGATTTACCCTTCCATCCCACCACTAAATCATTAAATCAGCAGTAAATCGGCCGATTTACCACCAAACTTGTAATAGGTCCAATGTCTTTATTTTTTAACACCAGAGGAATTAGGAATTCCCTTCAAAATCGTGCTACTTAGTATTAAAAGGAATGGTAAAAGTAGCAGCTATTTTGTTACCACCACTTTTTACTGTTGCTGACTAACTCGTAATTAGCCCATATAAAAGGATGGAATGTAAAAAGGATGGGATTTGGGGACATTCATACCCATAGACGTATTTACACCAAGGCAAGTAGGCCAAGGCCTAGAGCGGCAGATTGCCAGAGGAGTTGCATTTTATTGCAGTTTATTTTATTTTCAATGTACTGGTTGTCATTTTTTAAATATAAAGCCCAATTTGTTCCTCGGAGTCTGGCTGATCCACAACACTGCGAGTAATTATGAGCTGTTATCAGTCATTCCACTTCGACAGCTAAAGTCTTTCATGGCCAAACTTGTATATATGCTGATCGTGTAGCAGCCCAGTCAGCAGTTCCATCTCATATATATCTTGGGCTTTCAGGGCCCATTGCCGCTCACTAGGGAGCAGTGCCCTCTTTCATCCCCCCATCAAGAAGGCATGCGCGGCTAACAGCAAGAAGTGGGCCATATGCAGCAGCCTCCTCGATTCCCCTCAATCACTTCCACTCCAAACAGCACTAACAGGAAGTCAAAGTATCTCTATACCCCATTCGGGGTCTCTGTCCAACCAAAGACCTCCTTCCAGAAGCCATGCACCTCCTTGCACGCCAGTAGTAAAGCATGATACCTTTCCTCATCAAACTAGCCTTGACAGGTTTCCACGCCCCTTCAGGGCGGGATATCCGGTCCCTATGATGTCATATCCGGGGCGTGGACCTCTCGGGTTTCCCCCAGAAGTTCGCCCTGGGCAAAATCATGCCCCGGAAGTGATGTTTGTGTGTTTAACAGGCACTGGGTCCTTAGCGGGGGTGTCCCACCAGATGTGACATCATGGGGGCTAGCATTAAGGCCCCCCAAGGGTTGGAGTCCCTAGGGGCGCCAAGAGGCCTTCCCTGGGATGCCCCCACCCCTCAACCCCAAGCGCCACACTTCCGGATCTTTGTGGGTGACAACCAGGGATGCCCCAGCGGTGGCGCCTGCAAAGACCCGGAAGTGTGGCGTTGGGTTTTGAAGGGTGGGGATCGTGGAGATGAGTGACGGCTATCTTTATGGGGTGTGGCTTGTAGGGTGTGTATATTCAGATGAGTATTGGGAGATGTACAAGCCGTTCCTGAAGCCTTGGAAAAAACGAAAACTCAAAAGACCTCAATACCAGGTGTTATGAAGCGCTACAGCTACTACTCTAAGGACAATACAGAGGCCGAGGATTTGAAAACCCTTCAAAAATACTACAGCCCTGAAAGTCCGCCGGCACAGGCGCTATCCGTCGATGGGGCCCCTGACGATGCAGCGGCTATGGATACAATGTGTGAGCATTTTGATATGTTAAATCTTGGGAGTGGGAAATCGCCGGGGGTCATCGACTCCGGTGTAGATGACTCCTACACCGATGCAGACTACGTGGATATGGATGAGGCTGTTAAGGCTCTTAAGGAGGCCCCGCATGAGGATCTGAATGTTTTAGAGCAACTGTTTCCAGAGGCCGCAATGACCCCGACGTTAGACACAGCATCCGATGAAGACAAGTTGTTTATGGACATCACTAGCTCCTCTATACTGGAAGATGCTAGTTCTGAAACGTGTACTATGGTAAGTAATGAAGTATGACGGTGTGTGTGTGTGTGTGAAAAAACCTGTGAAAACACATGCGCAGGAGCTGTCATGAACCGCCGCCTGCGCCCATTCTGGACTTCGTGGTTCCTGACCCATAGAGGACTGAATTCCGTGATCCTTCCAACATGGCCATTTGGTGTGGCACGCAGCTTGCCAGTCTTTATGCGCTAAGTTCAGCATTCTACAAAGCAGACACACCCCCGTGGCTCTGCGCGTCTCAACTCTACCGCTCGGAGCAGTCTGATGTGTGTTGCCGAAGTTCGCCCGGAACTTCCTTCCTAGTCCTGTTTCCCCGATTCCTTGAATCTACTTCCTCCCTTTCCTTTCCTCAAACTTACCTTATGATTCTTCTGGGATCCTCACCTGCACTCGAGTCATGGCGTTCCGTGCCTCAGCGCTCGGATTTAGTCTCCTTCCTGGTTCCTGGTACTGGACATCCGACCGCCTCTTGGAGTAGGACCACTATCCCCATGTTGGAACCAGACGACCAGCACACGAGTCTCTACAAATCCCGGACCGTGCGAAAGAAATCATCAGAGAAGGTCGCAAGCAAGGAAAGACAGGTGAGAAGGGGAGAGACTTGTGACAGATTGAGACGCCTAAAAAACGATACGAATACAGAGATGGAAGCCGTAGTTCAAGACCTCATGCGAGGTATGCAGGAATTAACCATTGAAGTCCAGAACCTTAAGGCAGAGAACGCTGCTTTAAAGCAGCTAGTCTTGTCTCGTGACTCTGCAACTAAAAGTGTCTTATTGAGAGGAGTGGTGGACAAATATGATGGCTCTTCAAAGAACCTTCGTGTCTTCCTTGACTCATGTTTGGTGCATTTCACCTTCAAGCCCTACTACTTTTCCACCCCAAGAGCCAAGGTGGGGTTTATGATCTCACACCTCACCGATAACGCCTTAACCTGGGCAGCCCCTCTAGTCAATTCGGGCGACGCCCTCCTAGATGATTATGATGGATTCGTGGAAGCCCTAAAAGCCATGTTTGATCGCCCAGAGCTTGTTTACAGCACTCAGGAACAACTGCTTGAATTTCAATAAGGATCCCAGGATATGCTTACCTATGTGACCCGCTTTAAACAACTCGTAAAAGAGGCTGATTGGTCCGAAGAAGCCAGCTTCACCCTCTTTCGAAGAGGCCTAAATGAAGAAATAAAGGACGAGCTAGCCAGGGTAGCTCGCCCAAGCTCCTTCCAGTCCTTCATGGACCTCTCCCTACAAATTGACTTTCGTATCCAGGAAAGGAAGGCAGAGAAAAGAAAGTCTAAGTCAACATCTCAAAAGGCTGCCACAGACCATTGATACAGACCAGAGCCTGCAGCTTCTCCAACCCTGGATCCAGAACCCATGCAACTGGGGGCCTTCCGTGGACCCATTACTCCACAAGAAAGGATGCGCCGGATTCACACTGGACTGTGCATGTACTGCACCTCCGATAAACACCTTGTGAGAGAGTGCCCTATCGCTCCACCGTGGCGTTCGAGAAACGCCAGCTCCCGATCCTAGATGGGGCACAGTTTCGAGAGAAAGGTGTCTGCTCCTCATCAATTCCTTCCTTGAACTCTCCTGGACAAATCAATCTTGTGATTCTACAGGCATTCATATCCCCTTCCAATAAAGAATCCTACCTCATTATTGGCACTAGTGGATTGCAGAGCCATGGGCATATTCATAGATCATGATTGGGTCACTAGTCACAACATCCTTCACGAAACACGAGAGACTATGTAACCTGTTGAAGCTATTGATGGGAGACCCTTATCTTCAGGACCCATAACCCTTCAAACCAAAGAGATTCTTCTTTCTATAAATCACCACCAAGAAAGGATTACATTTGATATCATAAGATATGCTCACTATCCTATGGTTCTAGGCATGCCCTGGTTACAGAAGCATAACCCCTGTCATGATCCATCGATGACGCCCCTTTTGGTCATCCTGGTCCCTGGCACGTCGGGGGTTACTCGCTGTAGTACACCCAACATGGCCGTATTCACAGAACGCGGTCTATCGACCTTTACGTCTATGCAGCACATTCCATAAATTAACCACGCCCCTGCGGCTCTGTGCGTCTCAACGCTATCGTTAGCTGAGGCTAGACGTGCGTCGCGTTGTGCTCCTGGAACTGAGTTGCTGCTCGAATTCCCGGACCCACTCCTTCTCCATCCCTTTCCTTGTACCTGTTTCCTTCCACGTTCCGCGCACACCTCCCCCGTGTGCGCTCTTCCTTCCTGGCCTTCCTGGAGTTTCCTTGATCCCGGACGAAGAAGCTGAACGAATCCTGGAATCCAACGACAGCCGAGCGGGCTTATACAAGACCCGAACAGCACGGAAGAAAACCCTGGCAGCATAAACAGGTGAGAAAACACGAAACCTGTGACAACCCCTATATCAACTGGGCAGCAGACTCCTTATTTCTTGGTTCAGAACATTGTATGTCCCATTGTTTGTCCCCAATCACTTTACCGAGTTTCTCTGAAGACTTTCAAGAAACTCAGCAAAATCCAGTCACGTCTCTAACATTATCCAGATTCCCAGAGCGTACCGGGCATACGCAGGTGTATTCTCAACAGCAATTGTTCAAGCTCTGCCACACCACGACCAGAGGATTGTGCCATTGACACTGAACCTTCAGCCGTGATCCCTTTTGGAAGAATGTTTATTTTGTCAGAACCAGAAAGGTCTGGTTATCCTCAAAACTCCAACTATTTGGCACCTACGACCAAATAAATTGGCTCCCAGGTATTACGGACCCTTTTCTATAAAGGAAATTGTTAATCCAGTGGCCTTTCGACTCCGACTACCAGAGTCATGGAAAAGGATTCATCCAGTCTCCCACACTTCTCTGTTAAAACCATATGTTCAGCCCTCTCGAACTGCTCCAAGATCCACCCCAGTGATTATCAATGGCCAACTCGTTACATTTACAGGTGGTTGGCAATATTTACGATGTTCACAAAATCCGTCACCATCCGATCATTTTGTCTGAGATCAAGAGAATAGGTTTGCATAACAGCCCGCAGGAATAGTTTCTCAGACATTTTAGATAGAAAGTAACAAGCGTGCTGCCCACATGTCAAGGCTTCAGAATGCTGCACCTGGGCTCTATTATAATGTACTATGGGTGCTATATGTTTAACATAGTCCAATAGATCGCCGTCATATATAGGGTGGCTTGGGAAACACCCCAGACTCTCAAAAACAGTTATTGCAACTGTGTCTATAAACATAGCTATCAAATGTGTGCCTTCTTGATGCTGGGGATCGGTGTTTACAACAAAGCTGATGGGCAGCTCACTCGGTATATCCCTTGGAATGTTATCACACAAATACACGCCTCGAAATGTTTTCACAGCCTGTTTGTCTTTACGCAGGAAACAAATGATCTAGTAGGTATCCATTACATATCGTACAGCACCTGTCACTGGTTGTTGTGTTCTATGACCAAGTCAAATAGGGCCATAATAATGAGATTCACAGTACTTGGTAAATTTGCAGCAAACCGTACCTCAAGGTGTAAATTACCATTCCTAATCAGATTATAATGTCCTGATGATGCATTATCGGGTCTCAAATCAAAAGCCAGCAAGGTGCAGCCACCATCGTAGTCGTCACATGGTATCACAAATCCTTTATCGCGCATGTGCTTGCCGCTGATGGAGACTAGCCCCAGATACTTCCTAATTGTATTTTTCTGTTGAAAACTAGGGCTGTAGGCTTTGGCGGGGATGACAACCCCATCCTTTAAAAGGGCGGCGTAGTTAATGTTGTAATGTTTAAAATTAAAAGGATTGCTTGCGTAATCCCCTGAAAAAGCGGTGTTATCCACCAAAGCCGATAACGATTATTTTAGGTAGCTGTCCCAAGAATAAGTTATCTTGAGTGGCGACACGGCTGCCCGCTGGTACACTGAAGATTTTCAAGGAGGTCCTCTCCTCCGGGTATTTCAAGTTAGATACTTGCAGAGCGTCAGCATGCGCAAGTCTGACCGTCAGTGACACATTGACCCTTTTAATGAATAAACTCGCTGATACTATTACCAGTTTGTAGCTTCTGCATCATCAATGTTCAGACAGAAAGCGTCTTTATTTCGAGAGAGTTTAATTTTCAGATCAACACCATTCACCATCAGCTTCTCCTGGAAAAACAGATCCGCATGTAGACGCCATAGTAAATCAAAGTTTCTGCTACCTGTCGCATACGCTGATCTCTTTATAAAGCCCTTGTTGTTTCCATCTAGAGCATAATCCTCCATATGCCCCGCCGTGTCCTTATAAAAAAGTCCTGCAGTCAGCCGGGTGTCCAAAGTGTCATTGCTGTAGTTCAGAATGCTTTCTATATATGCTCTATAGGCATACATATTTTCACTCTGTATAATCATGCGATCACCTACAGTGATGTCCACTTCGTTGAAAAGCGTGGCCACTGGATAGGCAGTCGTGGCCACCTTCGCCACTGCACCGATAGCCGTCCCATCCTCTTTTGTTATTCTGCAGGTTAGGTAGAGTAAGGTGTCATGCAAATCCAGGTACGTCTGCGTTGAACCCGATATGTAAAACTTGATGGGGCTAAACAGATCTAGTTCAGATTTCACACATTCCCCCGAGGCACAGGGGATAAAGGCCATCTTTTACAACATATTGATGCCGGGTCTGTTTTTATTTCGCTTGACCCGTCTGTTCTTTGACGTGCGTTTTCCCTTCTGAGCGCATTAGTTGTTGATCTTCGTTTTTTATGCGGCTTCGGAGGACCCCGCCTGCGCGAAGCTTGCCTTTTTCTTTTCGCAGGGCTTTTACCCACGTAACCCAGACCAGTGCCCTCTTGTGCTGGTTGGGTGAAACGATTTGCGATGGAGGTTGTTGCAGTAGACACCACATCCTTAGCAATGTTTGTAGCAGCTGTTTTCATATGCGGCTTGGCTAATTCAAACCCTTTGTGCTGGAAGGGGATGGCTCTCCGAAAAAGACTTCTGAAAATACTGCCTAGACCCTCACCATACATCAAAGGCGCACCTTGGAAGTAGGGTTGATTTCCATAACCGGCCTGTCTGCGGTAATAATCCCTATAAGCGTGCGGCTCCCCGTAATTCTTCATGATCACCATGTTCTAATTGTCTCTCCCGCGTCTAGGGCGCACATGCAGTTTCACCAGGACCTTCCTGTATTTAGATGAGACCACATCACCCTGATCGTCCCTTATCTGGATGCTGATGGTGTCAAAATGACCCTTAGAAACAGGAATATTATCAGGCTTCATGTACTGTATATTAACAATGCCGTTATTTTCACCCTTGACTTGTGCGGTCCGCATCAGGGGTGCGTATGAGTCACAAACCGTTTGGTATTCTATTGTATCGCTGTAGATCATGAGGCTGTAAAATCCACCATCAATATCTGCACGTGTTTTGTCTGTATTTTTAGCATTATTTTTTAAATGCTGAATGTTCCCCAACACCATTGAAAGTTTCCCTCTACATATAAACTCCACGGTAAGATCAGGTGATCTTACAAATACTTTCCGACGTGAGTTATTTAGAAACATATGTATATCTGCATAGCGCTCGAGGCTTGCGATTGATTTATTGATAGTATTTAGCAGCGCCTGTATTGTGGGGCAGATGCCATGACGAAAACCCACGTTTATCAATTCAGCAGGTTCTCCACGTCTGATGGTATACCAGGCATCTCTTTTGTCCAGGGTGTCCCACGTATGGGGGTACTGAATCTCCACCAACCCCGCTTCCCACTGACCTTGTAAATTAACGGGTTCAGCCAGCTTAACAGAATAATCGATATTTCATTGTTGGGGAATATATCTAAAGAGGCGTTACTGGACAAGGTGATATAAAAGCCAGTGTTTTCCATCTTTTCTTCTCACGGAGCGTCTCTGTTTTTTAGATCCTCGAGAGATGCCGCGTTGACCCAACTGTTGAATTTCTCAGGCCATGCCTGCCATTTTCCAGATGCTGTTTCTTAGACCCCTTACCTTTACTCTGAATAATTTTCTCAACCCTATAAATTTATTTTATTTTTTATTTTATTTTTTACACTTAGAAAGCGCTCACACAGCCCGCAGGCATCGAGGCGCTGTTACCGGAATTGTTTGTTTTTCTTAGTTGCGTAATTGTGTTTTTTTTTTTGTCTTTGTTACGTATTTATAACGCGCTTATAACCAAGAGGTTTCTAAGCGCGGACCCGGGGATCGAACCTGTTGTTGCTTCGTGTCGTCTTGCTTCCAAGATGCGCACGCTGCCGCTGCGCTATCCTCCCGGGCTAAAGATGCTGGGGATCGTCGATCACCTTTTGTAACTCCTCTGTGTAGAAATTACCGCTCACGACTTCACCAGCATAATCAATCAGCTGATATATGTATACCCCCCTCTTTCACGGATGATTTTGCCATTATGAAAATTTCATCGGTAAAGTACTGCTGGTAGCCTTTTGTAAAGACACCTTTGAACTTGGATACTCGGACGTGGTCCCCTACGCCGAAGGCTGTTTTCTTGATCTTCTCCGATATCCATCCTGCATACAGGTTTCGCCACGTTGATAATGAGTTTTCAGAGGTTACAGAACTGGGAGGCATTTTTTATAGACCGGTGGTAACTGTCATTATACACATCGATAAAAGTTTCTAATATATCCAGATAGCGTTGCATATTATAGGCTGTGAAATATCTCCATAGTTTAGATTTCAGGGTTCTATTAAAACGTTCAACAACCACTGCTTTAACTTCAATGTGTGTTATAAAATGATGCACGCCGTGTTGCTTTAGAAGGTTTTGCAGGGGCCTATTCAGAAATTCCTTACCGGCATCAGTTTATAATTTTACAGTTACGCGGCCCTTGGTGAAGATATGCTTGAAGGCCGCAGCCACTCTTGCACCAGTCTTATCCCTCAAGGCCTCTGCAAACGTGTATTTTGATAAAACATCTATCACCGTCAGAATGTACTGCGCACCATCGTTCTGCTTTTCAAGGTTAGAAACATCCGCCAGGTCCACCTGCCACTGCATATCTTCCGCTGCGACAATAATCATTCTTCTTTTAAAACGTTTTGTAGCATTTTTATGGAGGGTACACATCTCCTGGCCGGATAGCCATGTCTTAACAGCTCCTCGTGTGATGGGGTGTTTATCACGCTGTAATTTTCGATAAAGCGCATCAACACCCCCATAACTCCCAACACCACATTTATCATGATAGCTTTCATGCAATCTTGAACGCGTGTTGTTAGCCATTGATGCACTACAAAAAAATAACCAGACACAGGGTTGGTGTATGACGTTTTATTTTTATTTTTCTTTATACTGGTTGGTATACATGTACAGGGTGTCGAACAGTTACCACCCCTGACATTTTATTGGACGCATCATATAACAAGTTATACACATCAATGTGGTTACCCCACCTGTAACTCTGTAGACACCAGATACTCATAGAATTTAACAGTTCGGATAGCTCAGAGGCTTGTAAAATACGGCCTTTAAGGCGTAGGAATCTTGCATACATTTCAGCCACGTGGTGCTTCAACACTGTTCTAGGACCCAGGTATAATGAACCCAAGTTGTATCGGAATACAGAACAGTATTCATCACACACCGGCATCTTGATGGTGCTACAGATGGCACTTATACAGATTACACTTTCACAAATCCGCACATATCGAAGTCTCGGTACATAAAAACGCCACACCAGGTGTTGGCTGTTTACCGCTATTCTCACCTTCCGCATAGCATATAAAAGTTTTTCCCCACACATACGTCCAGGTGTCAGATAGCGCTCCACCCATCCGGTTTGTCCTCCAGAAACGTTACCCTAGAAACAACGATACACATATAAGGAGCAGGATTATTGTATTTTCAGCTTTTTAAAAAACAAGCTTTCGCGGTACTGGACACCTCTGCGAGTTACTCCTAAGCCTGTACAGGTGAGAAAAGTCTCTCTGCATTAAACGTGTTATATGGTTTCTAAAAATCATGGGTCCTGCCAGGCGTAAAGATTTCATTTTTTTCTCAGGCTTGTGACACGTTTGAATTTCCAAGATTGTTTTTGTTAGCAGGCTCCTCCCACTCGCATGTACACGCATACCCATGGTTTTATAAACACTTTTAAGCATCTGATAAACGTTATATGACTTCAACATCTGACATATCACCCGTATTGCTACAGATTGATAATTCAGGAGTAAACAATCATGAGCATCCTGTTGCGGGTATCCCTATTTATGCCCTTCAAACCAACTGTAATAGTCACGCTTCAAACACATTTTCACAACCGACGCCGCAAAAGCTTGAACCGTTACAGTCTCCAAAAGGGTTATATTTTCATCTTCTTCCTCATCAGAACTTTCAAAACGTTTCAAAGTATCGCATTTCATACATGTATCACCATCTGGGAATGCTGAACTTTCGATCCTTTTTGAACAGCACATGCAATAATAATTGACGGCGTTAAACGAGTTGTTCAGGCCCACAGCTCCGTTACGGTTATCTGGCGTTTTCTGCAATTCAAAAAAGAAAGAAGTTTAGCTCGTGAGCATGTGTTTTCACAGATTTTTATATATATACACACACACATTTCAGAACTAGCATCTTCCAGTATAGAGGAGCTAGTGACGACCATAAACAACTTGTCTTCATTGGATGCTGTGTCTAACGTCGGGGTCATTGCGGCCTCTGGAAACAGTTGCTCTAAAACATTCGGATCCTCATACGGGGCCTCCTCAAGAGCCTTTATCAAAACGCTCACACATTGTATCCATAGCCGCTGCATCGTCAGGGGCCCCATCGACGGATAGCGCCAGTGCCGGCAGACTTTCAGGGCTGTAGTATTTTTGAAGGGTTTTCAAATCCTCGGCCCCTGTATTGTCCTTAGATTAGTAGTTGTAGCGCTTCATAACTCCTGGTATTGAGGTCTTTTGAGTTTTCGTTTTTTCCAAGACTTCAGGAACGGCTTGTACATCCCCCAATACTCATCTGAATATATACACCCTACAAGCCACACCCCCTAAAGATGGCCACCGCCCAAACATCTCCACGACCCCCACCCTTCAAAACCCAACGCCACACTTCCGGGTCTTTGTAGGGGCCCCCGCTGGGGCATCCCCGGTTGTCACCCACAAAGATCCGGAAGTGTGGCACTTGGGTTTGAGGGGTGGGGGCATCCGGGGGAAGCCCTTGGGGACCCTAGGGACTTACTTCTAGTCCCCATGATGTCACATCCGGTGGGACACCCTGCTAAAGACCCAGTGCCTGTTAAACACACCTACATCACTTCCAGGGTGGGATTTTACCCAGGCAGAACTTACGGAGGAGATCCGAGGGGGGCATGCCCCGGATATGACATCATAGGGACCAGATATCCTGCCCTAAAGGGGCGTGGAAACCTGTCAAGGCTAGTTTGATGAGGAAAGGTATCATGCTTTACTACTCACGCCCATCACATGTCCCAATAGTCTGCCTGCTGACCACATCCTCTTCAGCATCAAGAGCCTTACCAGATCCCTTTGCCATCTATACATTCATGTAATGCCATGCAACATATATTGGCACACTATGGACATTCTGTGGGTGCTCCTACACAATATTCGCCGCTGCTCCATGTCCAGATCTACCCTCATGTCTTTCTCCCATCTCCTCTTGGGCATTTCTATGTCCTCGCCCAGTGCGGATATTAGGGTCTGTTATAGTTTTGGGATCAGTCCTCTCATGGATATTTCCACCTCGGTGGCTGTCAACCACTTCTGAAGAGCCTGGTTCCATCTCACGGATATCAATGCCCCTTTTAAGCTTCTGGTATTTAAACACTGACAGTGTCTCTATGCCCAAACTCTCCTCCAGCAGAGCTACGTCCACAAACTCCTCTCCCTTCACAACCTGCCCCACCTTCTACAAACCTGCCTCAAACCAATCCTGGAACCTGCCGTGATCCATATTGTAATCCTGTATCAGGGGAGCCTGTTAGGCAGAAACCTGTGCAGTTCCCTTAGGGACCACTGCAAAAGATTTAGGACTACAGGTGTTTGGCAGTAAACCCACTTGGTAGCAGTCTGTACCACACAGATTCACTTGGTAGCTGTGGCTGAGCAGTCAGACTTCCCTCAAGAAGAGTTAGGCAGTATATAGAGTATACACAATAGGTACAGAGACACAGTAGCACAAGCAAACACTGACCAGAGCTTTGGTGTAAAGGTATATAATTATTTATTTAAAGACACACTTGTAAATTACACTAGCATAAAGAGAAAAGTAAATTCAGCACACAGTCACTATTATATATATACAACCCTAATTACTTATTAGACAAGTCTTAGTGAGAAACACCACTTATTTTCAGACAGAGGTGAGGGCTTAACATAAGATGGCACTCTAATAAGTTATTAAAAAGGGAGGGAAAAAGGCAGAGTTATGGAAGCACACAAGTTTCATTACTTTTAAAAGAACCACAGTAAGGCAGGATAGGCAGAGTTCTACTGGAGAGCAAGGAAGTCAATTGCAAGGCCCACTCTTGGAGAGAGCAAGTAGAAGGGGTCCAGGTTCACACAGTGGGGTTATGCCCAACGAGTCTTGTAGATAGTTCACACAAAAAAGGGTGAAATTAAAGTCAGAAAAAGTTAGCTAGGTTGTCCCAGGCCAGCCCGGTTAGAAAGTCGAGGCTTTACTGTCACCCCGAACGATCTGTCGCAAGGGAAGCCAGGCGGGACACAGTACCTTAAGTGTGAAGGAAGCTCCAGCAGGGGCAGTTGTTCCTGGCAGCAGGTGCAAGTCGGTGTTTCGTCTAGAGGAAGAGGAGGTCTCGCCGTGGAGGAAAGATGAAGGTTGTTGCACTGCCAGGGAAGAAACCAGCCGCAGAGTTCTTTCGGTTAAAAGGTACTACCCTTCTCTTCGCGGTAGTGGTAAGCCGTGGTATTCCGGTTGCCGGGGTGCTTGGCATGGGCAAAGTACCCAAGAGATGCTCCAGGAAGGTGAAAAGAAGGCAAAACTGGTTATCCCCATCAGTCAAAGGAAGAAGACTCTCCGGACTGGAGATCTCCTCTGTCGTCGGGAAAAGTGGTGAGACCGTTCAGCAGGGCTCCACCGGTGGTGTCGTCGTTGCAGGTCGGCTCAGCTTCTCCCTCCTTGGATTCTTAGGTCCTGTGGCGACTTCTCAAGTTCCAGTCCCCAAGGCCCTGCTTTTATGCAGCAAACCCCCATTCATTCAGCCTAGCTGTCAATCAAACATGCTAAGTGGTGAGCCGGCCGGCTCACCACTTGGGCCAATCACACAAGAGTTCGACTTGAGTTACCAAGGTAACTCAGTCCAGGCTGCCTAAACCCCCTCCCACACCCCATGTGGTACCCAGACAGAGTGGCACCAATTTTGGAGGCTTCTGTGGAGAAGCCCGCCAAAAAGTGGAACAAAGGGCTCGACTTGGGTTGGAGTCACAGAAGAGAACACAAATGCCATTTTAGAATCGAGTTCTGGCAAAAAATACCAACCAGTGAATTAATATTAAATAAATAAACCGGCGGTATGTTCGAGGCTATAAGAATTAAATATTTAAAGTTGATAGCCTCGAACAATGGGAAAATCACATAGAGATATATTCGCGGTCGGATATAAAAAGTAGTATCCACTGCCACCAGCCAAAACTCGATCAGGGGTGACGGAGACATGCCCCCTCAAACAACAGACCCCGGGGCAATCGCATTGCCCCGACCAGTACGTCCACAATATGATGGTTTGTACTGGTTTCTGTTCATAATTTGGGACTAGTAAAGCCAATGGTGACTTGACATGCCCTGGGAGACAGTAGTCAGTCCCAGGGTATGGAGTATATGTTGGGGGTCGCTACGACACTCCTGGGTTACGGTACGGAGGGTGCTGTGTAACCCACATCAAAAACACATGAGACCCTATGGAGTAAAAGACCCTACAGCCCATTAAACACATGGAAAGATAAAGGAACACCTCAAATCATGTCTAAGAGTGGGAGTAAAAGAGTCTCACTCTTAGCAGGGGAAAATAATAAACCCCAAAAATCCAGCAAAGCTGCTGGGGGACTCACTAGGTTTGGGAAATTAGCCTTTTCAGAGAATTCTCCCTAACACAGCCCATCTATTAGTCAGTGGGGACAGCTACATTGTGACTCCAGCCATTTCCCTTTTGGCCATTCATAGCGCCCACAACGGGCCTAGGATGTGATGCCTGTGGACTTTCTGTGGGATTGCCTTTGGGGGTGCCCTCAGCCATTCTCCCAGTGTCACCACCCGCCACATATGGTTCTCTAGGTGCACTCTTTGCCTCTACGTATCTCCTCTTAGTTGTGGGACCAGCGCCCTAAACTGTGCCGCCCTGTAATACGTGCGCATATCTTGCAGCCTGACCACTCCTCACTCCTTCAGTTGTATCAGCACCCTGTAAGGCACCCTTTGTTTTTGTCCCTGTCATATAAATTTATTAATCCAATGCTTCAGCTCTGTAGAATGGATATCTGGCATCACAATGGGCAACACTTGGTAGAAATATAATACTTTGGGGAGCAGTGTCATTTTGAATTTGTTCAGCCTACCAAGCCACGACAAGGTTGACCTTGACTATGCTTCCATGTCCCTGAAAAGTCTGTGCAGCAGCAGGGGATAGTTTATCAAGCACAAGTCATCCAGGTTTCTAGATATCCATACTCCCAGGTAGCTTATGCTATCTTTTTCGATCAGAATCCCAAGTCACTCATTTCCTACCCCTGATCCCGTGCATCTCGGCTAAAGGGGAAAAGGACCAACTTATCCATACTGACCCTGAAGCCCAATACCCACCCATGGTCACCCAATATTCGGAGGACCCCCCAGACTGAGCTAGCAACATAGGAGATGTGGAGTAGAATATCATTGGCATATAGTCTGAGCTTGTATTTCGCATCCCCCACTCTTCTACCTGCTATCTGCTTCTCCTGCCTCAATTTTATGCTGAGCGGCTGTATAGTGCAAAGAGCAGGCGGGACAATGGGCACCCCTGCCTGGTATCTATCCTATGGCAGAAGACCTGTGACATCTTCCCATTGACAACCATAAGCACGGTTGGCTCAGCATAAATCGTACCAATTGCATGATGCATTTTGCCCCCAAAGCCCACCTTTTGGCGTACCGCGAATAGGAACCCCCACTCCACCTGGCCGAATGCTGAATAGGAGGCAGGCTAAGCACTTATAAGATAAGCAGGGGGAGAAACTCCAGGCAAGTAAGGCAGAGTAGGGATGAGAAATGGCAGGCCCCATGGACTGCGGTTGCCACATCAGAGGATACAGTGCGAGCCCCCGTTGTAGCTGGGGACAGAGACGCCAGCGGACCCATCATGAAGACACTGCGTGGTGCCATGGGTAAGGTGGCACTTTGACAGTGGGTTGCTGTTGTTCCTTTGTATAAAGTGCTTGGGACATAACGCTCGTTGCTGAGCAGTCACAAAACCCTGCTCTCTGCACTGATCTGAGTGTTCAGCAATTTATCCTTGATTGCTGCAGACAGAGGGCCCAATTCATGGAATTATTTGCACGATGCAAAGTGGCTTTGCACTGCTGAAAAGTGATTTGCACTGCCGACAAAAACCTGAATTCATGGAACTGTGCAAAGTGTATTTTTGCAATGCAAATTCAGCACAAAGTCACTTTATACTGCGAAAATGACTTTGCACTGACCATGCATTGCAAAAAATACACTTTACAGAGTTCCATGAATCAAGGTGTGTATCGGCAGTGCAAACTTCCTTTTCAGCAGTGCAAAGTCACTTTGCACCGTGCAAACAATTCCATAATTCGAGCCCACAGTCTCAGTACAGATAATGTGAAGGGTGTATGGGTATAGCACTAGGCTTGTCCCTTAAGAGGTGTGAATGGTAGGTGATTGATAGGGGAAGGCTGCTTAAAGCTGCATGTTATAGGGGACAATGACCAACTAATGGTGGTTATTTAAGTGCCGCATATTCGTTCCTTGTGTTCGCATCTGTCGTAATAGTACTATAGGTTCAGTAGTGTCGGGGGGAGTGGAAAAAAGGAAGGTAGGGTGTTGGAATTGGAGGTGGGTTGAGTATGGGGTCACTGGTGAGTCGGGGATAAGGGGGTGGCTGTGGGGGAGTGGAGAGGAAGTAGAAGAAGGCGGGGCAGGGCAACATAGTTCCACTCATTTTTTTTTAAACTCTTCGACCACTGGGTAAAACTTAATGCAAAAAAGTAGAAGCGCACTGCTCCAAACCGCTCCCGCCAATGTCGATCACTGCAGGAAGCCCACACCAAATAGTGCTCTTGCATCTTTCTGTATTTTCCTGGGGCTCACCACTTTTCTTACTAACAGTGTGTGTGGAGAAGAGCGTGAGGTCTACTCTCCCCTACCTTTGCTGCTGCTGCCTGTCGCCTTGTCCGAGGAAGGCTTCTACAGCCCCATGCCAGGACCAGAAACAAGTTCCCTTCGGAAAAATGCCACCCTCGCATGAAACTGGATGCCTCTCTGTTGTGCACATTCCCCATTCCCTTTCCGAATCCCCCTCCTCTTTCTCCATCTGCACTTCTGAGCTACACACCATATCTCTCTCACTCTGCTCCAGAACTCCCACCTCTTGCTCCCTTTCTCTCCAGGTCTGAACTCGTGCACTGCACTTTCTCCCACTCCATTCCTGTGCTACTTTGTTCTTATTCCACTCTTCTCCCCATTCCCTCTACTTCATCCTGTTCTTGCTCCATCAGTTTAACATATTTTTTCAGAAAGTGATAATTGTTGCAGATATTTCGGTGGTGGGCATCCTTGTATTGTACTGCCATCTACAGGTTACTGAGTAGATCATGCACATATCTGACCACAGCTGGAATATTTAAGTGCAGAGGGGAGGATGCCGTCGGCTGTCCCAAATGTGATGCAACAGATGAAAGATAACTTTGAACATCAGTCTCACTTATTTGAAGTAATTGAAGTTGGAACTCTGCACTCCTTTGAGCATGTGGCCCTTAGGAACGTGCATATGAAATGGATGGAATTACACCAAATAACCAAACCAACTCAGGAAGATGGCAAAGTCCTGTTTTATTAACACTTATCTAAAACGGGGAGGTTACAATGAACATCAACGGACGTAGGTTGAGTCTCTCAATGCTCTCCACAAAAAGTATGGTTCTTATACACAAAATGCATCAGAGTGACATCATACTACGTAGCAGTAGTGAAAAACTTATCAAGGGTCGGGGACTGGTTAGGGAGACATCTAAGTATACATTTCTGTAGGAGCTAGGATTGTTATTGGCTGTCCGTTATCAGGTGCACAACTTATGCCTACCTATAAAAGCATGTCATTACAGAAATATTAGATAGACAGTTTCTCATTGGTCTTCAAACTATAAAGTCCTTTATTATATGGACTAATACAATTGGTTGGCCCGCTTGTGCCATGTCTGGAACATTTGGTTAATTTTAGCAGCATGTAAGACCAGACCCAGGTGCAAGGAGATAGGGAATGACCACCCAATTAGCCCAGTATCTCTCATCGCCCATGCCTTCGGCCATGAAATTGTCTTTGTACTTGGCCTTGCAGAGTATCCTTGTCTTTGAAAATTCACGGGAGTGAGGGCACTCGCTATGGTGTCTGGAACTCCAAGTTCATACTCTATTTCCATCCTTGGTTCACGTGACAGGAGACCACGATTTGGTCCATTTTGCAGCTTTTAAATGCTCTAAATGAATTAAAGCTTGGCATCCTTTGTGTTCTTTCTTGCACCTTAGCGTGAGAAGGTTCATCCTCCGCACACTCGTCCATCTTCAGAGGAAATATCTGACCTCACCTTCTAGAATCTTGACTTTAGGCCAGGCAGCCTCACCACGCAGCTTCTTGCACCTATTTTCCTTGATGCAATACAGTGTTCCATTCCTGCTTCATGGTTTCTGGCTTACTTAATTCATGATACCAATTTCCAGTTTCTGTACAATGGCGGCTTCACTTGCATTCTATTCACTACTCATAGCCAGCTTCTATGATGACTTCATCTACCTTTGCGTTTCAGCGTCTGTACATCTTTTGAACTGTTGTTTTCTGCACCACTTCGTGCACATGTAATCTTCTTCTTTTACATTTGAGAGTTCACTCGATTCTTAACTACGTCATTAGTTTCTTCAGGATCTACATCATCTTCAGCCAGTATCTCAGGATGTTGTGCACACTTTTTATGACATCACTAGCTCCTTTTATTTGCTCTTTCTCATATTCCTTCAGGGAGTTCTACCCGCAGGTTATCGTCACTTTGAGGGTACATTCGATAAGGTTCTCTTAATGGGTATCTTCTTCCAAACACTCACTGCAATATTGGCACAATGGCTGGTGTCAAACACGGCACAGTCTCATGTCTCCAATACAGGGGATGAAGGGGGGCAGGATTTCATGCAGATGTATACAGCAGCTCCTTTACATTACCCCCTCTGGTCATGTCCTCAACCACCTTCTCAAGTCTTTCTGCGTTTTTCTATCTTCTCTTGAAGAAGCTTTTCTTGGGTGTCTATATTTTCATCACCCCCCTCAGGGTGCCTGCTGTTTTAATGTGTTCATCCACACTCCAGGTCATGTAATTACATTGTCCATTCAGGTACAGCAGACCCAATATCCCATGTATTTTTTATGATCCTTTGGATACCAGAACTTCGTTCCTTCAGGTGCTACAATGTTGGCCTTTATGTAATCCCTGACGGGGTCATCAGTTAGCTCCTTGGCTTCTGGTTCATCCTTGGCATCAATCATGATCTTCATTCCTACTGCTTTCTTTGCTGTTTTCTGACATTGTGCCATTATTATCCTGATTATACAGAATCCAAACATGATCAGCACCAGTATTGCTCCATGAAACTTGAATACATTTACTATCCAATGAGGAATCCATGAAAACAAGAATGCGAAGCAACTGTCATCTTGAATGCCATCTGTCTCTTCCTCCATCTTAGTATGCAGGTCTGTCAACATCGATATGACCTTCGTCAAGGTCCCATTCTCACCATTGTGAGAAGGTGTGAATGTGCAACATGATGGCCCAATCTTGGCTCAATCTCATCTTTCCATTGCTGTGATCATGTCAAGGACATAACTGTTCTGGAGGGTCATCAGTCGTATGGTCCTCAGCTCTTCTTTTATGGCCTTGAATCCTTTTATAGTAGCATTGATTGTCTGCTGAAGCTCCCACTTGGTGATTTGTAGCCATTTGGCATTCACTGCTGTTTGAAGTCCAGGCATAAATATAGATGTCATTATCATAGCAGTCTTGCTGAACAACTTGCGTTAATCAGGAATGGCTTCGTAAGCCTTTATTGATTTTGATGAGAAATAATTCTCTCTTTTCATCTGTCCGGGTTCAAGTGATCTTCTTTTTCTCAAATGGTCATCCATCTTTGGGAATTCATCAATGTTTAGATCTCTCTGAGGAATCACCAATGCTGGAACATGGACAAACACCAAGGAACACACTCCACCCCAATTCCTGGGCAATTTCATACATGCTCTAGATCCGCAGGCCCAATATCGATCCATTAGGACAGCTGTCTCTTTTCTCATTCCTGGAACGTCAATTGTGGTTTTACACCCTTTATTATGTCCAACATGATTCTTTCCATGACTTGGGAAACACACTGTCGCATTAAACAATGGGATAACAGCCACTGGGCCTGATTCATCTTACAACCATGTCAGTAATTTGGAGTACTTGGCCCAAGACTTTAGACACTCATCATTAACTTTCTGTATTCTTTGTATTGCTTCATTCCTTAGCAGATGTAATGCTCACCTGGTATCCACGGGGACGTCACTCAGCCTGTTCTGACCTCTTACGACCTCAAACCCTTCCCTGGAGGCTGTTCGACTGGAGACTGGGCCTGAAACACAGGATTGGTAGAGTTTAACTCCCTATTGTCTCTGTGTGCTTGAATCCCTTCTTCCCCGGGGTCCAACCCTTCCCTTTGATCCACAGCTCACCTTGTTTTCTTGGATAGTGTGCTCTTCATCCTGCTTTCAGCGCAGGGGCGCGTTGATTGATGCAGGCTCGTTGCTGCCTGGTTACTTCACTGCCAAGAGTCCGACAGGTAAGTATAATGAGTCTTTTGAACAGTTCTCTAACTTCATTCCTTTCCTTCCTTAGATGATGGCCGGCGTCCGGGGATGGCGGCGTGCTGCTGAGATGAGTAGCGCTGAAGGTAAGTGAGAGCGCGATGCGTGATGCACCCCTTTCGTATTTGCATTGAACTGATTTCTTTTTCTGTGTCTTTTAGGTGCCGCAACGTTTTCAGCGTGGATGCCGGTTATGAAGAAGAAATGCGGTGGGTAAGCGTGGTATGCGGCGCCTCTGGATGTTTCCACGCTAACCTGGAGTATCTTTTCCCTCTTGCAGATGGATGAGACGTTCCGGAGACAGAGTTCCCCC
The DNA here is from genome assembly GCF_040938575.1 of Ambystoma mexicanum. NCBI lineage: Eukaryota > Metazoa > Chordata > Amphibia > Caudata > Ambystomatidae > Ambystoma > Ambystoma mexicanum. The sequence goes on from NC_090929.1 coordinate 663,914,791, forward strand.
AGAGCGGCTGGGATTCAGGTAAGCATTTGAAGCTAATACAGTATTTAAAAATAAGCGAATATTTGAAGAATGCTTACTAATGCCTTTTTTCTGTTCTTTTCCCTTTTCCTTTGGAAGCGGCGAGCTGGGGTGGGAATGACACCGCCGAAGATGCCCGCAGAACAGAAGGAGCGATGAATGATGGGCAGAAGCGCCGCAAGGTAAGGCTGTTCCTAACGGTGTTCTTGTTCTTGCAGAAGCTGAGCGCAGAAGAAAGATGCAGGCCTACTGGAGAACGATCCGAACACGGTGAGTGTCACGCTGCAGGTGCAGAAAACGCAAAGCATGTTTCTCAGCCTGGGTGTGGCTTAAATAGTCTCTTGGTATCCCAGGTGTCCCTGGGCTGAACCACACCCAAAAGACTAGACCGCACATGCAGTTCTGGGAACCAAAATATGTGGGGGCATCCATCTTGTCCCTATCAATGCACTACAAGTCCAATCCCCAATGTTATCCTATGGGAGTGAGTGAGTCTGGTGCCACAAGCGCCAAGTCTGACTCCAAGTGGGTCTTTGGAGGGGTGGAGAGGCCCTTAAGGGCCATGTAGGTGATCGTGGTCTGGCTCCAGCCTGACATCTTGGAGGACTGGGGACGTGAGGGGCAGGAATCATGACAGCAGATAAGCTGCACAGGCCATAATTCCATCTTCCCATCCTTTATAGTTGTCATTCATGTAAAGATGCATTTTTAGGTTTTTCACAGCAATTTTATGTGTAGCTAAAATGGTTTTTCTTTGCATGAAATATATTGTGTTTGATCAAGCAACAACCTAGATAATCTATGTAACTTATAATTTCTGGTCTTCTTCAGTTGGTAAATTTCAATATTAAATGTGTGTCGGTGTGGTTTAACGACCGGCGGCGGTTTTCTATACTTAGACATTTCCAGCAGATGGAATTCGATCATTTTAGAGATATACTGATCAACACCTGCAGGGTCCTGGAGAGAATCATTCAGACATTTGATCAACCCCAAATCAACTCTAATACGCTCCGTAAGTTGATAACATACCGAGGGATTCCATCTGACCGTTAAACCTGGGCGATCATTCTCGACCAACTTTAGAGGGTGAGATGGGGTAAAACCCCAACCCTCTAATTTCAATTGTATTGAAATAGCATTATGATCACCAAATCCCATCCTTTACTATGCTAACTCATCCGTAGATTAGCAGTTGAGATTGTTCCCAGCATCCAGGCATCCAAGCTTTTTCTGTCATATCAGAACAGTTCATCCTCTTCATTTCCTCGATGATCACCTTATCTTGTCATGCAGCAGGGTACGCAAGCATCTTGTCTGTCCATCCAGGCTCGTTCTCCATCTGACTAGTCTTAATATAGTCATCTTGGTATGGGAACGACTGTCATGTTCTCTATTACAGTGTTGCCCAACTCCCTTGGAATAGTCCCTGAGTAGTACATGCTGCAAGATGGCTGAGACATTTTGCATCGGATGCTGATACCTCTTTTGAAATGAAAGTCTTTACTGTATTCATGGCATAGGGGATGAGAGAGCAGACATAGCAATTCTCGTCAGATCCTCTTTCCGCCACTTTTTCATGTGTTGATACCATATATTTTTCCCCAGATAAGCTGAATTACCTAGATAAGTATTTATCCCATGGTTATGTTCCTCTCGATCCCTTCTATGCCATCTAACATGCCCTTAGAGATCAAAGAAATTGTCATAATGTGTACTCATGGTAGGGAAAATTATAGGAGCTCTTTCTTCGATGGGACCATTAGGATAATAGAGATTTTGAAATGTAAGATACAAAAAGATAAAGAGAATACACATGCATATGTATATTATGCATAGAAGTCTGGAGAAACATTTGGTGTGCCATCCCAAAGCTTGCTGAACTCGTGCTCTCTCTATAATCACATTATCCTCCTCACAAATAATTTTTAATACAAATATTACATTCTTTTACATTTGTAACTGCACAACCTGTTCAATTATAGCGATGAGGAGTCTTCTTATCACTGGACCATTTTTGGGATCCTGTGGAAAAGTATGAATATTGATGTCTCTTCTGACAAGAGTAGGGTAAGACTGAAGTATAAACACAAAGACAGCAACCACAAGCCGATATGTGTCACTGTCGACAGGTATCATGTATTTCATCAATTAAAACAGATATTCTCTGCAAAATTAATCTGGATACTGATCGCTCTTCCAATTTCCAATCCGGAACTGATGTTTAGGCATAATACTGATGCAATATTTATTCCTTCAACGAATTTCTAAAAGTTCGTTTCAGCCTCTGGAATTTCACTCGAAGTCTATGCACTCCCTGCTAAAATATATAAGGAGTGTTCACTGAACTCCAGTCCAAAAGAAATACGTGCTAATCACTCGCTGCTTTATCGTCCTTCTTCTTGGTCATCTATCGGGTCTGCACATGCAGATATTCTTCTTCTTGTCTTGCTTCTGGGTCAGCAACCAGGAGGGAGGGTCTCGCCTCTATAGATTTTCACATCACCTAAATGGAGCCAAGCCCGTCTTCCTGATACCTGAACTGCAGAAAGGGAAACTTCTACAACACTAAAGGGACCATTAAAGCTAGGTTTGTGCCACCTTCGAGTACATTTTTTTATGAGAATTAGGTCACCATCATATAACTTTGGCGGTGGCAATAGTTCACTTGGGTTGGTCGCTGGATTGTCCTCTTCCATGTTCCTTGACCCCTCCCTCTGATGCTTGACTTGATCTGAAATGAAAGAAACACTGGCAGTCATACATGTCAATTAATTGTGCATCTTGTGACCTAGAGTCTTCGCTACACTCTGGCAACACTCCTCACTCTTGATTGAGGCGTAAGAGGCATTCTCATGCAACACCCCGTCACTAATTCATGAGGGGTGAGGTGGTGGTCAGAACCTGACTGATTCCGAAAGGAATTTAAGGCTAGGGGTAGGCAATATAGCCATCCCTTCTTTAAAGTCAATTTGATCTTGTCGATCCTCTCTTTGAGGAGGCTGTTGACTCCCTCACATATTCTGTTTGCTTGTGGATGATAAGTAGAAGAGAACTTGTGCTTTATGCTCAATAGAACTCGTATTTGTTAGAATAACTCATTAAGAAAATGTGGTCCATTGTCGGATCTTAATACTTTGCACCTTGGAAAGACTTTGTGCACTAAAAACATGGCTTTGCAAGTGGCATCAGGGTGTGTTCACGAACCAGCTGCGATCCACCTAGAGAAGGAACACACCACCACTAATAGATATCTATATCCATTAAATGTCTGCAACATATCGACATAATCGATACGTAAATGCTGAAACTGACCATTCGGTCGAGGTATTACTCCTATGATTGTTCTCAGTGTATGCCCAGCAGTAAACATTTGGCACACGATGCAATTCACCATGAACTGTGCAACGTGTTCCAGCAGATTTGGAACAAGCTAGTCTTCTGCAATGGTGGCAGCAAAACTTTCTCTGGTTATATGTGCAGGGTAATGCAGTTGTTCAAGTGTGACTTTCAATAATGCTGCTGTCATTACTGGCTTGCCAGTGCTTTCCTGTCGTCATAATGCTTCCATGGGGATAAAGAACACCCCCAATGTTTCCATAGTTCTTGCTCCTCTTGCGGGGCTCTGCCATGAATTTCTATTAGTTGCGTAATTGACAGCATATTAAACTCCTCTCGTACTAGCATGCTTCTAGTCAAAATGTCTTTAGTATCTTCAGTATCAAAGCTCGAAATGTCTGGAGAATATGCAACCCTTTTGGCTTCTATGTCTGCGGCTTCGTTTCTGCAAGTGATAAAGTCTGTTTGTTTAGTATGTGCTGTGCATTTTACGACCGCTGTGGCTACTGGGAGTTGTAGTGCCTTAATGAGCCTGTTCAATAAGGACACATATTGTACTGGAGAGCTGTCTGTGCGGAGATAACCCCTCCTTTTCCAATGTGACACGCCTGCATGTACAGTAGACGTCACATAGGCGGAGTCACTGTCCACCATCACTTCCTGCATTTCATGTTTCTCAAGCGCACCAATAAGCGCTACTAATTCTGCTGCTTGCGCTGAAAAGTGAGATGGTAGGTTTGCACTCGCTGCTACGTCAAATTCGCCATTTAACGTGTGTTTTATAACTGCGGAGCCTGAATGCCTTTCCCCACTAGACTGGTCATTTTTCAAAGAACCATCAATAAAGGAAATTTCCCCTCCCTCCGATGCATTCTCTTTCACACAGGGTATATCATCATAGAATTCAACATAGTTTGCACAGTCATGCACATGATCACTTTCTTCTACAGGTTCAGCTACAAACGTGGCTGGGTTCACTATTTTACACCTTATGATTTCAATCGCTGGATTGGAAATCATCACTTCATAAGATGAACCTCTTTGGGACGTCAACGCCCCCTTGGGTTTCTCTAAAATGGCAAATAAGGTATTGCTCCACGTAAAGAGTCATGGAACAGCCCATGACAATACTTCTCAATTGCAAATGCGGCATCAACCAATGATTGTTTGCATGACAAATGTATTTTTTTAACTGGGTCTAAAATCCCACTGTAGTATGCCAAAGGCTTATACCCCGTTGTCCTTTGTGAGAGCAAACTGCTGTCATTACTGCCCCATTTGTGTGTGAAAATAAATAAAATTCGTGGCTGTAGTTGGGAATCCCTAGAACTGCAGCTGTACAAATTCTTTTTTCAACTCCTCACATTTTTCATCAATTTCTCCGGTCCATTCGATCTTTCGCTTACCAACTTCTGCTTTCTTTAACATTTGCAAAAGTGGCTTAGTACATGTGTTGTAATCAAAAATCCTGGCTCTGCAATAATTGCACAAGCCCAGAAACTGCTGCATTTGCCACACTATGTTTGGCGTTGGTGTTTTCATAATAGCCTCAGCTCTTTCAGGGGTCACTTTCTTGTCAAATGTACTGACCTATATACAACACTTCTTCCTGACAATATTATAATTTCTCGTTGTCTACCTTGTATCTCTTGTTTGCTAATATAGTCATTATTTGAACAGAGTCTTGACTGCATTCATCTGCTGTTTTACTGCAAATCAATATGTCATCTACGTACTGAATTGCCGCACTTTTGAGTTCAGTATTACCAAGATCTGTAGGACCCTGTTAAAGATCGCCGGGGACTCACAGTGCCCTTGAGGTAAACGAGTATGTTTTAGTCTCTTTTGTCTAAACATAAAGGAAGTCGGGTCTTGTGAAGCCTTATGCAGCGGGATCGAGAAAAACGCATTTTACAAATTGGTCACTGTGAAATACTTAGCCTCAACTGGGATGCAACACAATATTGTCGGAGTATAAGGAACTCTGCCTCTACAATCTGTTGAAGAGGGTGTAGGTCCTGGATAAAACTCCACAACCACCCTTTGGATTTTTTTATCGGATATACCGCAGTATTGCACAATCATTCCGATGGCGCTAGGAATTCCTGAGTCATCAGTGCTGCAATAGTCTGGAATATGCCCTCATCAGAGTGGCGTCATAATACGTTGCAATAGTGAAGAATCTATTAAGGGTTGGGATTAGTTAAGGGAGTATCTAAGTATACATTTCCATGATAGCTATGATTGTTTTTGGCTTTCCGTTATCAGGTGGACAACTTATGCCTACCTCTGAAAGCATGTCATTTCAGAAATATTAGATACACAGTTTCTCATTGGTCTTCAAGCTATAAGGTCCTTCCTTATATGGACTAATACTATTGCTTGGCACGCTTGTGCCATGTCTGGAACATTCGGTTCATTTTAGCAGCACGTAAGCTCAGACCCAGGTGCAAGGAGATAAGGCATGAAACTTCCTCACCATTCAATTAGCCCAGCATCTCATCGGCCATGCCTTCTGCCATGGAATTGTCTTTGTACTTGGTCTTGCAAAGTATCCTTGTCTTCGAGAATGCACAGGAGTGAGGGCACTCGCTATTGTGTCGGGAACTCCAAGTTCAAGCTCTTTTTCCATGTTGGCTCACGTGATAGGAGACCACGATCTGGTCCATTTTGCAGATTGTAAATGCTCTAAATTAATTAAAGCTTGGCATCCTTTGAGTTCTTTCTTGCACCTTAACGTGAGAAGGTGGTTCATCCTCCGCACCCTCGTCCAACTTCAGAGGAGATAGCTGACCTCGCCTTCTAGAATCTTGGCTTTATGCCAGGCAGCCTCGCCACGCAGCTCCACTGGCCTATTATTCTTGCTGCAACACAGTTTTCTATTCCTACTTCATGGTTTCTGGCTTACTTAATTCATGATACCAATGTCCAGTTTCTGTACAATGGTGGCTTTGCCTGAATTCTATTCACTACTCATAGCCAGCTTCTATGATGACTTAATCTGCCTGGCGTTTTAGCGTCTGTACATTTATTGAACGGTTGTTTCCTTCAGCACTTCGTGCAGATGTAATATTCTTCTTTACATTTGAGAGTTCACTCGATTCTTTACTTCAGCATTAGTTTCTTCAGGATCTATAGATCATCTTCAGCCAGTATCTTGGGACGTCGTTGTGAGGAATTCGACCATCCGCATGGGAAAAGTGCGCTCTACAGGCTTTTTGTTTGTTTTAAAAAGAATGCATGATGGGGCCATTCCTGTGCACATTTTCCATGCTCACCACACAGCAGAAAAATAGTCATGTACTCTGGGAGGACATAGCTTACCGGCGCCGCCCTCCCCTGTCATGTGTAGCTGACACCTGACAGCCGTGGGTACATCAAAAGCCTTTGGCCATGGGCAGCCTGATTCGAATTTGAAGGCCCCATGGATTTGCATCTCCATTGTGACACCTTGCTGGTGGTGATGAATACTGAAGAATGTTAATGTTAATTAGCAGGCCTTAGAGAAGGGCTGGGTGCAGGGAGTGACAATGGAGACCTAACGCCAGACACCTCTTTGTAATGCAATGAGTCAACTGGGTACTAACACCCCTCCTTGGTATGAAAAGGCAGTGAATGTCCTGCCTGGAACCACTCTTTTCAGACCAGGGAAGTATGTAAATTGTAGGAGACGAAAGCCTGCCTGCAACCCCCTACTTCATAAGAGGCCCATGTTGTGATCAAGCAATGCATAGGGCTCAGGTAATTAGGGAGACACTTTGATGTACAGCAGACAGAAAGATGGGTGGGACTTAGAAGTATATGTTGTCATCCTTCCCCTGTCTGTTGCCAGTTGCCCTGGTTCTGACTTGAAGCATCACTGAAGATTGTTGATGGGGACCCAGGATTGGTCCATTAAGGTGGGCTTAACCTACACCAATCGCTGGGGCCAATTTGGCTTTAAAAAAGGGCTGAACTCCTCACTGATAAAATCATCTGAAGACTTTGCAAGGAGTAAGAATGACTCATTTGGACCCAAGCTGAAAGTACAGTCTACCTTATATCTTCCGCCAATGAATTAAGGCCATGAGTTCCAAGAGGGAAGCAAGATCTCTCCCATAAATATCTCCAAGGGAACAGAGGGAGATACCGGACTCAGAGGACCCGTCCAGCAGCTCCAGAACCGATACCCAGCCAGCACACAGCGTGCCCTGCTAGGTTTTGACAGAAAGCTTCCTAGGTGGGAAGTGCTAGAGAGTCTCTGGGCACAGGACAAGGCTGTTGCCTGCTAACACCCTCCTGAGCTTTGGGCTGTCTGCATTGAAAGGACACAAGTCCTGTGAAGAAGCTAGTAGGAGTGCCACACAAGCATCCAACTTTTTAAGCACAATTTTGAGTCAGTCGAGTCCTCGAACCGCATCTGGCTGCACCGCTGACTGTTGTCACACGCAGTCATCAGAGCCGTCCGAGATGCCTCAACCAGCATTCCAGACCTGCCAACCAGCACAGAGACAGCGATTCTTGATTCCGAACCGCTGCGCCGGACAGCCTGCAAATGTCCATCCAGCCTCGCTTGCCAAACTGCCTGCCGCCTAGTACCCGCACCTGTCTCCCACCACTAACTCTGTCTCACTGGCTGTGAAGCACCCTGGAACCGCCTCGACACTGTCGAGCACCAGGAACTTCTTCTGCACCAGGTACATTGTGGTTCTGAGCCCCTGGTCTTTCTCTGAAGGCCCCTAGAGACAGTTACGACCCTTTGCCCCTTTGGTGTTGAAACCAAATAATATTGAAATATAAGACTGATTACTTTACCAACTACCCTCTTGTCAGTATCCAGAGTGCATCCCTTTCCTTTGTGAAACTGTCTGTCCTCTGTGTTAGTTTACAGTGTGGGTTGTAATTGTAGTGTGCTAGAACTGTCTGTTGTAGTAATAATAAAGTAGATAGTTTCATACAACCTTGCCTGGACAGTCCCTTTTATCATTGGGTATTAATTGTATTTTCGCTGTGTTGCAACTAACCAATGATCCACAACCTTGCAAAGATAAGCCTTCTGTTCTGTCCACGTTACCAAAAAAAGGATGTCTTATAATTTACTTGTATTCCAATCTGTTCGGATCCCTTATGGTGTACTAGAGGTGTGGGGTTGATTGATGGTTTAGAAACCGATATTCATCCCTGGACCACCGTTGCCCAGGAAGTTGATTCATCACACTCGGGCACACGTTTTATGATGTCACTTCGGGGGTACATTCAATAAGGTTCTCTTATTGGGTATCTTCTTCCAAACACTTGCTGCTGTATTGGCACAACGGCTGGTGTCAAACATGGCACGTTCTCATGTCTCCAATACAGGGAAGGTAGGGGGCGGGATCTCCTGCAGATGTATACAGCTGCTCCTCTACACCTTGTTCCACTATCACTGGAGTTCTGGGTTCACTGTGAGATCATGAACTTTGCTCCACAACACACAACGTTTTATTCAGTACATGTGTAAAACAATATGTTATGTAAACGGACCATTTGTGCCATTGATGATCCCCCGCCCTACCCCCCAGGGGTGTTGCTAGGTCTGGAAAAGATCCGGGGCTACGCTAATTTTGGGACTGTCGGGACTGGGGGCTAGCTAGCCTTTTTGGTTGTAACCCCTGAGCTTCTATCCAGGGCTACAACCAAAAGACCTGGGGCTATAGCCCCCTCAGGCCCCCCTAGCAACGCCTCTGCTACCACCCCCTCCTCAAGCCAAGGAGGCTGAGTAGATATTACGCCTTCCTTCGACCCATTAGATCCATCTTCCACTCCAACTCAAGAGGCATAGCTAAGATTATGTAATATGTGGGGCCTGGAGGTAAGGTAGTAGTGTGAAAACAAAAAGAAGATATCGAGGCTGAGTACCCCAAAAGGAAATACACCAAACGCGGGTTCAAAAGATACACAGATCTTTATTCTGCAACTGAACAGTTTCAAAGGACAAAGCAACAGATAGCTATCAGGCCCTCAGTACAACACAGCGAATTCCAGCCCTGTTCGGTGTGTTCAGTGAGTGGGACTGTACATCAGAATAGTCGCACCTTTTATACACTCCAAAACATGATGTCCAACCCACTTGTAGTTAATGAATCTCGGATCTAGGGTTCGTGCCGAGTTCGTTCCTAATTTATGCAACTATACATTTAGGGGTTATCCTTAATACATTTGCCAACAAGTTACAATAGCAACAGTGTGTCTTTGGATTTCATATTGAGCATTCGTACACATATGTCTGTTCCAGGAACATAATTTCTATATTGTCTAAGTCACAGTCCATAAACATTGTTTAAACAATTCTAAATGCAGACACAACCCCATTGGTGCACGTGCATTGTGTTTCCCCCCAAAAGGGGTTTTATCAAGGCTGGCACAAATTGTCAACACTTTTACAAATCATAATCGCAATGTTTACATTGTGGTTTTAATCTCTTTCCTGTTTCTTCACAACCTCTTCTCTTGAGTAGATACTTCAACACTGTCTTTTCAGACATCCACTGGAGGTGTGTTCCACCCGGCTCACTTCTCCCACCTAAATACCCTTTCCATATCCAGTATCTCCAACTTGCGGGTACATTGGTGTCTCCCACTCTAATAGTGACCATCTTACTGAGTTATAAACACGTGTTACGCCACGCCGTATCATTAGAGATCAATGGGCCTTATTATGGGTTTGCCGGTATGGGGAAATTGCCACTAAAATTTCTGTTAATTCAGGCACCAGCACTTTTCCCGCACTGGTGCAGTGGCAAGAACAGGCATGCTGATTTGATATCCACCTTTGCCAACAGTGCCCCTTTTCCCAGCAACCGTGACTGCGTAATCGGCCGTCGATCGAGGCCTACTTACCTCAGCATGCCTTCCATCAATGGCATCGCTTACTGAAGCCCCCTTGGGAATGACAAGTTGTGAATAAGCCAGAACTTCCCTTCCTCCTTCTCTGGTGCAGTGCCCAAAGAGGGACAAAAAGATTTCCAGAGCGGTGGGTGCACACAGTCCTCGTACTCCACCTTGCCCTTCACTATCTCTGGCTGCCATGGGGAGGATAACTGGTGCTCTGGAGTCTCAGGGACAGACAAACCTTGCACCAGAATCCGGAAACCACATGAAATTCTATTTACCAATAGCCAGCAGCGTCAACTTTTGGGTGCTCATTCACCCAAACCCGCACTAGGTCCACTTGCACTGGTGTGGACATGCCCCCATACCTCATGCCAGACCCTGACCCTACTTATGCTCTTTAACTTTTGTTCGATTGATACAGTGGACCTCCGGTTGTCCGGCAACCCCACAGAAGGCACATGCATGTTTAAACTTGCAAGAGGACTTGGTGCAGGCTTTCTTACTGTAAGCCCAACAGCTCCCCTTCTTATCGCTTGGTTGTGAGCCATTCCCGAAAGCGCTGCCCAGACCCAACGAACCCCTGGCTCCCACATCTATTAGCATTTGTTCCAACCATAGTGCAGATCACCTATTAGTGAGGATGGGGAGTGACCTGTACAGTGAGCAAAGGAGCGTTGAGAAGAAGGGAGATTGAGGGAGACAGAGAGATGGACATTGAGAAGTGTGAGTTGGAGAAATAGAAGGAGAAAAGGGAAGAGGAAGGAAAACTATTGACATAGCATGAAAAAGGAAAACTGTTTACTGCAGACCTCTGAACAAGAGCCTGAGATGTGAATCCCATTTAATCATGCCTTACGAATAAAAGGTATGTACCTTTTATTCATCATGTATGCATTTTGCGCTATACAACTGGACAAACCCACAGCAGAAGAACAGCAAGAATAATAGAGTTATAACATCCGTCTGCCGATCTTTCCATTCCATCTGCTGTCGCCTTCTATTCCGTTCACTCCCCTTTCAACTTAGACCCTACTCAACAACCAAACACCTGCTCCTTCTTACTACAATTCCCATGTCCCACCACTCCCAAGCAGTACACGCACTCTCACTGTGTTTTCTTGGCCTGGCTGGGTGAATGAAGGATTACGCCTGCTCTCCTCTGCAAGGGCTGATCAATGTGGCCCCCAGCACTGGTTTAATCTCAGCTTCAGTGTGCTTTAGCAATGTCTGCCGGTACACTGTGGCTACTTCCTGCATGCCTTGAAGTAGGGGCATGGGGCCTGGCATCTTGTTGTGAAGGACAGATTCCACCGTCCCCCAGAGTACTGTGGCCTGGAAAAAATGATATTTTGAAGCTGAAAAAATTAATTGTTGCTACATTTTTGCAGCATATTTTAATTGAGTTGAGTGTGTGAGGTGGTGCTAGTTTGCAGGAGAGAGATAGGGTGCAACAACACTTGGAAATGTAACCAATATCCTTAGGGAGACACATATATTTGCAAACAGCATGTGCTACTTTTTATGGTGAATGTCAAGGGTCATTATAGTAAATGGAGCAGCACTGGTCTATTTACCCATGAGTGAGGCTTTTTTGGAATAGAGTACACCGCAAACTGATCACTTCTAGGGGCACCTGATAGGGACGGCTGAGGGAGATTGAATTTTTTGCCAAGGATCCATTGCTGGTCATTGTGCCGGTTCTCTGCGTATCTGAGATCTGGCACCAGATGTGTAGCCGGATCTCGGGAGCCGGCCAGAGTCAGCCGCCCAAGCCCATGAACCGCGCTGTAAGAAAGAAAAAGGAAAAAAAAACGTCCGCGGCGGCATCATTTGCCGGTTACCGCGGCTTTGACACTGATGTTTAATGCACAATGCTCACTACATGTACAACTGAAAGGAATCAGTTGTACATGTAGCGAGCATTGTGCTTTACACACCAGTGCCAGAGTTGGCTAAAAGGCAATGCTCGCCTCGCGGGCGCTTTTTTTTTCTTTTTCTTTTTTTTGCACAACAAAATGAGCCAGGGCTCTTCAAGGGGGTCTGGCCTAACTGCAGGGTTCCTGCGGGCCCCTTAGGTCATGCCCCCCCCTGATGAGCCCCGGCTCAAGGGGCTACTGGCACCCCTGCCAGGCAACCTTTTGTAGTGATCAACACCCTCTCCCCATGGGGGAGAGGGTTTTGATCTCTGCATTTATATTCTATAGCAGGGGTCCCCAACCTTTTGCGCGCAATGAGCAACATTGGCATATCAAATAAAATGGTGAGCAACATCCATTTTTCAACAGAACATATCGGTGCACAGTTGGCGGACAAATGATTGCAACACAAATTAGAAATGTAACAAAGTTAAAACTGCGTATGGAACATTTAATTTGCAGTACTTAAGTTATCTAGACTACGTGTTATTCTAGTCAAGGAAATGTGCAAGGCCTTTAACTTCATTTGACGTGGTTGTTTACAAGAAATGTTGAGGAAATTGAGTGGTCAGTAGTACATTTTTATACATATAGGACCAGTCCAGCAGTTCAAAAATAGAGTAGGAGTAAATAAACATTACATGGGGTTTCAGGTTCCCGAGCAAAATATTAGTGCAAATGTATGGACAGTAAAAATGGCCACAAACGGAGCACTGATTTTTCAGGTCTACTGAGATTCTGCCTAGGATTTTATGGGATCTTTAATGGCAAATGGTGCATTCCTGAGCATGCAAAATCGGCAATACTATTCCACAGTCATTGATGACTGTATTGGGGATGGTTTTTTCTTCTGGAATGTTATGAAATGTTACATTTCTTATTGATCAAAGAGTAAGCACAATCCTCTTGAGTACATTTTCCAATGGCCAGGGTAGGCACCACGAAGAAGATATCTGACAGCAAGAGAGGCTGGTTGGCGATGCCTATGCTCGAAAAGGAGGCATTGGAAAGTATTACTAATTCACAAGAAATTAAGATATTCTCTTAAAACTGTTGAACAGTTCAGAGGCCACAAAGGAAAGCGTCAGTTTGTTTGAGTCTTTAGGAGATACTATCGAGGACAGAGCTATTGGCAAACCGTGCCCCCAAGTTCAGGAGTTCCAGGTTATAGAAAGGGATGTACCATGGTTCGATGCAGAATGTAGAATCTCGAAAAGAAAACTGAACCATGATTTGATGAGGGGTGTGTACACTGCTGGTTAGATTTATAGTTTCAAAATGGCATAAAAAATTGGCTTAAGACAAAAAAAGAATTTGAGAAACAATGGGAGCTTTTTTGAAGGACACCAAATCGTTTTATGTTGATTGCTGTTGTCAAGACAGGCATTATGCCTTCCCCGTAGACAAGTATTTCTTGGACCACCAGCCCCTCACGATTATAGGCCAATTCCCTTACTGGACATTGGGGCTCATTACGAGTTTGGTGGCATCTCAACGGTACCGTTACTGCCATTTGGTCCAGTGGTATCACTGCCAGATTCCAAGCGGTGGTTTGGCAGTGCTAGTCCCCAATTATGGAGTCTGTAGCACTCCAGGGTGGATTCAGTCGGTATTTGATTGCTAGAAACCTAATGTGACGTAATTTACATTTTATTGGCGTCTGTGACAAATCTGTGGATGCTGTCCCTTCTACCCTATTGGGGAGACCATTCCCATGGGGCCAGGGTGGTACGTCCCCGGTACAATAGTTCCCCTGAGGGTGGTGCACAGGGAGAGCATCACATGGGAGAGGAAACCCCTCATGTGACTAGGAACGACCCTACCCTGAGAACGCAATATCCGTACCAATCACCAGACCCTAGTCCCCCCTTCCTATAACCCAAAGAACAACCCCTTCCCTAATAAGCTCATGAGCTATAGTCGCACTGCCATTTCCCTAGATAAGTACTGGGACGATGAAGAGCACAACCAACCCAAGGGAGATCAAGGGTAGAAATACTGAGACGAAGAATGGGGAAGAGTTGAAATATATGCTATTGACAACCACTAAGACAAAGAAGATGCATGGAGGAATGTAGAGTGTTCCGCATAACCAACATGAGCATTCTAGACAACTTGGAATAAGTACTGGGATGAAGAGGAGGAGCGGAGGCATGAAGAGTTCTCCTAAGAACCACAATGAGCAGTCTAGTTGTTGCTGGCTGCTCATTGGCCAATGCAGAGTAGAAAAGGAAGAGGTTGTCTAGTCCTCCATGCAGGAGCCAGCACGGTGCAGGAAGGTGCAAGGAAGCACACCAGGATGCCAAGAAGGGAGCTGGAAGGACAAGGGCCAGTCCACAGTGGAAGGACCAGAAGGCGAGCTAGCAGAGACAAGCTCCTGGTGTTCCTGCAGACAGGGAAGCACGTGAAAGAAAGACCACGCTGCCCTGGCAAACATTGACACTGCAGTGTTCCCGGGCAGACCAGATCCCACTACAAAGGGGGGGAGCACTCAGGCTGACTGGTGGGAAAATAAGACGGTGCAATCAGCATCTTAATAGTCACAGTACCAGACAGGCATGTGGACCATGCCTGTCCCCCAACAAGAGAAACTTAAGGGTTTGGGACCCACCAAACAAAGGCAAAATGAGTCCTCCTCTTTGTGGCGGTACTTGGGAGGAAAGGGCTCCAAGTACCCACACACAAAGAAGAGGTGTCTGGGACCCACTACACAAGAAACACACAAGTCATCTTCCTTGTGGTGGTACATGGGAGAAGAGAGCTCCAAGTACCCTCACGCAAGGGGGGTTTGGGACCCACTACACGAGAAACACAAAAGTCCTCTTCCTCATGGTGGTACTTGGGAGAAGAGGGCTCCCAGTTCCCGGACATAAAGAGGGGTCTGGGGCCCAATCCCATGAGAAGAAGGGAAACCACAGAGTAATTTACTAAGGCCCATACTTGGCAGGGAAGTGAACCAAATTGGCCCAAGCGGAAAGAGAGAGACGCAGAGAACTGGGACCTACAAGAGAAGGAACCAGGGCAAAGCAGTCATTGCCCCTGGTTGTGGTCCAATAAATAGAGAGTTGCCAAGAGAAGGAAATGGGAC
This sequence comes from Ambystoma mexicanum, assembly GCF_040938575.1. NCBI lineage: Eukaryota > Metazoa > Chordata > Amphibia > Caudata > Ambystomatidae > Ambystoma > Ambystoma mexicanum. Next base: position 663,930,004 of record NC_090929.1, read on the forward strand.
AAGGGAGTCGTTGCGAAGTTTGTGCAACAGAGAAATATCTAAGAACTTTGTTTTACATTTAAGAACTGTGGGTTTGGAACCTTTGTTACTTGGAACTCTTTGATTGGATCTATAACCTATTCTTCTGAATTAAGAAGACCTTTTGTTTTTTATAGTTTGGTCAATAATGTGAGGGATGGAAATAGGCTTTGGACTTGTGACAGTGGACTATTTACTTTAGACAAGACATCCTGACAGATTCCTTAGTTTTGGTTGAGGAAAAGAAACCCCTCTTAGCTTTACGGAAAGGTAAGAGTTTCCCCAGTCCCCCACCCTTTTACTTTCAATAAAAGTATATGTCAAACAACATGAGCCCACTGTGTCTGAGTCCTACTTCTACATTCTTACAGGTCACTAATGGTTTTTTAAGTCTTATCCAACGTGATACGCTGAAATCTCAGCATCTGTCCAATATACAAGATTGTGGAATTATACATTGTTTTCCAACACCAATAAAGGTGACAAGCAGGGATGTCAGTTGGTCCCAATGTATTCCTTTTGGATGTTGATTCTAGTACTTCTCTTAGGAAAGTTAATCCACCCTCCACCTGAAGGGTTCATTGTATAGCATGCTTCCTTATGCAGAAGACACAGCTTTTTTGGACTTGCCCCAAGCAGGTCTCCAACAGGGCCTGCTAAACACAAGTTCCTATTTTGGGAATTACAGTTTGAAATTAGATATAATAAAAACAAAAATGATGGTGTTCAGGCAAAGGGTGAAACCTTGTAGCTAGTTTTTAAATGAATGTAGAGATGAGGGGGCAGTCTCATTTTTATTTGAGCCCACTCTTCTGAAAGAGCAGTGCTTTTGTCAGTCATTTTAAGAAGATAGCTGAAAAGGCATCATTAATGATTAAATGGCTTTTTACATTATTTCAAGTTTGCGGCATTCTGATTGGACGAGTGGAGATATATAACACAAAGGTCTTCATGATTTTAAGGCCGCAAAATCTAGAGTGGTTAGAACTGTCATTTTCTGGAGGGGTTGCAAAATAAATTCCTGTACCAAATAGCAGGTCTCCTTGCAGAAACACCTGCTAGCGCCTTGTGAGCTAAATTGGGGGTGTTCAATTTGAAAGTGTCAGGCCAGTTAAGAATGTTCCTTATTCTTTAAAAGCACATTTGGGATTTGAACCAATTAATTGGCTTGTTAGTTTAAACAACTGAGACAAATATAGAATACAGGGCATATTAATTATGAAAAATGTGACCTGCATTAACCGTATCTGCCCCTTAACCATGTGCCAGATGGGCAGAGTATCAAACGATGACAATTTTTCCACTAGGACACTATGTAGTAATAAATACAGGTGACACCAAAATGAACATTGTCGATAAATATGCATGGTGGCATCAAACACAAACCTCACTTGTACAGAAAGTTTGCATTCACATTATTTAATAAAGGAATGTTGGGTATGCATACCACCTCCTTGTCCAATATGCTCATACTAGCTGTACCAAGGAAAATAATATGCCAATTTTCTCCATGACACAAAGATGGATCAAATATTGTACTCATTAATACATGTGTCAGCTGGACAAAGTAACTGGTGATGACAGGGTTTTAGCAATGACACTACCATAACAAGTAAGGATATTTACTGAAGAATTGTGTGCATGGTGGCACCAAACACAAATCTTGCATGTATAAAAAGAAGCCAGCTGGAAGCACAGGGGCTCATTGGCCAACATTCTTGCACAGTGCTACTGAGGTCTCATCCATTCAGCACCTCCTTCTAGGCCTCCACATCATGGCCCAGAGCAACTGGCGAGCAACAATTTAGGGTGCCGCGAGCAACATGTTGCTCCCGAGCTACACGTTGGGGATCCCTGTTCTATAGGCTTGCCTGGCAGGGGACAGGGCCTCGCCTATTCAGCCTTAATGGTGGCGCTGCCCCTTGCCAGCTGGGTAGGGGCAGAGTCACCATTAAGGCTGAAAGAGTGAGGCCGCTGGAAGCTGAGGCCGTTTTCCTGAAGACTGAAACTCCACGAGCTTCAGTCTCCAGGAAAACGGCCTCAGCTTCCAGAGGCCTCACGTTTTCTCCATAATGGTGGCGCCGGCCCACGGGCATCTCCTGCTTAAAGGGATGCCTCACAGGTGCGGCGCCACCATTATGGCTGAAAGGCATTTTTTCTCTGGAGCCTGAAGCTTTCACACACGAGCGAGGGCTTCAGGCTTCAGAAAAAAATCCTTTTCGTGTAGTGGCCGGGGCTGGCAGGGGAGATTAGTGAGCACCACAGGGCCCGGCCTCAAATTGAAATTTTGGAACCTGCCGGGGCTGAGCCCCGTCAGGCCCCGTCCCACTTAAAGCCCTGGCCGGCGGTAAAAGGCAATGTTACCGTTGTGGAGGCTTATTTTTCTTTCTTTTTTAAAAGTATTTATGTGAACGGATGGCCACTACCAACCACGCCCCCACTAGACCACGCTCCCTCTGCCCCCCCAACTCCTCCCCCACCCCGGCACTTGTGGGTTCCCCCACCACATTTTTTCCATTTCCACCACTGCAAGGATCAAACATTTTGGTTATGTGGTGAAGCTGGAATCGAGACTGGCCTGAAATGTAGCTATTAGATCACGTTTCTTCCCAGCTCAAGTGGGTACTTATATGTGTTAATGTTTGGATTTAAAAACCTAAAGCAATGCTCCATTTTGTACCGATGACTGTAAAAGTGCAAAAGTCACATGATAAACCAACTTGACAATGTGTGCATCAATGTAGAAACACGTTGATCAAAACGAGTATGGGGAGAGTTGTTTTGAATCCTAAATTACAAAGGGGACCCCTTCTGTTTGCACTTTTGGGCAAATGAGCCTTGTGTTGCTATTTTAATTATTTCCACCCATAGTTGAAAATCAAATAGTAAAACAGAGTCATTGGGGTTAAGGATTCAGTATATTCAAAATAAAAAAAATAATGCTTTAACCGTACTAAACATATAAAGTATGCTCCTATGTCTCTGCTCATGTTTTCCACAACGCGGGGAGTTTGCAATAACGTCTCCTTTCCTTGCATCTATCCTCACTCTTGTCATTTTACAGTACCGGTACTGTGCTATAACCTTCAAACGTTTTGCTACTCAAAATTACAAAATCTAAGGAGTGCGAGCACGGAGCTCTCCGGCGGATGTCTATTTAGAGACAGCAGCGGCTAGAATGCACCCCTAGAGAGCCAATCACACAGCTGGAAGCTCCGAGACACATCAAAGCAGCCCCAGACTCTTCGGTGCTAAAATTCACTGGTAATTGACATGTGTTTTAAGGGGGGCTTGGGAAGACAAGGGAGCACGCCAGCTCTCCAGGCTGGATGTAAAACACACTTTCACACTCGTACCATGGAAGTCTGAGTACACAACACCTGCTGTGTGTTAGAAACTCCTCCCACACTGTAATCCAGGGCCTGCCAGCCCTGCATGTACCTCTCTTACCCTATGGTGCATGTGAAACAGAGGCACGTGACAGCCCTGGAGGTGGCTCCGCACTGACCCCTCCAGGTGGTCAGATGTAAGGGGTGAGTTCCATGAGTTCTATCTGGATCACAGAATTAAGTATAGCGCAATGCAGCAATGCTTTACTAACATGACCAAACAGAACAAGCATTGCCAAAGCTGAAATTAGGTGAATATCACTCACAAACAGAGTAATAGTGTCTGATTTGGATGTTAATGTTAAAGTTAATGTTAAAGGACATTTGTACCGCACACTATCACCACCGTAGTGGTCCCTTGGTGCTCTGGCGGTTCTGAAAAAAGGGTAGTAGAGGGGATTAGGTTAGTCGGAATAAACTGGAAAAGTGCAAGAGAGCAGTGATGTTGGCTGTTGGATGTATATTGTCTATATATGTGAGTAATTGCTCAATGGCTGCTTAGTGTCTGTCAGAGACTCTTATATTGTTAGTGTATTAATAACAGCATGTCATGACATAACCCTTATGTTGTGACATGCTTCTGGGCATTCTGCTGCTTTTTCTACCAACTCATAATTTCCACCCAAGAGAATCTGCATTGTGTGTCTATGAGTTTTGAGTATTATGTCACCTCCTCAGTGTCTTCAGAATAGCGCCTTTTAGTGTCTTCGTATTTGGTGGAATGAAGGAGATTTGGGGTTTTTAGCTTTGAAAGGTTTCATGTTGTAATGGCTACAATCTGTTCTTCCTCAGGGCCCCATGTTTTCCATGGCAGTCAGTTTCATACTCCAGTCTGTCATCACTCACCTTGTATCTGGGCATTGTGTGTCTGTGTTGATATTCTTAATGGGCAGTAAATATTATGCCAGGTTGTAGCCTCTCTTCAGTAGTTTTGGGTTTGTGTCTATTTTGCTTCGTCAGTTTTTGCTTCAGTATTTGCTTTCAAGTCTTAGGATCTAACACGTCTTCCTTTGAGATGTCTCCACTGCTACATGGATTGCATGTGTATGTCTAGTAGTAAGGGGTTCCTCCCCAGTGCTGCTCTCTGTGTGTTGCTGGGTGTGTTTCGATGGCTCTTAGTGCATGTTGGCAAAGCGGTGGGTGCACACATGCTGATGGATAGGTTCTTGGGTGAGAGGTGGGCCCCACAACTCGTTTCCATGTAAGAGAATTTACTGTATGTTGGAATCAGACTTACCCAGAATCTAGGTGCAGTGTGAACATGTTACATTCTATGGCATGGTAGGCCCATAATCAAACTCAGTCAAATGCCTTCTTGGAAGTCTGCAAAATAGGCAAGTATTTTTCCTTTGGAGGTTTTGTGGCTGTACTTGTCTTCCGGTGTGTAAGGTCCAGGGGACTAAGGTAGCGATACCCCTGGTGGGAGCGCAGTACCCCGCTCCATGGATAAGTGCAGGTTCTCTGAAACTTCTGCAATGGTGATTGGGTGAAGTATGAAAGCACATTAACGTCACATAACCTATATGGTCTGCTGTTCTGTATTCAGGGAGTCATCCTGCCTGACTCCTGTATAAATACTGCTCTCTGGGAGGGATGTTTGTGTTATTTAGTGGAGGCTGCTGCAGAAGAGCTTATTTAATTTGCTCCATACGCGGATAGACTGCAATAGTTATTTGGGTGCAGGTTGGGACCACTTTTATGCACTGGTGGGGCTGCACCTCTGCCCCCCCCAGTGGGAAAGTGGCCACTAAAGGGGAAATGGTTGAATAGTTTTGTTGGGGCTTCTTGTAGTTTTGCTGTGCTCAGGTTTAGCATCTGCCCTAATATGGAGTATATGCCAAGCATCGGTCTGTGATTCCCACTCTAGACCCTCCTCTCCAGTATTGATGCACTCGGCTCAGCCCCTGAGGTGTGTTGTGCTCCCATCATCTCCGCCAATAGCTACTGCCATTAGAACACCTGCTTAACTCAATTATGCGACAGAGGGTAATCTTCTATTTGGTTTGTCATGGTTAATCACTGAATGTGCACATTCACTCTTTGGCCTCTTTGCAGAGACTGCCACAAGCTGTGCCCAATGTAAAGGTGGCATTCATAAGAGTAGTGAGCTCTGGAGACTGCATCGCCCCATATAACCCATGCATCCAGTCCCACAGCGGCAGGACTTCTGCCCTTGTGTACAGAGTCCATACATCACAATCAGAAAAGATCAGAAACACCTTATTATTGTACATTTCTCTTTATTGAAATGTGTCATTTCTGCACAGTTTAACATTTCCAAAGTGTGTAACACTTCCCTCCCTCTACAGGGAACAGGGAAGAATCACATGAGAGCAGCACAATGTCACAGACATGTCACACATCTGGGATAAGAGGATGAAGCAGGCATTCCTGGATCTGATGCAGAGAATGTCTCCATCACATGAACTTAATCCTGCATGTCATTCAATACCTGAATGAGCTCCTGGGATAATCCCAGCCCTACAGACATTGGAGCAGAAGCGGGACAGGCCCACTCTCAGTCACTGAGATCCGCATCTCTGGCAGGGGGTCCCCCACACTGAACACCTTTACAAAAGATAACACACCATTGCATAACTTACATACCTGGTGCTAACATTGCTTCCATAATGAAGAATCGACACTGGGGATAATGGTTTCTCATTTTCATCCTTCAACAATGAATGATACACTTTGAGAATACAGAATACATGTGCACATTGTCACATACATGCTCAGAGATAATTCACATATCTCCAGAAGAACAGGAACATACTTTGCCTTCACAGAAGGCAGGGATTTTGTGGCACATTTTCATTGAAAATACTGGATATCAAAACTGATATATCAACAAGGTCATGACCCCGAATCACTCAGGTTAATAAATAACTGATCATGTATGTTAAACACATATCAATCAACATGGATGTTAAAGGCATGCAGGTCTGCACCAAGATTCAAACACAAGTCCTGTATATCACAAAGGAACGTGTTGCTCATCACTGAAAAAAGACACAATAACAGTGCATTCACGGTGTGCAGTGTCCATGTCCTGGGGGTGTATTATTTGTATATTTGTTCATTGCACATTTCAATCAACTTCTTAAATTGAAGTAAACCTGATAACATCATACCATGCAATTACACTTATAATGTGTTGACCAGCTTCTAAAGCAAAAATACATTTCACCACCTATTACCATCGTTCAACAATATGATATTTACACTTTGTCCACCCTACAAGGATCTACTGATTCACACAATGTCCATCCTATGAGGATATAATATTGCAGAGAGTCCATCCCACAGGGATATAACACACTTCCTTGCTGCCCTCCTGGAAGGTCAGTAAACTCACCCCGGGCACAGCCGGGTACAGACATGAGAAGGCAGTCTCCACTCAGAGAGGCCCGAGGCCTCTGAACAAGTCCCAGCTTCCTCCATTGTCAGGAGAAAAGTCCATGGCCGCAGCCCCGGCATTACCAGGGTCTCCACGGGGGTCTGGGGCTGTCCTGGGCGGGCTCTTTAGTGCTGCTCGGGCAGGACGGAGGCCAAGAAGGACACACAGCCTCTGCTGCAGCCCCAGGTCTATGGAGGGCGCTCAGCAGCTTCACCCGGGTCTCCACGGGGGCTCCAGGGAGGGAAAGAAAGTGCAGAGAGTCCTGGAGGCATCTGGAGTAACCTTTACTGACAGCCATTGCTGAAAGGAAATAAAAGAAGGACATTAATGATTTGTCCATTTGACATTGTCTGAATAAACAGGATAACATGTATTTTGAAGAACAAGGCATTAACTCAAATGTAAAATAAAATGAGTATTTCCCAGCTTGATACTTTTCAACATTTTCCTTCCCTAAACAAACAGAAATGCGTGCTAAACATTTAGGAAGCACTTAATAAGAAGCAGCCATAATGTTTACAATACTGTTCCCAAACAGTGACAAGCAATTTTCTTCTGATACTAGTTCATTTATTATGCTCAAATCATGGAGGAAACCGCTTAGAAAACGTTCACTGTTTACTTGGCTAATTTACCTTTTTCATGCCCTACACATGCCTGAGAATGGCTTGTATTGCTTAAGGCATTATGGAAGCAGTCACTTTGCTTAATCAATGCTTAGAAATGTCTTTCATTTTGCCTGGGGTTTTCCTCAGGTGCGAGAAGGAACAAGTGATTCTGGAAATGTGCGCGGGGACAGTGAGGCCAGAGCAGAGGCTTAAGGGATGAATGGAAAGTGGGAGAGGGGTGAAGCAGGGAAGCAAAAGGGGAGAGAACTTGGTGAGGGGGAATGGAGCAAAGCAAGCACGTGTGGATGGGGGAAGAGACGTGGAACGATGGATGTAAGGAGGGATAGGTGATAGCAGAGGGATGGAGGGAGGAATATGGTGGAAGTGGGGAACGATTCATAGTTTGGGAGGTCGAGGAACGAGTGACAGAGGCAAGAGGGAGTCGTTATAGGGGCTAGAAGCTCGATATCAAAGGGTGTCAAGACACCTACGTCCCACAGTAGGGGGAGGGCAGTCTGTTCCGACTAAATACATTAAATAGAAGTTCAGAGAAAAAAACGTGCAGAACTAGGTTTCCTGAGGCACACAGCCAGAGTTGCATCTTCAGATTGTTTCTCTAGGTCCCATATATGCACCGCCACTCGCACTCCCCCCTCCAATGCGACCCCTTCCTTTCCGGCCTCTCACCTGGTGCTGCTGTCTGCACGCGCTGGGCCAGGGCTCTCACGGCCATTTCCAGGATATCCGCTTTCTCTGCTTTGGGCGGAAGCTCCTGGTCCCCAAAATCTCTCTGCAGTAACATCCTCAGCTGCTCAATGCTGCTGTTGATCCGCTCTCTCCTCATCTTCTCAACCGCCGGTTTCCTCAACTGCAGAAACAGAAAGCGCGCCTGTTACTGAATGCGTCACACGCAGAGCGATGGCGGATATTGGGAAAAATCTCTAAAAAGTTCGAATTTAACATTAACGTAATATCTTGCTAATTAAGCTGCATGTATAACCATGTTGCTGCATGTACATATGCATATATTTGCAGATTCTATTTCAGCAGTCATATTATCTATCGTTATTTTCCTGCCTCTTACCTTTCTAATGCCTCTGCTCTCGAGCTCCTGCTCATACTGTTCCAAGGGGCAGAAAGGCGCCATCCTGCCCAGTCTGGGGTGAAGGGCTGGTTCTCTGTAGTGAGGCCGCAGTGATCTGAAGAGCCCCCTCCCTCCAGCCCTATTTATCCCCCTCAGCTGCAGGGAAATGTGTGGGGCTGAGGGTGGGGAGAGGTTCCCACACTCAGCAGCCAATCAGAGAGCAGCAGGAACAATACAAGTGTGTCCCATTACAGAGCGAGAGGCAGGGGAGCATCTGGGACCCGACACAATGCACCCGAGTGTGGGAAAGACCCGCCCCTCTAAAGTGATAAGTAATCAGGCGTGTGTCTGTGCCCCCGGACACCTGCCACCAGATAAACACCATGTGCCTTAAACGTAGGTGGAGGAAGTGTGTGTGGGGGACGGTCGCCGGGGGAGGAGGAACTCTGATATTTGAGGTAAGCACGTGCAGATCCTAGGTTTTATTGGAACGCAGACCGAATGACGCAGGTACTCCTCGCTTCACCGGAAGTTCCGTCCTCCTATCAGGGACTCGGTGACGTCAAACGAGGAAAATATAATTTCACATGTTCCGGCCGCAACTATACAATGACCTATAACCAGGGCTTTAAGTGGGGTAAGAAATCGAGGGGGGGCCCCCATTTGGGGCGTGGCTTGTGGGAGGGGCGTGGCCTCAAAAGTACGCAAATCGTAGGGTATACACACAAATATATATAAATGTGATATATTTGTGTGCGTGCCTTACTATGGTTTGTGTACTATGCAAGCCATCTTTTCTAAACATAGAAATATGTACATATTTCTACGTTTATAAAAGATGGCTTGCAAAGTACACAAACCATAGTAAGGCACGCACACAAATATATCACATTTATATATATTTGTGTGCATACCCTACGGTTTGCCTAGTTTTCAGGCCATCTTTTTTAAACATTTCGGGTTTATAAAAGATGGCTTTGAAACTACACAATTATAAAGCTTTGACTACGGACAAAATTGTCGTCGGCAAAGCTTTATAAAAGATGGCTTGAAATGTGTACTTTAAAAGCCATCTTTTATAAACCTCGAAAAATGTCGAGGATTCCCCAGGTTCGCCGAGGGTTAAAGACGCCTCCGTGACCTCGGGAAACAAAGGGACAGTAACTGCCTCTGGGGACCTCTCGCGCGAGGGGTCACCAGACGCAGTTACTATGACTGACGGAAGTGGCAGGGAGGCACAGCATCGCGGTGGCTGGCTGCCACTTCTGTCAGCTTGCCTGACTTCATTGCAGGCGCAGCCGCGACGGGATAATGCATCCCGCCAATGTTGCAGTAGGACGTGGTCCCCGGAAGGGCCCCGGCTCAGCCCCACTTTTTGGAGACTGCCGGGGCCCGGCCCCGGCAGGCCCCAGCCCACTTTAAGCACTGCCTGTAACCCTACCGCCAGATACAGTTGCAACAGGTGTGCACAGCCCGTGATCACTGCACAGGCCCCCATTAGCACCTGGATATTGTGGTGACATCATGGACCCATACTGGGGAACTCAAGTGACGTCTCTCAGGCTCGGATATGGAGATATGACAAAATGTGCTGATTAATTTCCTGTGGGGGAGGGGCTGCTCCCACTCACGAGTGGATATTGTGCTTTGTGTCTTGTTTGGATTTCCAGAGGTTTTGGGGGGTGTTTGTCATATCACCAGGCTGCCCTGCTCTCTGGTGGCGAGGGCACCACTCGATTAACATGCCACGGACATGCTGAGAAGTGCTTCTAAAGGACATGGGAGTGCTTTGAGGAAGCGGCCGGCTCTGAAAGTCACATGAATCCCTCCCTGTTGCCGGAGACGTCTGTGCAGATGGCGCCCCCCCAAGGGTGACTCAGAACTCCCCCCACCTCTGGGCAAGGAGGCCCTGCTGTGGCACACATCTATTGCAGCCTCTTTCAATAGGATGAATAGTCTGACAGTGTGGGAACCTCTGAGAGACTCCAGCTCCAGGCCCTGATGCCAAAAGCATGGCCAATAGCAGGGGCGAGAGATGGGGGTTTAAAGGGGGCTCAGAAGACAACTTAAAAGGGACTTCTGGGGATCACGCAATGACCCAAATGTCCTGTTCCTGTGTACCACCATGTGCCCGGGGCACCTAGATATGACCTTGTTTTGCCACAACAGTGATATGAACGTGAAGTAGCATCATGTAACTGCTGACTATAAAACATTAATACAAAATCCCACACAAGCTAGTAATGCTGTAATACCGTTGCCTAATGTTCCCACAAGGCATCACTAGCAAGAAGCAGATGCTGGTGAAACCACTCACCGAAAAGCTCACAAGTCACACTTGGCAGCCCTTCCTACTTTAAGCCCTTCATGTTGCCTGTTTGTTCATTACTTGTAGTTTGTTCACATTATAAATGTAGGCCTACAAGTACCATAACACAATATATAGTGAGCTTCAAGGCCAGGACCGGCTCAGCATTTCACACATATGGACAACCTGACACTTTTATTAAATGTCCAATGGCTAAATTAACTTTTAAGAAATAAAGACGCAGCCCAGAAGAGGGTGTGTGATAAAGTCACCGGCTTTTAGTCATTGCTTCACATTGTCTTGCAGCGTATTGCCATGAATAACGTGAAAGGCAAGCACAATGCCGTAAAAAAGGTAAACACGTTTTTGTGCACTTAAAAAGAAAACGTCATGGTCTACACAGTAATACAAGTTGTTGCAGGATACAATGATACATTTTAAAGCAGTGCACCTGCCATGCAATTAGAATTGTAAATTAGAAAGAGTTCAATTATATTAATAATGGGACCCTGCTGCCGAAACCTAAGAGCAGCTGCAAGTCACCTAGCAACCCTATTCATGTAACACGTTACAAACAAACAAAAATAGGCTCTTGGGTACAATGTGCTGTGTCCTTGTGCCATAGTACAGCATACAAATGAAAATATTGAAATTTGATATTTTTATATTTATTAGAAAATGTTTATGAACCATAAACACTTTTTAAAACTGGCTTATATGTTCGATCCAGGAACATAATGTCTATATTCTCTAAATGATAGTCCATTAACATTTTTTAAACAATTCTAAATACCGACACAAACCCGTCCGTGCACGTGCATTGTGTTTCCCCCCAAAGGGGGTTTATGAAGACTGGTACAAATTGTCAACACTTTTACAAATCATAATCGCAATGTTTACATTGTGGTTTTAATCTCTTCCCTGTTTCTTCACAACCTCTTCTCTTGAACAGATACTTCAATACTGTCTTTTCAGACATCCATTGGAGGTGTGTTCCGCCCGGCTCACTTCTCCCTCTTAAATAACCTTTCCATATCTAGTATCTCCAACCCGGGGATACATTGGTGTCTCCCGCTCTAATAGTGACCATATTACTGAGTTATAAACACGTGTTACGCCAGGCCGTGTCATTGGAGATCAATGGGCCTCATTACGGGTTTGCTGGTATGGGAAAATTGCCACTAAAATTGCAGGTAATTCAGGCACCAGCACTTTTCCCGTACTGGTGCAGTGGCAAGAACAGGAATGTTGATTCGATGTCCACCTTCGCCAACAGTTCCCCTTTCCCCAGCAACCTGACTGCGTAATCGGCCGTCGATCGAGGCCTACTTACCTGAGCATGCCTTCCATCAATGGCATCGTTTACTGAAGCCCCCTTGGGAATGACAAGTTGTGAATAAGCCAGAACTTCCCTTCCTCCTTCTCTGGTGCAGTGCCCAAAGAGGGACAAAAAGATTTCCAGAGCGGTGGGTGCACACAGTCCTCGTACTCCACCTTTCCCGTCACTATCTCTGGCTGCCATGGGGCGGATAACTGGTGCTCTGGAGTCTCAGGGACAGACAAACCTTGCACCAGAATCCGGAAACCACATGAAATTCAATTTACCAATAGCCCAGCAGCTTCAACTTTTGTGTACTCATTCCCCAAGAGCGCAATAGGTCCACTTGCACCGGTGTGGGCACGCCCCCCCATACCTCATGGAAGACACTGCCCCTACTTATGCACTTTTTCTTTTGTTCGTTTGATACAGTGGACCTCCGGTTGCCCAGCAACCCCACAGAAGGCACATGCATGTTTAAACTTGCAAGAGGACCTGGAGCAGACTTTCTTACTGTAAGCCCAACATGTCCCCTTTTTATCGCTTGGTTGTGAGCAGGTCCGAAAGGGCTGCCCAGACATAACAAGCCCCTGGCTCCCACATCTATTAGTATTTGTTTCAACCATAGTGCAGCTCACCCATTAGTGAGGATGGGGAGTGACCTGTAGAGCGAGCAAAGGAGCGATGAGGAGCAGGGAGATTGAGGGAGACAGAGAGATGGACATTGAGAAGGGTGAGTGGGAGAGATAGAAGGAGAAAAGGGAAGAGGAAGAAAGACTATTGACATGGCATGAAAAAGGAAAACTGTTCACTGCAGAGCTCTGAACAAGAGCCTGTGATGTGAAGCCCATTTATTCATGCCTTAAGTATAAAAAGTATGCACCTTTTATTAATCATATATGCATTTTGAACTATACATCTGTACAAACCCACAGCAAAACAACAGTACGAACAATAGTTTGATAACATCTGTCTGACGATCTTCCCAACCCATCTGCTGTCGCCTTCTATTCCATTCACTCCCTTTCACCCCCCTCAACAACCAGACACCCGCTCCTTCTTACTACAATTCCCATGTACCACCACTCCCACGCAGTACACGCACTCTCACTGTGTTTTCTTGGCCTGGCTGGGAGAATGAAGGATGACGCCTGCTCTCCTCTGCGAGGGCTGATCAATGTGGCCCCCAGCCCTGGTTTAATCTCAGCTTCAGTGTGCTTCAGCAATGTCTCCCGGTACACTGTGGCTACTTCCTGCATGCCGTGAAGTGGGGGTATGGGGGCCTGGCATCTTGTTGTGAAAGACAGATTCCACCACCCCCCAGAGTACTGCGGCCTGGAAAAAATGTTATTTTGGAGAACAAAAAAGGTATTGTTGCTACGTTTTTGCAGCATATTTTAATTGAGTTGCGTGTGTGAGGTGGTGCTAGTTTGCAGGAGAGAGACAGGGTGCAAAAACAATTGGAAATGTAACCAATATCCTTAGGGAGACACATATATTTGCAAACAGCATGTGCTACTTTTATGGTGAATGTCAAAGGTCATTATAGTAAATGGAGCAACACTGGTCTATTTACCCATGAGTGAGGCTTTTTTGGAATAGGGTACCCCGCAAACTGAACACTTCTGGGGGAACCTGATAGGTAAGGCTGAGGGAGATTGAATGTTTTGCCACGGATCAAACATTTTGGTTATGTTTTGAAGCTGGAATTTGAGACTGGTCTGAAATGTAAATATTAGATCACGTTTCTTCCCAGCTAGAGTCGGTACATATATGTGTTAATGTTTGGATTTAAAAACCTAAAGCAATGCTCCATTTTGTATCGATGGCTGTAAAAGTGGAAAAGTCACATGATAAACGAACTTGACAATGTGTGCATCAATGTAGAAGCACGTTGATCAAAAAGGGTATGAGGTGATTTGTTTTGAAAACTAAATTACAGAGGGGACCCATTCTGTTTGCACTTTGGGCAAATGGGCCTTTTGTTTCAATTTTAATTATTTCCACCCATAGTTGAAAATCAAATAGTAAAACACAGTCATTGGGATTAAGGATTCAATATATGCAAAATAAAAAAATAATGCTGTAACCGTACTAAAAATATAAAGTATTCTCCTATGTCTATGCTCATGTTTCCCACAGCGCGGGGAGTTTGCAGTAACGTCTCCTTTCCTTACATCTATCCTCACTCGTGTGATTATACAGTACCGGTACTGTGCTATAACCTTCAAACGTTTTACTACTCAGAATTACAAAATCTAAGGAGCGCTGGCATGGAACTCTCCAGCGCTGTCTATTTAGAGACAGCAGAGGCTAGAATGCACCCCCTAGAGTGCCAGTCACACTGCTGGAAGCTCCGAGACACATCAAAGCAGCCCCAAACTCTTCGGTGCTAAAATTCACTAGTAATTGACATCTGTTTTGAGGGGGCCCTGGGGAGACGAGGGAGCGCCAGCTCTCCGGGCTGGATGTGAAACACACGTTCACACTCGTACCACGCAAGCCTGAGTACACAACCCCAGCTGTGTATTGGCAACTCCTCGCACACTGTAATCCACGGCCTGCAAGCCTGGCATGTGCCTCTCTTACCCTCCAGTGTATGTGAAACACAGAGTCACGTGACAGCCCTGGGGGTGGCTCCGCACTGACCCCTCCAGATACACAGATGTAAGGGGTGAATTCCGTGAGTTCTACCTGGATCACAGAATTAAGTATAGCACAATGCAGCAATGCTTTACTGGCATGACCAAACAGAACAAGCATTGCCAAAGCTGAACTGAGGTGAATCTCATTTACAAACTCAGTAATAGTGTCTGATCTGGATGTATCGTGTCCATAGATTTGATTAATGTGTCAATGTCTGCTGGGTGTCTGTCAGATACTCCTGCGTGGTTAGTGTATTAATAACAGCATGTCATGACATAACCCTTATGTTGTGACATGCTGCTGGGCATTCTGCTGCTTTTTCTACCAAATCATCATTTCTACCCAAGAGAATCTGCATTTTCTGTTTTGAGTATTCTGTCAAAATAGCACCTTCTTGCGTCTCTGTATTTGGCGGAATGGAGGAGATTTGGGGTTTTTAAGCTTTGAAAAGTTTCATGTTGTAGTGGTTACAATCTTTTCTTCCTCAGGACTCCATGTTTTCCATGTCAGTCAGTTTCAAACTCCAGTCTGTCAACACTCACCTTGTCATTGTGTATCTGTGTTGATGTTCTTAATGGGAAGTTAATATTCTGCCCGGTTATAGCCTCTCTTCAGTAGTTTTGGGTTTGTGTCTATTTTGCTTCGTCAGTTTTTGCTTCAGTGTTTGCTTTCAAGTCTTAGGATCTAACACGTCTTCCTGTGAGATCTCTCCACTACTACATGGATTGCATGTGTATGTCTAGTAGTAGGGGGTTCCTCCCCAGTGCTGCTCTCTGTGTGTTGCTGGGTGTCTTTCTAAGGATCTTAAGTGCATGTTGGCAAAGCGGTGGGTGCACGCTTGCTAATGGATAGGTTCTTGGGTGAGAGGTGGGCCCCACAACTCGTTTCCATATAAGAGAATTTACTGTATGTTGGAATCATACTTACCCAGAATCTAGGTCCAGTCTGAACAGGTTACATTCTAGGGAAGGGTAGGCCCCTAATCCTTTCTCAGACTCAGTCAATTTCCTTTTTGGAAGTCTGCAAAATAAGCAAGTATTTTTCCTTTGGGGGTTTTGTGGCTGTACTTGTCTTCTGGTGTTTAAGGTCCAGTGGACTAAGGTAGCGATACCCCTGGTGGGTGCAGAGTACCCCGCTCCATGGATAAGTGCAGGTTCCCTGAAACTTCTAGGATGGTGATTTGGGGAAGTATGAAAGCACATTAATGTCACATAACCTATGTGGTCTGCTGTTCTGTATTCAGGGAGACATCCTATCTGACTCCTGTATAAATACCTCTCTCTGGGAGGGGTGTTTGTGTTATTTAGTGGAGGCTGCTGCAGAAGAGCTTATTTATTTTGCTCCATACTCGGATAGACTGCAATAGTTATTTGGGTGGAGGTGGTGACCACTTGTATGCACTGGTGGGGCTGCACCTCTGCCCCCCCAGTGGGAAAGTGGCCACTAAATGGGAAATGGTTGAATAGTTGTGTTGGGGCCTCTTGTAGTTTTGCTGTGCTCAGGTTTAGCATCTGCCCTAATATGGAGTATATGCCAAGCATTGGTCTGTGATTCCCACTCTAGACCCTCCTCTGCAGTATTGATGCACTCGGCTCAGCCCCAGAGGTGTGTTGTGCTCCCATCATCTCCGCCAATAGGTACTGCCATTAGAACACCTGCTTAACTACATTATGCGACAGAGGGTAAGGTTCAATGAGGTTTGTCGTGGTTAATCACTGAATGTGCACATTCACTCTTCGGCCTCTCTGCCGAGACTGCCACTAGCTGTGCCCAATGTAAAGGTGGCGTTCATGTGAGTAGTGAGTGCAAGAGACTGCATCGCCCCATATAACCCATGCATCCAGTCCCACAGCGGCAGGACTTCTGCCCTTGTGTACAGCGTCCATACATCACAATCAGAAAAGATCAGGAACACCTTATTATTGTACATTTCTCTTTATTGAAATGTGTCATTTCTGCACAGTTGCACATTTCCCAAGTGTGTAACACTTTCCTTCCTCTACAGGGAAAGGGAAGAATCACATGAGAGCAGCACAATGTCACAGACATGTCACACATCTGGGATAAGAGGATGAAGCAGGCATTCCTGGATCTGATGCAGAGAATGTTTCCATCACATGAACTAAATCCTGCATTTTATTCAATACCTGAATGAGCTCCTAGGATAATCCCAGCCCTAAAGACATTGGAGCAGAAGCGGGACAGGCCCACTCTCAGTCACTGAGATACACATCCCTGGCAGGGGGTCCCCCACACTGAACACCTTTACAAAAGATAACACACCATTGTATAACTTACATACCTGGTGCTAACATTGCTTCTATAATGAAGAATCGACACTGGGGATAATGGTTTCTCATTTTCATCCTTCAACAATGAATGATACACTTTGAGAATACAGAATACATGTGCACATTGTCACATACATGTTCAGAGATAATTCACATTTCTCCAAAAGAACAGAAACACACTTTGCCTTCTCAGAAGGCAGGGATTTTGTGGCACATTTTCATTGAAAATACTGGATTTCAAAACTGATATATAAACAAGGTCATGACCCCGAATCACTCAGGTTACTAAATAACTGATCATCATAGATTAAGCACATATCTATCAACATGGATGTTAAAGGCATGCAGGTCTCCACCAAGATTCAAATACAAGACGTGCATATCACAAAGGAACGTGTTGCTCATCACTGCAAATAGACACAATAACCGTGCATTCACAGTGTGCAGTGTCCATGTCCTGGGGGTGTATTATATGTATATTTGTGCATTGCACATTTCAATGAACTTCTTAAATTGAAGTAAACGTGATAACATCAGACCATGCAATGACACTTTAAGATTGCAGTGTATACAGATTATAATCTTTTTAAAATGTGTTGACCAGCTTCTAAAGCAAAGATACTTTTCTGCACCTATTACCATCGTTCAACAATATCCTATTACACTTTGTCCACCCTACAAGGATCTACTGACTCTCACAATGTCCATCCTATGAGGATATAATATTGCAGAGTGTCCATCCCACAGGGATATAACACACCTCCTCACTGCCCTCCTGGAATTGCAGTAAACTTGCCCCGGGCACAGCACGGCCGGGTACAGACATGAGAAGGAATATTCTCCACTCAGAGAGGCCCGAGGCCAATAAACAAGTCCCAGCTTCCCCCAGTATCAGAAGAAAAGTCCATGGCCGCAGCCCCGGCATTACCAGGGTCTCCACGGGGCTGTGGGGCTGTCCTGGGCGGGCTCTTTAGTGCTGCTCGGGCAGGACGCAGGCCGAGAAGGACACACAGCCTCTGCTGCAGCCGCAGGTTTATGGAGGGCGCTCAGGAGCTTCACCCGGGTCTCCATGGGGGCTCCATGGAGGGAGAGGAAGTGCAGAGTGTCCTGGAGGCACCTCGAGAAACCTTCACTGGCGGCCATTGCTGAAAGGAAATAGAAGAAGGACATCAATGATTTGTATATTTGACATTGTCTGAATAAACAGGATAACATGTATTTTGAAGAACAAGGCATTAACACAAATGTAAAATAAAATGATTATTGCCCGGCTTGATACTTTTCAACATTTTCCTTCCCTAGACAAAGAGAAATGCTTGCTAAACATTTCGGAAGCACTTAATAACAAGCAGCCATAATGTTTACAATACTGTTCCCAAACCGTGATTAGCATTTAACTTCTACAGGCAGTTCATTTAATATGCTCAAATCATGGAGTAAACCGCGTAGAAATGCTTAAGGCATTATGAATGCTTAAAAATGTCTTTCATTTTGAGTGGGGGTTTTCCTCAGGTGCGATAGGAACAAATGATTCTGGAAATGTTCGCGGGACAGTGAGGCCAGAACCGAGGCTTAAGGGATGAATAGAAAGCGGGAGAGGGGTGAAGCAGAGAACCGGGGAAGGGAGCAAAGAAAGCATGTGTGGAGGGAGGTAGGTAGGAACGAACGAACGAACGAACGAACGAACGAACGAACGAACGAACGTACGTACGTACGTGGAGTGATGGATGGAAGGAGGGATAGGTGATAGCAGAGGGATGGAGGGAGACAAATGATGAAATTGGCGAACGATTCATAGTTTGGGAGGTCGAGGGGAAGAGTGACAGAGGCAAGAGGGTAGCGTTATAGGGGTTAGAAGGTCGATATCAAAGGGTGTCAAGACACCTACGTCCCACAGTAGGGGGAGGGCAGTCTGTTCTGACTAAATACATTAAATAGAAGTTTAACAGGAGTAAAAAAGCGTGCAAAACTAGGTTTTCTGAGGCACACAGCCACAGCTGCATCTTGAGATTGTTACACAAGGTCCCATATATGTATCCCCCACTCCCCTGCAATATTACCCATTCCCTTTCAGGCCTCTCACCTGCTGCTGCTGTCTGCACGCGCTGGGCCAGGGCTCTCACGGCCATTTGCAGGATATCCGCTTTCTCTGCTTTGGGCGGAAGCTCCCGGTCCCCAAACTCTCTCTGCAGTAACATCCTCAGCTGCTCAATGCTGCTGTTTATCCGCTCTCTCCTCATCTTCTCAACCGCCGGTTTCCTCAACTGCAGAAACAGAAAGCGCGCCTGTTACTAAATGCGTCACACGCGGAGCGATGGCGGATATTTGGAAAACGCTCCAAAAAGTCCGAATTTAACGTTAGCGTAAAATCTTGCAAATTACGCTGCATGTATAACAATGTTGTTGCATGTTTACATGCCTATATTTGCAGGTTCTATTTCAGGAAGTCATATTATCTATCGTTATTTTCCTGCCTCTTACCTTTCTAATGCCTCTGCCCTCGAGCTCCTGCCCATACAGCTCCAAGGTGCAGAAAGGCGCCATCCTGCCCAGTCTGGGGTGAAGGGCTGGTTCTCTGTAGTGAGGCCTCAGTGATCTGAAGAGCTCCCTCCCTCCAGCCCTATTTATCCCCCTCAGCTGCAGGGAAATGTGTGGGGCTGAGGCTGGGGAGAGGTTCCCACACTCAGCAGCCAATCAGAGAGCAGCAGAAACAATAGAAGTGTGTCCCATTACAGAGCGAGAGGCAGGGGATCATCTGGGACCCTACACAATGGACCCGAGTGTGGGAAAGACCCGCCCCTCTAAAGTGATAAGTGACAAGGCTTTTATTTATTTATCATTTATAAAGCGCTCACACAGCCCGCAGGCATCGAGGCGCTGTTACAGGAATTGTTTGTTTTTTCTTAGTTGCGTAATTGTGTTTTTTTTTGTCTTAGTTGCGTATTTATAACGCGCTTAAACACCAGAGGTGGAACCTGTTGTTGCTTCGTGTCGTCTTGCTTCCAAGACGCGCACGCTGCCGCTGAGCTATCCTCCCGGGACGTGTGTCAGAGGGAGCCCTGGGCACCTGCCACCAGATAAACACCGCGTGCCATAGACATAGGTGGAGGAAGTGTGTGTGTGGGGGCGGAAGGTGGGTTCAAGGGGGGTGCAGGGCTGTTGCGAAATAATGCGGAATTCTTAGTAGTGCAAATATAACCAAGAGCACGGATGAGCCATACACTAGTTGGGTATACATGTTAATACTCCGAGGATATCAAAATAATATGGGAGAGTCAGACATTTAATAATAAAACCCTTCTCACAAATCATCCAGACGATGTTTACTTTCAACTATTTGCTCTTTTACCACCATAGAAGTTAAACGTTCCTTTTTTAAGAAATAGATGAAGGCAATGTACAAAAAATGGGTCACGAACACGCTTTACGCACGCGAAGACATATGCATGCAAGCGTGTAGTGCTGACTGGACACTTTCCATATATTGTTGCACGAATGGAACTTTAAGTTAATTTTTAGCAAGTGCAGATCATAGGTTTTATTGGAACGCAGACCAAATGACGCAGTTACTCCTCACCTCACCCGGAAGTTCCGTCCTCCTATCAGGGACTCAGTGACGTCAAACGAGGAAAATGTAATTTCACATATTCCGGCCTCAACTATACAATGACCTGTAACCCTACCGCCGGATACAGTTGCAACAGGTGTGCACATCCATTACCTCCACGTCCACTCTTCCTCGTCACAGTACTTACCTCATGAGGCCCCTGCCTCCGACACAGGATCTTCTTCTAGGGGTGAGAGGGGGTCTGTGCTTGCTGTTTTTCCCCTCTCCTGCTGGTATGGCCATCTTGGCGTTCCATTGTGGGTCAGCATGCCGTCTCCTTGGTGTGCCTTTTGTTTTGCGAGGTGGTATGCCGGCGCGAGGACATCACGGCCCGGGTCCTGCAGGGCCCCGGATGCAGTAAGGAGTTGGGGGCTTTGTGAATGTATGTGCCCTGATTCTCCTGCTGTTGGGGCCGTGCAACAACATGCCTCCTGTTTGATGGTATTCTCCCGACGTTGCTCCGGAGGCGGATGGGCTCCTCCTCTGGTGGGAGGTGCAGCCTTGCCAGGGGGATTGTTTTGTTTAGTTTTCCCTCTTGGTTGGTGCCTTCTGGAGGGGTACCCATTAGCTCAACAGGTAGAGCATGGGGCTACCAGCTACATGATGCAGGGCTCGAGCCACCTCTCAGTCATGTGATGTGTATGTAGATGGCGAGTTAGTGGTGTGTTTGTGTCTGTGCTAGCCATGGGTATATTTCTGCTGCACGCAGGGACCTTGTCCTGTCCTCTTCCTCTGAACTGCGCGGGGGACGGACGAAGGAGATTGATTTGTTTTCCCTGGTCCGGCATGGAATTATGGAAACTGCTAATGTATCGTGGAAGTAACGGCCATGCATGGGGTTCCCAGTGTCTCTACTTTTAGGGCCTAGGTCCTCCGGTGCCGACGTGTTGCTTTCACGCCTCCTCTCAGACGTGTGGAAGTAATATGGCAGATTGTGGCACATGTCTGTGCTGGGTTCTCAGAGCCCCTGGTGCCGATAGAGGGGGCTGTCCCTTCTGTGAGTTCCCGGTATAGGCATACCCCAGGTATGGGGTTGCCTTTGGTGTCTGCTATCCGGGATGGATTGCATTGCCCCGCTTTGTGACAGTAGTCTGCCCATTGGGAGGGCGCATCTTTAATGCCATCAGGTCATGTTAGTGATGGTCTCGGCAGCCTGTTGGCTCCTCTATGTCGGCTGAGGGGGCCATGGCCTTGGGCCTTGGGGTTTGGTGTATCTGCCCGGAGACATGTGCATCTGCTTGACTACCGGGCAGGCCTGCTTCAACTTCCTGGGATTTTCCTCAGGTGCAAGTGCAGTGACTGGCGGTTTTTCCCTGCCTCCTGGTCTCTATCTTCTCGGAGGTCCGGCCTGAGGTGGCCAGATCCGTCAGTTTTTTTCCAGTTTGGGACCGCTGGGGATTGGCTTCCTGGATGCTGGACTCCTTCCAGAGGGATTATCAAGTGCCGTTACTGTCTCCTCCTGTCCAGGTTTGCATGTTTAGGACTTTGGTACCCAGCTCACGGACCAAGTAGTTGGCCATGGGATCCGTTCTCTCCGAATTGTTGTTGTGGGTTACCGTCATGCCCGTTCCTCTCCCTGTTCGAGGTCAAGTTTTCTACTCGCAGGTGTTCCTGGTCCGTAGGCCTTCTAGGAAGTGTCACCTGCTTATGGGTCTCGATGCCCTGCACTTCTTCGTCCGGACAGAACGCTTCAATGTGGAGGCTTTGCAGAATGTTCTGTGGATGTTGGGCAGGGGCGGATTGGATGAGATCACAGCGTTTTCAGTTCCGAGTGCTCCCGTCCGGAGTGAGATCGGTTCCCGAAGTGTTCTCCATGCTGGTGGCACCCCTGGTGGTGCATTTGCATCTGCAGGGAGTGTGGACTTTTCCCTACCTGGATGATTGGTTGGTTGAGGAGTCCTGTCGGCAGGCTATCCTGCCTTGTCTCCCTTTTAGTCTACCAGGCATTGCGGGACTGGCGTTGCTAGTGAACTAGCGGAAGTCTCAGCTGGAGCCTTCTCAGGATCTAGTTTTCATTGGGGCACTGGTTTGCACCGGGATGGACAGCGTGTTCCTGTCCCTAGGGAGGGTCCGTCGCTTGCTGGCTGTTCTAGGCTGGGTTCTCAGAAGGCAGTATGTCTCGGCTCGCCTTTTACTGAAGTTACGGGGCACATAGCGTCTTACGTGTTTTCTAGTTCCTTGGGCCCGTCTTCAGTTACGTCCCCTGGTGTCTTATCTTCTCCCCCACTGGCTCCCGATGTCTCAGCTTTCGAGGCTTTCATTTCAGTGTCGCTAGCGCTGCGGGTCTCCCTGCTGTGGTGGCTGGGGGTTCCAAATCTACAGGCTGCGGTGTCCCCGGTCCTTCCTCCTGTGGCCACTCTTGCTAACGACGCCAGCGGAATGGGTTGGGGGTTCTACATTGGGGGTCCTCTCAGCTCAAGGGTTGTGGGATCTGGGGGAGAGCCGTCGATCATCCAATTGGCGAGAGTTGTGTGCCATTCTCTGAGCTCTGGTGTACTTTAAGGGGTTGCTGGAAGGTCAGGCGTTTTTGGTCCGAACGGACAATACGACGGCCTTGCCATATGTCAACCGCCAAGGGGGTTCCGGCCGCTCCCTGAATGCTCTGGCAGCTCAGATAGGCACCTGGGGGGAATAGCATCTGGTGTCTCTGGTGGCCTCACATATCAGGGGGGTGGACAATGTTTGAGCAGATATTCTCAGCCGCCGGTTTCCCTCCTCTGCGTAACTGGTCCTGTCGGCCCAGGTCTTTGCGGAGATCTGTGTCAGATCCGGGACCCCTGTTCTAGACCTGTTTGCATCCCCGGCCTCAGCATCCCCTCTTCTGCTTTCGGTTTCAGCCCGGGGTTTTTGGGGGTGGACGGCCTCTCTGTACAATGGCCTTGGGGTCTCCTTTATACCTTTCCACCTATTCCCCTTCTGCCCCGGGTGGTTCAGTGCATCAGTGTGTCCAGGGTGACTGTGTTGTTGTTAGCTCCGTTCTGGCCCGCCAGAGTTGATTCCCCTCTCTGTTGGAGCTTCGGTCCCAGGAACCTTGGCTAGTTCTGAAGTGGCTGTGTCCTATTCAAAGGGATCTGCCGTTGGAAGTCCGTCGGATGCAATGGGCAGTGTGCCTATTGCACAATCTAGGCTGATATCTCAGGGGTTCTCAGGGCCTGTAGTTGAGTCCATAATGAATGCTCTTAGACCCTCCACTCTGAAGGTGTACGGCAGGCATTGGGGCCATTTCCAAGACTGGTGTGGGCGGTCTGGGATCCCTCCCCTGTGTTCTGGCCTCCTCGCTATCCTTCAATTCCTCCAGGAGGGGGTTTGACAAGGGCCTGGCGGTTTCCACGCTTCGCTCTCAGTGGGCTTCCATTAAATTCCTTTTGGGGGACTCTGATGGTCACGTGTTGGGGGGGAAGTTGCTCCAGGGTTTTTCTTCTTCACGTCCTTGTACTTATAAAGGGTTTCCCCCTTGGGATCGCCCTCTTGTCTTGCGGTTCCTTCAAGGGCCTCCTTTTGAGCCCATTTTAGAGATTGATATCAAACATCTAACACTGAAGATTGCCTTTCTTAGTGCCATCACTTCTGCCCGTGGGCTTGGGGAGATAGAGGCTCTTTTGTGTCACCCTCCTTTCCTGAGGGTGCTGTCGGACTCGGTGGTGCTGAGGTGTGATCCGAAGTTTCTCCCTAAAGTTGTTTCTCGGTTTCACACCTCTCAGGATCTGGTTCTCCCTGCCTTCTTTCGAGATCCACAGATGCCAGAGGAGGTCACCCGATTGGTGTCCGGCGGGCAGTGTTGGAGTATTTGGCTAGGATTGCTCTTCTCCGCCAATCTGATAGTCTTCTGATTACTTTTGGCCCGGCTGGGGCTGGGCTTAAGGCATCTGTGGTTTCCATTTGCTGGTGGTTTCCGTGTTGTGGTCTCCATGGCGTATGTGGCTTCTGGCCTGCCTGTGGCTGCGCACGTTCAGGGGTGGTCCACCAGGGGTTTGGGGGCTTCCTGGACCGATGCCAGGAGGGTTTCTCTGCTAGAGATTTTGGGGCTGCCGCCTGGGCTGGTCTAAGCACTTTCATCAACCACTATGGGTTGAGTTTCTCCCACTCAGGGGTTCGTTCCTTCGGGATTGGAGTTTTGTCAGTGGGGATGTGAATTAAGAGTTATTGTGGGTGTGTGTTTTGCTGCACTGTTGTTGGCTCTGTGTCTCATTGGGACCTTTCCCCCGTTGCTGCTTTGGTATACCTCATGAGGTAAGTACTGGGATGAGGAAGAGTGGACGTGGAGGTAATGCTCTGATTACTTACTGGTAATCCTGATTACTCCTACTCCTACTCTTCCTCGTCACAGTACTGACGACGCAGGGAAAGTCCCATGCTCCAGCTTGGTAATATGAAACTGAGTGACGTGGCTGTGGGGGAGGAGTTATAGGGATTTAAAGAAATAGAAGAAGGTCCTGTGTCGGAGGCAGGGGCCTCATGAGGTAAGTACTGTGATGAGGAACAGTACGACTGGGAGTAATGAAGATTACCAGTAAGTAATCGGAGCATTACCACCTGGATGGATATTGTGGTGACATGGACCCATACTGGGGAACCCAAGTGACGTCTTTCCGGCTCGGATATAGAGATATGACAAAATGTGCTGATTAATTTCCTATGGAAAGTGGATATTCTGCTTTGTGTCTTGTTTGGTTTTCCAGAGGTTTTGGGGGGCATTTTTCATATCATCAGGCTGCCCTGCTCTGTGGTCGTGAGGGCACCACTTGATTAACATGCAACAGCCATGCTGACAAGTGCTTTTAAAGGACATGGGAGTGCTTTGAGGAAGCGGACAACTCTGAAAGTCACATTAATCCCTACCTGTTGCCGGAGACAGCTGTGCAGATGGCACACCCCCAAGGGTGGCTCAGAACTCCCCCCACCTCTGGGCAAGGAGACCGTACTGTGGCACACTTCTATTTTAGTCTCTTTCAATAGGATGAATAGTCTGACCGTATGAGAACCTCTGAGAGACTCCAGCTCCAGGCCCTGCTGCCAAAAGCATGGTCAATAACAGGGGCAGTGCAGATGCCAATTTTTGCGAGAGATCCCTGGTGGGGAAAACCTGTAACACAGGCCAGCAAGAACTCCAGGATGGTTGGTGGTGATGTCCCGGCTGTGGGCATCCGTTTCCCATGTGGGTGTACTGTCTCCAAGCACAGCAGCAGAGCCAGAGAACCCCTGGCAGGGTCCCCTTCCCTCCCATCGGGTAATTCTGTAACACAGCCCATCCAGTGCTCCAGAATGGGAAGGGGTGATGTGCCTGGCCTTTGGCGGCTGTCTCCCATGTGGTTTGACGGTCCCCAAGCCCAGCAGTGGTTCCAAGGAGCCCCGGCAGGGTCCCTGGACTTTCCTGGGTGGAGAAGCTGTAACGCAGGCCAGCCAGAGCTCCAGGAATGTCAGGGGTAATGCCCCTGGCCTTGGATGGCTGTCTCCCATGTGGGATGACCATCCCAAAGTGCAGCAGCAGTCCCAGGGAGCCCAGGCAGGGTCCCTGTCCTTTCCCAGAGGGAGAAGCTGTAACGCAACCCAGCCGGGGCTCCAAGGTGGTAGGGGGTCAAATCCCTGGCCTTGAGCACCTGACTCCCATGTGGGTTGAACATCCCGAAGACCAGCCTGGAGCTCTGGCTGGGCTGCGTTACAGCCTTTCCCTCCGGGGAAGAATGGCGACCCTGCCAGAACTGCCACTGGACTTGGGGACGGTCGACCCACATGGGAGATAGCCGTGCAAGGCCAGGGACATCACCCCCGACAAATCCTGGAGCTCTGGCTCAGTTGCGTTACAGAATGTCCCCCTCCCTTCCTGGAATTAAATTTTGTAACACAGCAGAGCCAGTGCTCCAGGATGGTCGGGGGTTATGTGCCTGGCCTTGGGCGGCTGTCTCCCACCATACCCAAGCCCAGCAGTAGTTCCAGGGAGCCCCGGCAGGGTCCCTGACATTTCTCGGAGGTAGAAACTGTAACGCAGCATAGCCAGACCTCCAGGCTGGGCTTGAGGATGGTCGACCCACATGGGTGACGGGTGCCCAAGGCCTGGGACATCACCCCAAACCATCCTTGAGCTCTGGCTAGGTAGCGTTACACCATCTCCTTCTGAATCCCTGAAACCGCTGCTGGACTTGTGGACGGTCAGCACACATGAGGGACAGCCACGCAAGGCAGGGACAACACCCCCGACCACCCTGGAGCTCTGGCTAAGCAGCATTACAGAATTTCCCCTGGGGAATGGAAGGGTACCCTGCCGGGGCTCCCTGGGACTGCCGTTGGACTTGTGGACGGTAAACACTTTTTCTTTTCCACTCAGGTAGGTGCACCCACACCTGTGAGGTACTGTTTTCATCCAGACCCCTGTGGGAATGTGGGAGGGTAGGACATGTGTTGTTGGCGGCATGTTTCAGTAGTTTCGCTGTGGGAAATGTCTGAAAATTTAGTTTTTTTTCCTAAATTTGGGAATTTGCCAGGGCATGTGGGTAATGAATTCTAAGGCGATTCGTCCAAGTCAAACCTCTGTGGAGTTCCACAGGTGTCTTCTTTCCGGAAATGCATGGGGTTCCGTGTTTTCCCTGGTGGCTGCGACACCCTAGGCCCAAATCTGTAGATTGTCTACAGGAGCAAAATCCCGCAAAATCTGCTTTGCCGAAAGACTTGGGGTTACCAGTGGTTTAGCCATTTCCCTTTACACCCAGGTAGGTGCACCCACACATGTGAGGTACCGTTTTCATCGGGACACCTGTGGGAACACGGGAAAGTAGAACATGTGTTGTTGGTGGCGTGTTTTGGAGGGTTGGCAGGGGGAAATTCTGAAAATTGTGTTTTCCCCCCAAATTTTTGACTTTGGCGGGGATTGTGGGTAATACATTCTGGGGCAATTTACGCAAGTCATATCTTGGTGGATTCCCACGGATGTCTTCCTTTCGGAAATGCATGGGGTTCCCTGATTTCCTTGGTGGCTTCGACACCCTAGGCCCAAATCTCTTGCTAACGCAGGAAGGCAGGACATGTGTTGTTTTTTGTTTTAGCAAAAGTTCTGAATTTGCCGGGGATTATGGGCAATACATTCTGGGGCGATTCATGCAAGTCAGACCTCTGTGGATTCCCACAGGTATCTTCTTTCCGGAAATGCATGGGGTTCCCTGTTTTCCTAAGTGGCTTCGACAAAATAGGCCCAAATCTGTAGGTTGTCCACAAGAGAATAATCCTGCAAAATCTGCTCTTCCGAAAAACATGGGGTTACCAGTGATTTAGCCTTTTCCCTTTGTGCGGAGGTAGGTGCACCCACACATTTCAGGTACTGTTTCCGTCGGAACACCCGTGGGAATGCAGGCAGGTAGGACATGTGTTGTTGGCGGCGTGTTTCGGTGGGTTGGCAGGGGGAAATTGTGTTTTTTGGCCAAATTTCAGACTTTGCTAGGGATTGTGGGCAATAAATTCTGCAACGATTTGCGTTAGCCAGACCTCTGTGGGTTCCCACTGGTGTATTCCTTTCAGAAATGCATGGGGTTTCCTGTTTTCCTTGGTGGCTGGGACACCATCGGCCCAAATCTGTAGGTTGTCCACAAGAGCAAAATCCTGCAAAATCTGCTCTGCCGAAAGACTTGGGGTTAACAGTAGTCTAGCCTTTTCCGTTTGCGCCCACGTATGTGCACCCACACATGTGAGGTACCATTTTTGTTGGGACAGCTGTGGGAACGTGGGAAGGTAGGACATGAGTTGTTGGCGGTGTGTTTCGGTGACTTGGCAGGGGGAAATGTCTGAAAATTGTGTTTTTTTTTCACCAAATTTCGGATATTGTCTGGGATTGTGGTTAATACATTCTGGGACGATTCGCGCAAGTTAGACCTGTGTGGGTTCCCACTGGTGTCTTCTTTTCAGAAATGCATGGGGTTTCCTGTTTTCCTTGGTGGCTGCGACACCCTAGGCCCAAATCTGTAGGTTGTCCACAAGGGCAAAATACCGCAAAATCTGCTCTGCTGAAAGACTTGGTATTACAAGTGGTTTAGCCTTTTTCCCTTTGCGCCTAGGTAGGTGCACCCATACATGTGTGGGACAGCTGTGGGAACGGGGGAAGGTAGGACATGATTTGTTGGCAGCGTCTTTCAGTGACTTGGCACGGGGAAATGTCTGAAAAGTGTGTTTTTTTCCGCCAAATTTCAGATATTGTCTGGGATTGTGGGTAACACATTCTGGGGTGATTTGCGCAAGTCAGAACTCTGTCGAATCCCACAGGTGTCTTCTTTTTGGAAATGCATAAGGTTCCCTGTTTTCCTTGGTGGCTTCGACATCTTAGGCCCAAATCTGTAGGTTGTCAAC
This sequence comes from Ambystoma mexicanum, assembly GCF_040938575.1. Classification (NCBI taxonomy): domain Eukaryota; kingdom Metazoa; phylum Chordata; class Amphibia; order Caudata; family Ambystomatidae; genus Ambystoma; species Ambystoma mexicanum. Next base: position 663,959,001 of record NC_090929.1, read on the forward strand.
AAGAGCAAAATCCCACAAAATCTGCTCTGCCGAAAGACTTGGGGTTAACAGTGGTTTAGCCTTTTCCCTTTTCTAAAGGATTTCAATCAGGCGACACACACCTTGGTCTCAGCCTAGTATGCAGCGCACAACTAAAATGCTTATATTCTTATATTGATTAAATATTGAGATGGTTCACCACTCATATTACACCCCTTTTCAGATACCCCAGGTCACAATGGACCATGAACAAGGCTGGTTGGTAAAATACAATCTTTATTTACTTATTTTAAAATTCAAAACAAATTATACACTTTTAATATGGAGCAGCAATCACCTATGGGTTGATGATTACAATGAGAATGTGAGCAATGCACTGGGTTTAACCTTCTAGTGAAACATATACAAAGCACAGCGGAATAGGAGCACTTTTTGATTTAGGAAAGATAGCACCCAAGTTAGAATTTCCCCCTGCAATGTTCCCTCAACCCACAAATAATTAATTGTGAGTGGATAAACAGATGCAGCAGGTAATCAGGAATGAGAAATAGGAAACTGAATCCAAATCGGACCTTCCCTCCCCAAATAAGAGAGAATTTTAAACCACTTGCAATGTTATGATATGAAACTCCGAAATTGACCAATAAATAATGAATGTGTGTTAAAAACCTTGAAGCAAATATAATTCCTCACTAAAGCAACAGTGCAAAGACACTAACAATCACAAAGAATGGATTACCAAAAGCATACAGTTCAAAAATGAGTGGAAAGTTTAAAACATATTGCAGCAAAATGACATGTGTCAAAGTTGAATTCTGTCTATTCTCGCCTACAACTAACCAAGCGGTTTTTAATGGGGGTAGCTATAGATCACAGGTACAATATGGAAGTGAAAGTAAGTCTCTAGCTGGTATATTGAGTGAGATATGGTAGGTAGAGTGAGGTTCGTTTTTAGGAAAATAGAGCAGTGAAAAGAGTAATCGGCTTTAAAATTGAAAGATAAATCTCACTTAAACTAGATTTAATGGCTAAGAAAAGAGGAACACTACCCGAAAATATCAATATTTACGCTGCAGTTTTAACCCTTCACGCAGTGTACCCCTTTTCTTAAAGGAAAATGAATTTATTTAACATAATATCGCTAATGACCTAGGATCTATGCAAGACAGAAATGAAGAGAAAAGTGGTGCTAACACTAGAAATCAAGGGAAAAGTTGCAAGAATGATTATGACAGTTTTAACAAGTTAGAGGAGTAAGTATAGGATGGCTTAGAGAGGGGGATAAGGACAATGGCAAGGCAAGATATATTATGGGTTTCTCTGGGGTGGTGATACTTACAGTCCACTTTTAGTTTGGGGTTTTGGACCGTCAAGGGTTCTGGTCACTACACGGCAGCGCGCCTGGCAAACAGCTGGGCAGTTTTAGTCACCGGATGGCACTGGACTGGCAATTCTGGTCACTGGATACTAAAGATCAGCTGGATGGCAGGTTTGCAGCAAGCATGCAGTTAGTGGTATCAGGATGCGTCCCAAAAACATCACAGCTTTCCCCGTTGGTTATTTGGGGATTTTAGTGGGTTTTCAGAATTGAGGCCTTGCTGGAGCAAGATCAGCAATGCTTGGGTTTTGCAGTGGGCCCTGGATTAGGGTCAGCAATGTTTTGGCCTTGTAGTTGGGATATGGAATCTGGATGGATGGAACAGGAACAGGATGCCAGCGCAGGAAAATCAGGAAGGGTGTGTGTGTGTGTGTGTCAGGGACTCTTATTTATAATGCCTAGTGATATCATCAAAGTATATGACTGGCGCAGGCTTCACTAAACATTCCTCTAACAACGGGATTGGACAAGGGTGATAGTCTCTGCCTCGCTCTCAGCTGTTTGGATTTCAGGAAAATTATGTCAGATTTATGAGCTGAGTTTTACAATTTCCAAAAGCCTCCCACAGTTCCTTTAACTAAAATGAGATTTTGCCACAATCATACATTTATACAATTGCAATCTCTTAGCAAATCATATACACAGGTTACATATTTTGTAAAGCACATTGCAGTCCAATCCCCCACTCTGTGAGTGTTAGGAATCCCATGGCCTTGACCACGTAGTGTAGCCGTAGAATTACTCAAAACAATACTCTCTTGGGGTCAGTACCAAGGTAAAGAAAATACCAATAGGAGCATTGCTCAGAAGAAACGATATCAGTCGTAGACTCAAACTTGGTAATATCGTCACCAGAAGATTTGCAACTCTCAATGGGATACAGCCACCAGATGATGTGTAAGTCTCAAGAGATAATCACCTAAGACAAAGGTACATCAGATATCAGAACAGACCCTTTAAGACCCTAAATATATTAGCAAAGACTGCACTGTACAAGGACAAAAATTCACAGTAGCGAAACTTGGAAATTAATAGGAGAACAATAAAACATGAAGGAAAAGCAGGCTTACCACAAGTGGAAGTAGAGCGGTGGAGCAATTCTGGTCTTGAATGTACCACTAAACAACATCCGACGAAACGAAGACGCAGAACTAAGGTGGCGAGTCTCTAGTCCACTGGAACCACCAGACCCGACGGCACGTGGACGCCTTTCCTGAGGTGGTAAGTCTCAAGTCCACAACAGAACCACCGGACCCGACGGCACGAGGACGCCTTAGGTTAGTTGAAACCTAGACCAGAATTGCCTGGAGAATGTTGTTATTCCGTGTTCTTCCGTTGGGCTGCACAGTTTCCAGCAAGTACTCCCAAGTTGTTCCGTGGATGTCAAAACGCGCTGATTCCTTTAGTAGTTGAACCCGAAGACACAACTGCGGGTTCCGTGATGAAATGCTGGGACGTCGGTACTTCTCGCCGTGTTAAAACCTGTAAACAGGTGAGCAGAGTCCCAAATGCCAGAACAGGAAACAGGCGAAAGAGCAGGCAAGGATAGCAATAAGCGGACAAAGCCAGACAAGGAGACAGAGAAATAACAATCCAGGGACGTAGCCAAATAGGTCGAGATACCAGAACCAGGAAACCAAAACAAAGGGCAATCCGTTAGGCAGGCAGAGGTCGAGAAACAGGATAACGCACAAGACAAGGTAGACAAGTAACAAAGCACAAACTTCAATCAGAAACACCGAGCTGATTCAAGGAGCGGTTTAAGAAGCCAAAGTCACGTGACCTGTGGGTACGATGCACGTGACAAGTACGTCGACAAAAACAACCCAGTCTCCAGGGCAACTGCCAACGCTCTGCAAGACGGGTCCTAGACATCAGAAAGACTCGATTTGCAAAAGGCATCGGGCGTCTTTGTAACGTAACACCCCTCCTCACTCTGGGATAACAGTTCTCCTTAGGAAGCACAATGCGAACACCAGGTAGATTAGGGGCTGGCTGATCGCGTATCCTAACAGTGAGACCTTGTTTCGCCTTTCTACCAGTTCTTTGCACTTTTCAATGGGATCCATATTCCTCAAACTTCTATAACTTTGTACATGGATGTGGATTATCATAAGAGATGTATGTGCAAAAATTTGCATTTGCAAAATGGATGCTTTTCTCGTGATCTGCCATATTTTGCCATTTCTGTCCCCAAGGTGGCAATGAATTCTACCAAGTCTTAAAAGAAAGCCCAAAAATCACTTTTATATTGCGAAAATTTTACATTTTTACAAAGTCTTGCTGCAGAGATGAAGAGTCTTTAATGTTTATTTATAAAATAGTCTTTGGAAGCAAATGGCAGGTCTTTGTCCTGCACTGGGCCATTTCTTTTCTTTTTCAGCTGTAACCAACTGTCACTTAAGCACTGTGTGGGGTGGGGTTTCCCAGTTTGATTGAAGGTTTTAAGGCCCCCTCCACTTGACAGGTTAGTGTCCCAGGACTGCTATTGTCCCAGCCTGGAGCACAGACGAATGTCTGGCGAGCGTGTGAACTTCCTTTGTCCTGGCCCATTCAACGTTTTTCAAGCTGGCAATTATCACTTTTGTGTCCTGGAAATGTATGGTGTGTCTCCCTTCCTAGGGGGAAGTTTCAGGGCTGTGCCATCTGGAATAACTGTTTTTTGGGAGCTTGCAAATTCAGCCAATGTGTTTTAAATCTTTATTTTCTTATTTTGGGTCTTCAATTAAAACAAACCTGTGGAAAAAAAATAGCCCCATTATGTATTTCCACAAGCCACAACCCCCTTCACATTGCTAGGTAATGGCAGGCTTTCCTTCAACAGTTTACTTTTTAAATGAACATTTTTCTCCTTTAGTTTTGCAAAAGCCCATTTTTACACATGTGTTGAAAACTGCTAGCATTTCCTTCTTTAAAATCAGTTTGGCAGCTCCTGGATTCCCACACTGTCTTTGCAGCTATAGTCATTTCTTTGAATGCAGGAGTTGTGTCTGAAGCACAGATATCTTGAAACTGACCTGGCTCAGAAAGTTAGAGTCTCTTTGAACTGCTGAGATGTGGATACTTTTGTAAAGAAATAAATGCATGTTCCCGGGCGAGTAAAAGTGAAGTTGCTTGTTGATTACTCTCAGAGTTGATTTGACAGGGCCTGTCATTCAGGAATTCTGCCTGGTTTTGCTGAGGCACAATGCAATATCCTGGGCATGGCAGAGCCTTTTTAAGCACAGTAGTTTAAGACAGGACAGATGGAATTAGCATCAAAGCAGCATTTTAAGGGGTGAAAACATTTCATTTTGAAGGGGAATTTTGGGTTTTCAGCAAAGCAGTGCTGCCTTTTCACTTTATTCCCTTTATATGTTTCAGAACACACTGGCACGCTCCTTCAGTGTGTACCCCTGTTCCATCTTGCCTGAAGGGTGCCTGGCAGGATGGTGCAGCCATCTTTGTTTTGCTGCAAAAACGCAGTTTTTAGGTCCTGGTGCGCACAGGAGCCAGCACAGTCATATTGCTGTTTCTTGCAGACAGGCAGCTTGGTGATGTGGTGAAATACTGTTGAGTGGGTCAATATATCCCACACTTTGCGCCCAGGTAGGTGCACCCACACATGTGAGGTACCATTTTTGTCAGGACACCTGTGGGAAAGCGGGAAGGTAGGACATGTGTTGTTGGCATCGTGTTTTGGTAGCTTGGCAGGGGGAAATAGCTAAAAATTGGGGAGGAAGTTAGGTGAAGACAGAGTGAGAAAGAGAATTGGAGAGGGGGGAGATACAAATGTGGGGGTAGAAGTTGGCGGGAATGCAGGGTAGGCGGGAGTAGAGAAAGCATGCAGGTAAGCGAACTTGGGGTGAGAGGTGAGCAAGAAAGAAAGACAGAGAAAGGGATGGGGAGTGACCTGTGGAGCGAGCAAAGGAGAGATGAGAAGAAGGGGGATTGAGGGAGACAGATAGACGGACATTGAGAAGTGTGAGTGGGAGAGCTAGAAGGAGAAAAGGGAAGAGGAAGAGGAAGAAAAACTATTGACATAGCATGAAAAAAGAAAACTGTTCACTGCAGAACAAGAGACTGAGATGTGAATCCCATTTAATCATGCCTTAAGAATAAAAGGTATGTACCTTTCATTCATTGTATGTGCATTTTGCGCTATACAACTGTACAAACCCACAGCAAAAGAGAAGCAAGAACAATAGTGTGATAACATCTGTCTGCCAATCTTTCCATCCCATCTGTGGTCGCCTTCTATTCCATTCACTCCCGTTTCACTTTAGACCCCCCTCAACAACCAGACACGTGCTCTTTCTTACTACAATTCCCAGGTACCATCACTCCCACGCGGTTCACGCACTCTCTCTGTTTTCTTGGCCTGGCTGGGAGAATGAAGGATGACACCTGCTCTCCTCTGTGAGGGCTGATCAATGTGGCCCCCAGCACTTGTTTAATCTCAGCTTCAGTGTGCTTCAGCAATGTATCCCGGTACACTGTGGCTACTTCCTGCATGCTGTGAAGTAGGGGCATGGGGCCTGGCATCTTGTAGTGAAAGACAGATTCCACCGCCCCCCAGAGTATTGTGGGCTGGAAAAATGTTTTGGAAGCTTAAAAAATGTATTGTTGTTACTTTTTTGCATCATGTTTTAATTGAGTTGAGTATGTGAGGTGGTGCTAGTTTGCAGGAGAGAGGGTGCAACAACACTTGAAAATGTAACCAATATCCTTATAGAGACACATACATTTGCAAACAACGTGTACTACTTTTTATTGTGAATGTCAAAGGTAAATGGAGCAGCACTATTCTATTTATCCATGAGTCAGGCTTTTTTGGAATAGGGTACACTGTAAACGGCTCCCTTCTAGGGGCACCTGATGGGTAAGGCTGAGGGAGATTGAATGTTTTGCACGGACAAACATTTTGGCTACGTGGTGAAGTGGGAATTTGTGACTGGTCTGAAATGTAGATATTAGATCACTTTTCTTCCCAGCTCAAGTCGGTACATATATTTGTTAATTTTTGGATTCAAAAACCTAAAGCAATCCTCCATTTTGTACCGTTGACTGTAAAAGTGGAAGAGTCACATAATAAATCAACTTGACAATGTGTACCTCCGTGTAGAAACACGTCGATCAAAAAGAGTATGGGGGTAATTTGTTTGGAATCCTAACTTACAGAGGGGATGGACCCCTTCTGTTTGCACTTTTGGGCAAACGGGCCTTTTGTTTCAATTTTAATTATTTCCATCCCATAGTTGGAAATCAAATAGTAAAACACAGTCATTGGGATTAAATATTCAGTGTATGCAATATAAAAAAAAGAATATCGTCCTCGTACTTGAACTATTAAGTCGGCCACAATGTCTGTGCTCATGTTTCCCACAACGCGGGGAGTTTGCAGTAACGTCTCCTGTCCTTACATCTTTCCTCACTTGTGTGATTTTACAGTACCTGTACTGTGCTATAACCTTCAAACGTTTTACTACTCGAAATCTCAAAATCTGAGTGCTAGCACGGAGCTCTCCGGCGGATGTTTATTTAAAGATAGCAGCGACTACAACGCACCCCCTAGAGCGCCAGTCACACAGCTGGAAGCTCCGAGACACACCAAAGCAGCCCCAGACTCTGGTGTTAAAATTCACTAGTAATTGACATCTCTTTTTACTTGGCCCTGGGGAGATGAGGGAGCGCACGCCATCTCTCCAGGCTGGATGTGAAACACACTTTCACACTCGTATCACGGAAGTCTGGGTACATAACCCCAGCTGTGTATTAGAAACTCAGCGAACATTGTAATCTAGGGGCTGCCAGCCTGACATGTGCCTCTCTTACCCTCCAGTGCATGTGAAACAGAGTCACGTGACAGCCCTGTGGGTGGCTCCACACTGACCCCTCCAGATGCACAGATGTAAGTGGTGAGATCGTGAGTTCTACCTGGATCAGAGAATTAAGTATAGCACAATGCAGCAATGCTTTACTGACATGACCAAACAGAACAAGCATTGCCAAAGCTGAAATGAGGTGGATATCATTCACATACAGAGTAATAGTGTCTGATCTGGATGTATATTGCCAATAGACTTGGTTAATTTCTCAATGTCTGCTGAGTGTCTGTCCGACACTCCTGCGTGGTTAGTGTATAAATAGCAGCATGTCATGACATAACCCTTATGTTGTGACATGCTGCTGGGCGTTCTGCTGATTTTTCTACCAACTCATAATTTCCACCCAAGAGAATCTGCATTTTCTGTGTGTCTATTAATTTTGAGTGTTATGTCATCTTCTCAGTGTCTCCAAAATAGTGCCTACTAGGGTCTTCGTATTTGGCGGAATTAAGGTGATTTTGGGTTTTAGCTTTGAAAAGCTTCATGTTGTAGTGGCTACAATCTGCTCTTCCTCAGGCCTCCATGTTTTCCATGTCAGTCAGATTCAAACTCTAGTCTGTCATCACTCACCTTGTATCTGGTCATTGTGTGTCTGTGTTGATGTTCTTAATGGGCAGTACATATTTTGCCAGGTTGTAGCCTCTCTTCAGCAGTTTTGGGTTTGTGTGCATTTTGCTTCAGTGTTTGCTTTCAAGTCTTAGGATCTAACACGTCTTCCTGTGAGATGTCTCCACTGCTACACGGATTGCGTTTGTATGTCTAGTAGTAGGGGGTTCCTCCCCAGTGCTGCTCTGTGTGTGTTGTGTGTGTTACTATGTATCTTAAGTGCATGTTGGCAAAGCAGTAGGTGCACGCTTGCTGATGGATGGTTCTTGGGTGAGAGGTGGGCCCCAGAACTCGTTTCCATATAAGATAATTTAGTGTATGTTGGAATAAAACTTTCCCAGAATCTGGGTCCAGTCTGAACAGGTTACATTCTAGGGCAGGGTGGGCCCATAATCCTTTCTCAGACTCAGTCAAATGGCTTTTTGGAAGTCTGCTTAATAAGCAAGTATTTTTCCTTTGGAGGTTTTGTGGCTGTACTTGTCTTCTGGTGTCTAAGGTCCAGGGGACTAGGGTCCCGATACCCCTGGTGGGAGCACAGTACCCCCTCCATGAATAAGTGCAGGTTCCCTGAAACGTCTACAATGGTGATTGGGTGAAATATGAAAACACATTAACGTCACATAACCTATATGGTCTGCTGTTCTGTATTCAGGGAGACATCCTGTCTGACTCCTGTATAAATACCTCTCTCTGGGAGGTGTTTGTGTTATTTAGTGGAGGCTGCTGCAGAAGAGCTTATTTATTTTGCTCCATACTCAGATAGACTGCAATAGTTATTTGGGTGGAGGTGGTGACCACTTTTATGCACTGGTGGGGCTGCACCTCGGGTCCCTACTGTGGGAAAGTGGCCACTAAAGGGGAAATGGTTGAATAGTTTTGTTGGGGCTTCTTGTAGTTTTGCTGTGCTCAGGTTTAGCATCTGCCCTAATATGGAGTATATGCCAAGCATTGATCTGTGATTCCCACTCTAGACCCTCCTCTGCAGTATTGATGCACTCGGCTCAGCCCCAGAGGTGTGTTGTGCTCCCATCATCTCTGCCAATAGCTACTGCCATTAGAACAGCTGCTTAACTCAATTATGCGACAGAGGGTAATGTTCTATTTGGTTTGTCGTGGTTAATCACTGAATGTGCACATTCACTCTTTGACCTCTGTGCCGAGACTGTCACCAGCTGTGCCCAATGTAACGGTGGCGTTCATGTGAGTAGTGAGTGCAAGAGACTGCATCGCCCCATATAACCCATGCATCCAGTCCCACAGCGGCAGGACTTCTGCCCTTGTGTACAGCGTCCATACATCACAATCAGAAAAGATCAGGAACACCTTATTATTGTACATTTCTCTTTATTGAAATGTGTCATTTCTGCACAGTTTCACATTTCCCAAGTGTGTAACACTTCCCTTCCTCTACAGGGAACAGGGAAGAATCACATGAGAGCAGCACAATGTCACAGACCTGTCACACGTCTGGGATAAGAGGATGAAGCGGGCATTCCTGGATCTGATGCAGAGAATGTCTCCATCACATGAACTTAATCCTGCATTTCATTCAATACCTGAATGAACTCCTAGGATAATCCCAGAAGAACCATTTTTGTTGGGACACCTGTGGGAACATGGGAATGTGGGACATGTGTTGTTGACAGCATGTTTCAGTGGGTTGGCAGGGGGAAATGTCTGAAAATTGTGTTTTTTTCACAAAATTTCGATCTTTGCCTGGGATTGTGGGTAATACATTCTGGGGCGATTCACGCAAGTCAGACCTCAGTGGATTCCCACGGGTGTCTTCTTTTCAGAAATGCATGGGGTTCCCTGTTTTCCTTGGTGGCTTCGACACCCTAAGCCCAACACCTGTGGGAACACGGAAGGTAGAACATGTGTTGTTGGTGGTGTGTTTTGGAGGGTTGGCAAGGGAAAACGTCTGAAAATTGTGTTTTTTCACCGAATTGCGATCTTTGCCGGGGATTGCGGGTAATATATTCTCAGGCGATTCATGCAAATCAGACCTCTATGGATTCCACGGGTGTCTTCTTTTCAGAAATGCATGGGGTTCTCTGATTTCCTTGGTGGCTTCGACACCCTAAGCCCAAATCTGTAGGTTTTGCACAAGAGCAAAATCCCGCAAAATCTGCTCTGCTGAAAGACTTGGGGTAACCAGTGGTTTAGCCTTTTCTCTTTTGTGCCCAGGTATGTGCACCCACACATGTGAGGCACTGTTTTCGTCGGGACACCACTGGGAACGCGGGAAGGTAGATCATTTGTTGTTAGCTGCGTGTTTCAGTGGGTTGGCAGTGGGAAATATCTGAAAATTGTGTTTTTTCCACCAAATTTCAGATTTTGCGGTGGTTGTGGGTAATAAATTCTGGGGCGATTCGCATAAGTCAGACCTCTGTGGGTTCCCACAAGTGTATTTTTTGGGGAAATGCATGGGGTTCCCTGTTTTCTTAGGTTGCTTCGACACCCTAGGCCCAAATCTGTAGGTTGTCCACAAGAGTAATATCCCGCAAAATCTGCTCTGCCGAAAGACTTGGGATTAACAGTGGTTTAGGCTTTTCCCTTTGCGCCTAGGTAGGTCCACCCACACATGTAAGGTACCGCTTTCGTTGGGACAGCTGTGTAAATGCAGGAAGGTAGGACATGAGTTGTTGGCGGCGTGTTTTGGAGTCTTGGCAGGGGGAAATGTCTGAAAATTGTGTTTTTTTTGCCAAATTTCTGACTTTGTGGGATTGTGGGTAATACATTCTGGAGCGATTCGTGCAAGTCAGACCTTGGTGGATTCCTACGGGTGTCTTCTTTTCGGAGATGCATGGCGTTCCTTGTTTTCCTTGGTGGCTTTCACACCCTAGGCCCAAATCTGTTGGTTGTCCACAAGAGCAAAATCTCGCAAAATCTGCTCTGCCAAAAGACTTGGGGGTTACCAGTGGTTTAGCCTTTTCCCTTTGCGCCCAGGTATGTGCACCCACACATGTGAGGTACCGTTTTCATTGTGAGACCTCTGGGAATGCGGGAAGGTGGGACATTTGTTGTTATCTGCTTGTTTTGTGGGTTGGCTGGGGGAAATGTCTGAAAATTGTGTTTTTTTTTTCACCACATTTTTGACTTTCCCGGGGATTGTAGATAATACATTTTGGGGCGATTCGCGCAAGTCAGACCTCTGTGGATTCACACGTGTGTGTTCTTTTCTGAAATGCATGCGGTTCCCTTTTTTCTTTGGTGGCTTTGTTCTTCCCACGGACTCCCTGCATCTCCAACTCGGGCAAATCCCCTTTCCCGGAAACATTGCAATTGGAGGTTACCATGCTGATTCTGTAGTTCGTGGAATGCACATTACACATCCCGTGCAGGGGGCAGTCACGTCAAGGCTCACGCAAAGAAGGATATTTAGACTTCCGGTTTTCACAACTCGCTGCTTCTGATTTTCTAAGAATCGCGGCTTCTGTGTTTTTCGAACTTTGCATCTACCTTGTTTTCCTGAGACCTTGCATTACCCTCTCGACCTTGCCTTGTAAACTCCTTGTGTCTTTGACATTTACCTGATTGTGTAACAAACCTCGGACTGCTTACTGACCTGAGAACCGGATTTCTGATTTTGCATCTGTCGCTGCTCGCTTCCTCACGACCCGGGGGCGCCCCATCGACTTTCTTCTGCTTTCCGCTTTGGACTCTGTAACGCCGAGCACAACTCCAACCTGGAAAGGATTACCTGGACAACTTGGAACGTTGAACCAACCTCAAACTATGTGCCAGTGTACATCTACCAAACACAGTGCCCAAACTAGAGACTTTCAATAGTGCAAAATCGCTAGGCGTCCTCATGCCCTCGGGACAGGGCACACACGAGAACTAGAGACTTCCACCGTGTTAGGCGTCCTTGTGCCGTCGTGTTCAGGTTGTTTGGTCGAGTACACAGGGTGCATTCCTTGGAACTGTAATCTACATCCTTGGAACCATTCCACAAAAAACCATGTCGGTCCGGCAACCATGGCAATGGTGAAATCTGTGTCGGCAAGGACATTGTGGACTGGGGGAGAGCGGACCCAAGTAATGGCGCGTTTGGGAAGAGCAGTGATCACCCCGTGAGGTGGTGTGGACTGTCATTTGGAGCACGCAGTGAAGTCGGTTCTGAGGACTGCGTGCCTATTTGCAGAGGCGGAGTGAAGACTTTACCTGGATTTTGTGTGTGGAGTTCCAGTGTTTTTTGGGCCCTGGAGGAGTTTGGTTCTGGATTATGGCAGCTCGATGTGAGGAGGAGGACGTTCCTATTATCACGGAACATTTTTCACTAGTGAGCAATTTTCTGTAAGGCCTGTGTGTGTGGTGTTTAGTATATGTGTGTTGTGGCCTTCTGTGTATTGGACTGGTGTGTGTGGTGCATTGAGTATAACGGGCCGGTGTGGGTGTGTGTTTGAGCGGTGGCCCGAGTGGAGAGTTGTAGATCCTTTTTCTGATATTGTAAGATTATTTTGTTTCAGAAATGTAAGGAGGGAGAAGTGTTGTAGTGTATGTCTCAGTGCAGAGTGCTGGTGACATCACTAACTCTGGAATGCTGTGATGTCAGTTTAGTGTAGAGTGCTGTTGTTAGAACTGATATAATATTGTTTTGTCCTCATCGTATATATTGGCCTATACCCAGCCGCTTTGCGAGCAAATCTGTATTACAAGGTCGTGACCTCAAGTGAATCAAGCCTCCATTTTAGGTTAGAACTGCCATTTTGGGGGTTTTGTACAAAGTCACCCTGTAATCTAAAATGGCCGTTCGTGTGTTCTTGTTCTTGGCTTAACCTCTTCAACCTCTGTAGGAGAGTTAAGGTCCAACCTGCCTTCAGGCCACATGTTAGGGTCATGTAGACCTTGTCCTTTGTTGACCTCGGGAGCAGGGGATAACTTGAATCAGCAATGTTAAACTACAAGTATACAAGAACAGTAATGCTATCCGAATATGATATGCGAAACATTTGTTTGATCTGTATTAAAACCATATGTAAAGTGTGTAACGTTAAATTAAAGAATAATGGAGTGTGTTAGTAAATGTATTCAAAAGTAAACCGCATGCACGAGATATGTAAATTAGGAAAGTGAACCTGGCGTGACCCTAGCCCAATGTATTATGAACTTGTAAGAGGCTGGACATCAATTTTACAAATTGTATAAATACGTCGATGTCCAGCTAGCAAATTCTGCTCACATTGAACCCTGCTGGTGGTCTCTGTGATGTATTGATGGCCAAATAGCTATTTGTGTACTTTGTTGAATACTGTTCAGTTTTGTAATAAAGATTCTGGGAATCTTTATAAGCCTGTGTCAGTGTATTTCCCTTTGTTTGGTGTAACAGCTGTAATATTGCATTTTTTTCTGATTCCACAGATGGCGCCCGAATAGGTACCCTCAAGATTGACTTCGTCTCGGTGAAGGTTGGCTCGGCTATCGGACCGGGATCGGACGGTGCCAACAGAAATGGCCACTCTAGACGAGAAGCGAATTCCCCGACAAAACTGCACGATCCGATCCCTGAACAGTGAGCTGTAGATAGAGACGACGTCTTGACGAGGGTCATACATTCGAGGTAGGTAAATTTGCCGAAAATCATCAGACACGTGGGTCCTTAGCATTGTCCTTAGTAACCCGATCAGGCCTCCCAGTCCTCTGGTCAGGTGAATCATGTCCCGATTCTTAATCTAACCCTGACAATTTGAATTTGGAGCATTGTACTCGCGAGCACAATTATTTAACCAGGTAACACCAAAACTTTGATATGCCTGAGAAATTGTCTGCCTGCTTTAGGGCATTATTCCCCAGTGACAGACAATCTTTGGAAGATAGCCGTCCCGCACCACAGGAGGGGTCGCCGGCATGTACTATGTACTGTAAGAAAGGCTTTGGTAGTATAGCATTTAATGACATTTGGCACAGACAGACCAGACATAATTTGAATCTTCGGTGGCCAACCAATGGTAGTTTTGAAATCCCTCGTATAGAATATTTAGAGTCTGTATTAGTAAAGAAAAAGGCTAAACCTGCAGCATTTGACGCATTGCACAGTTGGAAAACAGAAGCTTTGCAGCAACAAAAGAGTAGAGAGAAACATACGCGTAGACATATGACAAGTGTCGAAAAGGCACGATTATATGATCAAAATAAACAATTGGAGTCAGTTAGGAACACGGACAGGGCGTTTCAATTAGGCATTCAGAAAATCTACACTTCAAAAGATTTTCATACGTCAGATGAATTGATTAATAAACTTTTGCTTGAATGAAGGCCAGATGCCTCCGCGCCGCCTCCGTACGTCCCTCCTCCTGGTGCTTTTCCCTTCCTGTTTTTGTTCCCCCTCCTATAATTCCTCCGGTCCTCCCTGCTGTTCTTCCTGTTCTTCCAGCCGTCGCTCCTTTGCCTGCTCCCTTGCCTCCACCTGTTGATATTCAGAATGTGCCTACTCTTCTTCTTCCAAGTGATTCTGCATCGCTTATAGTAGACCAGGGAGCGAGACCAAGGGTTGTGACTCGTAATACTGTGTCCCCAGACAAAAAGAGTGAATTGATTGCTTGGGCTAAACATTGTATGGAGAAGGGTGAACAAGCTGATGTTTTTTCCACACTCGAAAATTTAAAAAGTATTCCTGAGAAAAATGTTTTTATTGAAGGATTAGGGACTCATTTGAGTATAATGTGGAATAGACTAAATGATGTAGATTTCCCACAAGGATTACGGGATTTGAACGCCTTAGCGTTGTCCAGAGATACTGCGGAGAAGGTATATGAGCATGTTGAGAGGATTTTTGAGTATAGGAAGGAGTTGGAAGGGATACAGAATGAGGAAGCAGATGGTGATAGTTTAGGCATTATGTACTTACAGAAACGGTTTTCTCCTTGCCGTGAATTAAAAGGTGAGGAAGCACGAATTTGTATGGAGGATGCGATAAGATGGATTTCGGATATGTCGATAACTCCAGATGAAGTATATGACAGGTATAGTCAGTATACGTTAGAAATGCAAAAGAAAGTGATACAGATTATGGTAGAATACCTGCAGAATGAGTGTGTAAGAAGAAAGATTTTTTGTCCCGCAGAATTGTTGAGTGTTTATAAGAGAGTCTTTTCAATTGATACTTCTTCGACTGCCTTAGTGCTTGATTTGGCTCTGTTGCTTAGTAAGCGTTCGGAGCTGCCTACTTCTCAGTTGCCTATGAGAGAGGTCCCTCCGACATTTGTGCCGAAAGTTGAGATTGCGGCTGATGCTGCACAAGGTATAGTCGCCGGAGAAATTCCTGCACATTACGTTTCACAGTTTGTTCACGTCCCGTTTTCAAGACAGGAAGTGAACACCATAAAGCAATCTATTCCCGATATAAGAAAGAATCCGACCGGATTCTATAAAGAAATAGAGTCGGTCTTACAGTCGTCGGTATTCACCTTAAGTGATATTAACCTATTATTTCCCATACTCCTGCCAGTTGATTTGTGGAAACAGATTAGGACTATAGATGACATACCTGGGTTGGGAGATACATGGGATAACATGGTTAGGCTAGATAGAGAAAGACCAGCTGGCGAACGACCGCCTCAAGTGATATTAACCTTGCCTGATAGAATCATTGTAAAATTGAAAACTATGGTTCCTGAAAAAAGAATAATTTGGGACAAGCTTACGGCCTGTGTCCAAGGAAGGTCTGAGGGTGCTACCCATTTCTTCAATCGGTTCGAGCAGGTATTCTCAGATTTCAGTGGACAAGACTTAGGCACACAGTCAGGGAAAAGGCTGTTTGTCGACAAATTTGTACGTGGGTTGCTGCCTGACATCCAGTTACAGATTATCTCTTCTGAAAGTGCTTGGCAGGCGAAGTCTCAATCAGAAGTACTGCATATGGCTCAGTACTATGAAAATCGTGTAAATACTGAAAAGGAAAAACTTGAGAAAAAAAGGGTGGCCTGAAAACAAAAGTTTTATTACAGCAGATTGTTAGAAGCCCTAGAGGGGGTAATCAATTTAGAGGTCAGTACATTCCACAGGGAAGTGCGCCCTTGGCTCCGGTAACCATTAACCAGTGTGCCTATTGCCGGCAGGAAGGCCACTGGCGCGCACAATGTCTGACCTTGCAGCAAAGGTCATTTGGGAACATGGGTAGATGATCCAGAGGTCGCCCAGGTGCAGGGGGCCCTGGCAGAGGTCAGTTTGCACCAGAATCACAGCAACCTCCTTCACAAGATAAGCAATTTTCGAATGTGGACAATAGAAACATTTTTGATCACCCTTCTGCCGCGTACCTCTCTGAAGAGCTTCCCTTTGAGAATATTCTGTTTCGCTAGGATTGCCCGAAGCAGGATTTGGAACCTACGCCTATTCCCATTCATCAGAAAGGCCCCTACGTTGAGATGGCGGTGGGAAATAGGAAGCATATATTTTTAGTAGATATGGGAGCACAGAAATGTTCCATTGATCATTCGCGGGTTCCAAATATTCCCCTGTCAGGGCAGTCCAACGTTTCCGTAGGGTTTTCAGGGACACCTGTAGTTTGTCCGGTCTCTTTACCGGTACCGATAACACAGGGTCCCTTCACGGAACAGTGTCCATTTCTACTTACCACAAACTGTGGGGAGAACTTGCTGGGGCTAAATTTGTTGAAGGCATTGCATGCAGTAATACATTGTTCTCCGGACGGAGTTCGGTTAACAATTTCACCTCAGCAATCCCTCGCCTCTCAGTTTTTGACTTGACCTTTACCGCCAGAATTCAGTAATGTCCCAGAATGCTTATGGGCAATTGATGATAATGATGTGGGCATTCTTCAAATTGAACCTGTTAAAATGATTTTGAAACATGGAGTAAAATTGCCTCGCATCCCGCAATATAAGATGTCTGTTGAAGGCGAACAGGCTTTGAAATGTATAGTTTCTGATTTTGTACATCGTGGAGTAATTGAGGAGATTACGGGTAGCATATGTAACAGCCCCATTTTGCCAGTATACAAAAAAGGTGATAATGCGATTCCCTTTCGTTTTATAATTGATTTACGTGCTATTAACAAAATTGTGGCTCCCCAATTTCCTATTGTACCTGATGTTACAACGATAGTAACCATGATTCCGGCTTCTGCCACTCATTTTAGCGTTGTTGATCTTAAAAATGCGTTTTTCAGTATTCCCATACACAAGGATAGCAGGTGTTTGTTTGCGTTTACACTAGGTGGATGCTCGTTTACATTCACTCGTGCACCACAAGGGTACACTGAGAGTCCAAGTATTTATTGTAGGGCATTGAAAGAGCAGCTCGATACTCTCGAGTTGCCTACTACTTGCACATTACTACAGTATGTAGATGACCTCCTCTTGGCTGCTGATCCTGAGAGCGCCTGTAAAGAAGGCACCATGTTGTTGCTTTGTCATCTAGCGAAACATGGCCACAAAGCTTCACTTAAAAAATTCCAATATTGTTGTCAGGAGGTCGCCTATTTAGGCTACCTCCTGTCAAAGGAGGGAAGACGGTTGACACCTGAAAGAATAAAGACTATTTCTGGCATGTCTGTCCCAAATACGCAGAAGGAAGTTAGAACCCTGATAGGTATGGCTTCTTATTGTAGATTGTGGATCCCTAACTTTTTGTTAACGATTAAACCAATGCTGGCTTTGACAAAGAAGGGCATTTCTTTGCCATTGCCATGGACTTTGGAACACCAGACAGCATTTGATTTGCTCAAATCCGCGCTGTGTTCAGCGCCGGTTTTAGGAACTCCGAATTATGACAAGGCCTTTGTATTGTTTGTGCATGAACGTGATGGATGTGCTTTGGCTGTATTAACGCAGGAGCATGGAGGGAAGAATAGGCCGTGCGGTTAGTATTCCTCCGCCCTTGATCCTGTAGCATGCGCTTTGCCAAGATGTTTGCACGCTGTTGCTGCTGCGTCTGTATGTAGATATTTTATTGAATAGAACTCAAACGCAACACCGCACTTCTGCACGATTGACAAGATATGAACTAATCTTATTTGCCCCCCACATTCAAATTCAGAGGTGTTGTGTATTAAATCCGGCTGAACCTTTACCTGTCTCGCAAGATACTGCTGATGGTGGCGATACGTCACATGATTGCCTTTATATGACAGAACAGGAGACTACAGGCAGAATCGATCTGAAAGACACGCCTTTGAATAGCCCACAAGGAGAGCTATTTTGTGATGGCTCTTGTTTTAAACTTCCAGACGGTACATCCACGGCTGCTTATGCTGTTACTACTTTAAGCACGGTTGTGGAAACTAAAAGAATTATGCATAACTCTGCGCAGGCCGCAGAAATTATAGCGTTACCTCGAGCTTGTGAACTTTCTGAAGGGCTTACAGTGAAGATATATACCGATAGTCGGTATGCTTTTGGGGTGGCCCACAATTTCGGTAGACTTTGGAAAGAACGAGGTTTCTTGACCTCGCACGGAACGAAAATCCAGCACGGCACTTTAATAGTGCGATTACTTTCAGCACTCGCACTCCCTGTTCAGTTAGCTATCATAAAATGTTCAGCACATCAAAAGGTTACAGATGATGTAGGAAAAGGGAATGCTTTCGCCGATCAGATAGCTCAACAAACTGCCACTGATTTCAGTTCAGAAATGTATGCTGTAAAAGAAATTGTAAACGTTTGCACTTTGGGTGAAAGTATCGATGCTGTAAAAGATATTCAAGCAGATGCTACCATAGAGGAAACTAAGAGATGGATCGAGGGTGCAGGGAGATTGGATGACGATGGGTGTTGGGTAGACAATATTGAAGGAAAATGGTTACTCCCTGACGCCTACATTGCAATGATGGTTATTATGGCTCATGGTCCGACACATGTTTGTGCGCGTAAATTAAAAAAAATGCTACACAGTGCATGGGCCAATGATAAGATTTTCAAAACCGCTGAGCGTTTTGTCTAAAGCTGCATGGTCTGCTTGCAGCACAATGTAGGAAAAGGTACCTCGACTCCTAGAGGAAGTTTCACTCCACCTTCTGTTCCGTTTGAGGTTATTCATTTTGATTTTATTGAAATGGAACGTTGTAACAATCTGAAATATGTGTTGGTTGTCATTTGTGCCTTTAGTAAATGGGTCGAGACCTTCCCGGTTAGAGTTGCAACGGGCATAACCACAGCAAAAACTCTGTTGAAAGAATTTTTTCCTAGGTTTGGGCTGCCGAGAGTCATCTGGTCAGATAATGGGCCACACTTTATTGCTACTGTAATCCTACAAATTTACAAAGGCTTAAGATTGACAAACGGTTCCATTCAGCTAGACATGCCCAAAGTGCCGGAATAGTGGAAAGGCACAACGGCATTATAAAGAACAAACTCGCTAAAATGGCCGGACGCCTTACCGATCATGTTGCTATCGATGAGAACAACCCCTCAAACTAAGACTGGGCTCTCTCTCTTTGAGGTGGTGATGGGGAGACCTGCTAATATTTGGGGTATGCCAAAAAGTCGCTCATTGCGGGACATAGAAAATGTGCTTCTTTCAGATTACTGTAACCAGTTGACTAAAAATCTGTTTTCAATTTATCACCAGGTGCGAGAGGCATTACTTGTGCGCTACGAGGGTCCTGGTCACAGTCTACGACCGGGGGAATCGATCCTCCCGAAGGTTTTTGAGAGGTCGTCTTGCCTTGCACCTCGGTGGAGGGGTCCCTACCAAGTCCTGCTAGTCACCCAGACTGTTGTGCAGGTAGCGGGTCGTAAGAACTGGATTCATGCGACGCACACCAAACGGATCCCACAGCCCGTGCCATACGATACAGAAGACACAGAATCCCTTCCCACTGTTGTAACTAGTGTACCTGAAACAGCAACAACCAACAAGGGAGAATCGGAGACCACTTCAGAATCCGTAAGGCCGGACAAAATGGCCATCTTGTCTCCGCACTCCCCAACAGTGGACCTTCCGGATCAATCCTTTGGTGATCCCATTTCCATCCATTCGCCACTTCCAGGAGGAAGTGATGACACTTTGTCCTCACCAGAAACTGCAAAATATAATTTGCGCCCAAGGAAGTAAATGTACAGCATGGTCTGACTGTGTGATTGAGAAAATCATTTGAGGGCTTGCCTTTTGGCCTGACTGTACGGGAAGATTCTGTTGGCTAAGGTTGTGGGAAAGACATTAAGAAGTCGCGCGACTGGAGTCGCCAGCAAACGAACAATTGGTGTTTTTTCGGTTGAAGACGACAATGCCTGCACCCGCTACCGCTCGTACCGAAATTTTAGATTAACATTTGACTAGCAGAGACAATGATCAAGCATGTAAGGGGACCCCCAAAGTGAATTGTTGCCTTTTTGTGATAATTATTGGATTTTTAGTAACTGTTGGGTTTGGGTTATGGTATCTGGAGGAAGCATATCCGTTAGAGGACTTTTTACCTATTGAAAATGTACCTGTTATTCCCACTCCTTCCGTGCAATTGCATACTTTGTCACCTAGAGATTCTTTGCATAGACGGAACTATCAGAATAATACTCTTTTGTTAATAATGAATGCCACTCATGCAATTTTTAATAAGACCAATTGTTGGATCTGTTCGCATTTACCGCAACATGGGGATATGGGGCTAGGTTGGTATATTTATCCCTTACTGTTGACAACAGCCTGTTACGCTTCTCTTAGAGCACTATTTTTTGGTTGATGGAATGACAGCATCTCAGGGACCTTTGATGGTACAAATTTAAATAACTTTGAGAAGAATATTTCGATGCCCCTGGGATGCTCGCTTTTTGCAAATAGAAGTAAGCCAAACGTTGCTTCTGTTAGGCCCTCTGATAGATTGTCTCCTCCCGTTCAGTCTTTAATCTCTTGCAAAATGGCTCCTATAGGCAATAAGGATGCCACGCCTCCATCTTATTCTGTTAACCATAGCCCTGATTCAGTATCCTTCTGCATGCAGAGGAATGGAACACGGTCAATGGGTAATTTTAGAAAGTGCGCCAATGTTGCGAATTTGACTAATGAAAACAGACCCCTGTACGTAGGCAAACCTGTCTATTTTGTTTGCGGTAATGTGGCATTTCCGTGGTTGCCCAGGGATTGGCAAGGAACCTGTTATTTAGGGATTCTATTACCTGGGGTATTTATTGCCAGTACTGCAGAAATTTCGAAGACTCGTCCACGACCAGGTGTGAAAGGTGATACTCCAGCGCAAACTCTAGGGGACATTATGAAATTCTTTGTGCCATTTTTTGGGCAAATTACGAATTCAGAAGATATCAGGGGACTAGCGAGAGTATTGGAGAGAACCATCAACCGGACCACTGACATACTCTATAATATGACGTTAGAGCAGAGAGCGATAAGATTAGTGGCTCTTCAAAACCGGATGGCATTAGATGTCATTCTGGCCGAGTGTGGAGGAGTATGTAAATTAGTGGGGTCCGATTGCTGGGTTTACGTACCAGACTCCTCTCCGACGATCTTTAGGGCTATCCAAAATCTACATGTTCTTAGTTCAGAAGTACTTGTTCCTGAGGGAAACTGGGAACTTAGTGAATGGTTTTGGGACCTCCTACAGTCATGGGGATGGAAGTTGTTCTCAGCCCTGCTGATTATCTTGGGAAGTTTTCTGTTTCTTTGCTATTGTATACAGTGTCTCCCTGGTATATCCTCAGTATTAGGGGGATGTTGCGCGCAAGCAACAAGTGTACTAGGGCATAAAATATATGCCCCAGAGAAGGTTTCCAAAGAGTATGTGTTAAAAGAAACTCTGGTGTCAGATCTAATGGCAATAGATATGTCCGACAATGATTCGGGATGTATAGACATTGAGTTAATCGTAAAGCAATTTAAGGTAGTTTAGCACTTGGCATAGGCCAAAATGAGGGTATTTTAGAACTGATATAATATTGTTTCGTCCTCATCGTATATGTTGGCCTATGCCCAGTCGCTTTGCGAGGAAATCTGTATTACAAGGTCGTGACCTCAAGTGAATCAAGCCTCCATTTTAGGTTAGAACCGCCATTTTGGGTTTTTTGTATAAAGTCACCGTGTAATCTAAAATGGCCGTCTCGTGTGTTCTTGTTCTTGCCTTAACCTCTTCAAAATCTGTAGGAGAGTTAATGTCCAACCTGCCTTCGGGCCACATGTTAGGGTCATGTACACCTTGTCCTTTGTTGACCTTGGGAGCAGGAGTTAACTTGAATCAGCAATGTTAAACTACAAGTATACAAGAACAGTAATGCTATCCGAATATGATATGCGAAACATTTGTTTGATCTGTATTAAAACCATATGTAAAGAGTGAAACGTTAAGTTAAAGAATAATGGAGTGTGTTAGTAAATGTATTCAAAAGTAAACCGCATGCACGAGATATGTAAATTAGGAAAGTGAACCTGGCGCAACCCTAGCCCAATGTATTATTAACTTGTAAGAGGCTGGACATCATTTTTACAAATTGTATAAATACGTCGATGTCCAGATGGCAAATTCTGCTCACTGCTCACATTGAACCCTGCTGGTGGTTTCTGTGATGTACTGACGGCCAAATAGCTATTTGTGTACTTTGTTGAATACTGTTCCGTTTTGTAATAAAGATTCTGGGAATCTTTGTAAGCCTGTGTCGGTGTATTTTCCTTTGTTTGGTGTAACAGCCGTAATATTGTATTTTTTTCTGATTCCACACTGTGATGTTGTGATCTGAACTAAGGTTCTAACTGTTACAGTTGGAAAGTGTAAGCTGGCATAGAGGGACATGCAGGTGTTCTTCCTGGCAACAATCTACCAATAAATCTATTATTAACTTACCTGCTGGTCCGGGTGTTGGTTTATGGTACCACGTTATTTCATACTCCAACCGGAGCGTCAAGAGTGAGTACAGAAAAGAGAAAGTCCTACCTTTGTACGGTAAACCCAAGGTGCAAGTTTACTATCCCTCCGTGCTGTTGTGAAGGTGTTGAAGTGGATACTGCAGCCACTTTAAGCTAATGGAAGGGGGAGATTCAAGATTCGATACAGCACATGCTTGATAGTTAGAAAGTGAAAGTAAGCAGCACCGTGCTGTTTCCAAGCGTCGGAATGCGAAACCTGTTTTCTCTTGAAGATCGACAGAAACTCTGGAGATCTGGTGTTGGCTAAGGGGTAGAGCTGTGAAGGTAAGGTGAGGTCATAAGAACGTACAGAAATAGGATGTGAGGTCTTTCTACTTGCAAGGGTAATGTAAGTGCGTACAATTGCCTGGCAACGCAGCAGCGTTCCAGGAAGTGTTTGGCCCGGGATCGCGCATGCAAGGGGTATAGAGTAAAAGAGTGCGAACGGGCTGAAAGAAATAGAAAGAAGTTAGATCGAGCCAGAATGTTGGAGATAAGGATACAAGCAAAAGATTCCTAGTGTGCGAATTTACGGAGTGTCCATTGATCTGAGTAATGACGCAAGGACCACAGGTCTGCCGAGCCTCATATAGGTTTCCTGGTAGTGAAGTGGGCGGAGCTAGATTTGCAGGAGGGGTAGAAGCTGGAATACTGCAAGCACTCAAAGGTGCCATGTACGGGGAACCATAGATAGTCATACCTATCCGTCTCCACTGCCACCAGAGGGGCCAACAGAGCCTACCAGTTCTAACACCAATATCCTTAGGGAGATACATACATTTGCAAACAACATGTGTTTCTTTTTATGTTGAATTTCAAGGGTCATTATAGAAAATGGAGCAACACTGGTCTATTTAACCAAGAGTGAGGCTTTTTTGCAACAGGGTACACTGCACACTGGGGGCACCTGATAGGAAAGGCTGAGGGAGATTGAATGTTTTGCCAAAATCAAACACTTTGGTTATGTGGTGAAGCTGGAATTTGAGACTGGCCTGAAATGTAGATATTAGTTGACGTTTCTTCCCAGCTCAAGTCGGTACATATGTGTTAATGTTTGGATTTATTTAAAAACCTACACCCATGCTCCATTTTGTTCCGATGACTGTAAAAGTGCAAAAGGCACATGATAAACTAACTTGACAATTTATTTAAATTTGTAGAGCGCACGGCAGCCCGCAGGCATCGAGGCGCTATGTCAGAGTTTAAGAAGGCTTGATTAAGGGTTACAAAGAAGCCGCCCAGTTTTACTTGTCACAGAAAAGTTCAGAGATAGTGTTTACAACGTAACACAGAGTACATGCACAATACAATGTGGGCCTCAATGTAGAAACACGTTGTTCAAAAAGTTTATGGGGGTCATTTGTTTTGAATCCTAAATTACAGAGGGGACCCCTTCTGTTTGCACTTTTGGGCAACTGGGCCTTTTGTTTCAATTTTAATTATTTCCACCCATAGTTGAAAATCAAATAGTAAAACACAGTCATTGGGATTAAGGATTCAGTATGTGCAAAATAAAAAAATAATGCTGTAACCGTACTAAAAATATAAAGTATTCTCCTATGTCTATGCTCATGTTTCCCACAGCGTGGGGAGTTTGCAGTAACGTCTCCTTTCCTTACATCTATCCTCACTCGTGTGATTATACAGTACCGGTACTGTGCTATAACCTTCAAACGTTTTACTACTCAAAATTACAAAATCTAAGGAGTGCTGGCATGGAACTCTCCGGCGGCTGTCTATTTAGAGACAGCAGAGGCTAGAATGCACCCCCTAGAGTGCCAATCACACAGCTGGAAGCTCCGAGACACATCAAAGCAGCCCGGACTCTGGTGCTAAAATTCACAGGTGACTGAAATCTGTTTTAGGGGGCCCTGGGAAGACAAGGGAGCGGCGCCAGCTCTCCAGACTGGATGTGAAACACACTTTCACGCTCGTACCACATGAAGTCTGAGTACACAACCCCAGCTGTGTGTTAGAAACTCCTCGCACACTGTAATCGAGGGCCTGCCAGCCTGGCATGTGCCTCTCTTACCCTCGGGTACATGTGAAACACAGTCACGTGACAGCCCTGGAGATGACTCCGCACTGACCCCTCCAGGTGGTCAGATGTAAGGGGTGAGTTCAGTGAGTTCTACCTGGATTACAGAATTAAGCATAGTGCAATGCAGCAATGCTTTACTAACATGACCAAACAGAACAAGCATTGCCAAAGCCGAAATTAGGTGAATATCATTCACAAACATAGTAATAGTGTCTGATCTGGATGTATATTGTCTATATATGTGAGTAATTTCTCAATGTCTGCTTAGTGTCTGTCAGTTACTCGTGCATGGTTAGTGTATTAATAGCAGCATGTCATGACATAAATCTTATGTTGTGACATGCTGCTGGGCATTCTGCTGCTTTTTCTACCAATATTATGTCATCTTCTCAGTGTCTCCCAAATATCGCCTCTTGTGTCTTCGTATTTGGTGCAATAGAGGAGATTTTGGGTTTTAGCTTTGAAAAGTTTCATGTTGTAGTGGTTACAATCTGTTCTTCCTCAGGCCCCCATGTTTTCCATGTCAGTCAGTTTCAAACTCCAGCCTGTCATCACTCACCTTGCATCTGGTCATTGTGTATCTGTGTTTATGTTCTTAATGGGCAGTAAATATTCTGCCAGGTTGTAGCCTCTTTTCAGTAGTTTTGGGGTTTATGTCTATTTTGCTTCGTCCGTTTTTCCTCCAGTGTTTGCTTTCAAGTCTTAAGATCTAACACGTCTTCCTGTGAGATGTCTCCACGACTACATGGATTACGTGTGTATGTCTAGTAGTAGGGGGTTCCGCCCCAGTGCTGCTCTGTGTGTGTTGTGTGTGTTTCTATGGATCTTCAGTGCATGTTGGCAAAGCTGTAGGTGCACGCTTGCTGATGGACACGTTCTTGGGTGAGAGGTGGGCCCCAGAACTCGATTCCATATAAGAGAATTTACTGTATGTTGGAATCATACTTACCCAGAATCTGGGTACAGTCTGGGGAGTTTAAATTCTAGGGCAGAGTAGGCCTATAATCCTTTCTCAGACTCAGTCAAATGCCTTTTTGGAAGTCTGAAAAATAAGCAAGTATTTTTCCTTTGGAGGTTTTGTGGCTGTACTACGATCCAGCGGACTAAGGTCCCGATACCCCTGGTGGGAGCACAGTACCCCGCTCCATGAATAAGTGTAGGTTACCTGACCCTTCTACGGTGGTGATTTGGTGAAGTATGAAAGCACAGTAACGTAACATAACCTATATGGTCTGCTGTTCTATGTGCAGGGAGACATCTTATCTGACTCCTGTATAAATACCTCTCTCTGGGAGGTGTTTGTGTTATTTAGTGGAGGCTGCTGCAGAAGAGCTTATTTATTTTGCCCCATACTCAGGTAGACTGCAATAGTTATTTGGGTGGAGGTGGTGCCACTTTTATGCACTGGTGGGACTGCACCTCTGGTCCCTCCAGTGTGAAAGTGGCCACTCAATGGGAAATGGTTGAATAGTTTTGTTGGGGCCTTTTGTAGTTTTGCTGTGCTCAGGTTTAGGATCTGCCGTAATATGGAGCATATGCCAAGCATTGGTCTGTGATTCCCACTCTAGACCCTCCTCTGAAGTAACAATGCACTCGGCTCAGCCCCATAGGTGTGTTGTGCTCCCATCATCTCCACCAATGGGTACTGCCATTAGAACACCTGCTTAACTCAATTATGCGAAAGAGGGTAAAGTTTTATTAGGTTTGTTGTGGTTAATCACTGAATGTGCACATTCACTCTTTGGCCTCTCTGCAGAGACTGCCACCAGCTGTGCCCAAAGTAAAGGTGGCGTTCATGTGAGTAGTGAGCTCTAGAGACTGCATCGCCCCATATAACCCATGAATCCAGTCCCACAGCGGCAGGACTTCTGCCCTTGTGTACAGAGTCCATACATCACAATGAGAAGATCAAGACAACCTTATTATTGTACATTTCTCTTTATTGAAATGTGTCATTTCTGCACAGTTTCACATTTCCAAAGTGTGTAACACTTTCCTTCCTCTACAGAGAACAGGGAAGAATCACATGAGAGCAGCACAATGTCACAGACATGTCACACGTCTGGGATAAGAGGATGAAGCGGGCATTCCTGGATCTTATGCAGAGAATGTCTCCATCACATGAACTTAATCCTGCATTTCATTCAATACCTGAATGTGCTCCTGGGATAATCCCAGCCCTACAGACATTGGAGCAGAAGTGGAACAGGCCCACTCTCAGTCACTGAGATCCACATCTCTGGCAGGGGTCCCCCCCACACTGAACATCTTTACAAAAGATAGCACACCATTGCATAACTTACACACCTGGTGCTAACATTGCTTCTATAATGAAGACTCGACATTGGGGATAATGGTTTCTCATTTTCATCCTTCAACAATGAATGATACACTTTGAGAATACAGAATACATGTGCACATTGTCACATACATGTTCAGAGATAATTCACATATCTCCAACATACCAGAAACACACTTTGCCTTCACAGAAGGCAGGGATTTTGTGGTACATTTTCATTGACAATACAAGATATAAAAACTGATATATGAACAAGGTCATGACCTCGAATAACTCAGATTATTAAAATAACTGATCATCATGTATTTAGCACATATTTAAGCGCTTTGAAACACATTGTGTATAGGCGCTATATAAATAAACGATCATATATCATATCATATCAATCAACATGGATGTTAAAGGCATGCAGGTCTGCACCAAGATCCAAACACAAGACCTGTATATCACAAAGGAACGTGTTGCTCATCACTGCAAATAGACACAATAACAGTCCATTCACAGTGTGCAGTGTCCATGTCGTGGGGTATATTATATGTATATTTTTGCATTGCACATTTCAATGATCATCTTAAATTGAAGTAAACGTGATACAATGCAGACCGTGCAATTACACTTTAAGATTGCAGTGTTTACAGATTATACTCATTTTTAAATGTGTTGAACAGCTTCTAAAGGAAAGATACATTTCACCACCTATTACCATTGTTCAACAATATCATATTTACACTTTGTCCACCCTACAAGGATCTACTGATTCACACAATGTCCATCCTATGAGGATATGATATTGCACAGTGTCCATCCCACAGGGATATAACACACCTCCTCACTGCCCTCCTGGAAGGTCAGTAAACTCGCCCCATGCACAGTAGGGCCGGGTATAGACATGAGAAGGAATATTCTCCACTCAGAGAGAACAGAGGTCTCTGAACAAGTGCCAGCTTCCTCCAGTGTCAGAAGAAATGTCCATGGTCGCAGCCCCGGCATCACCATGGTCTGCACAGAGCTCTGGGGGTGTCCTGGACTGGCTCGTTAGTGCTGCTCGGGGAGGACGGAGGCCGAGAAGGACACACAGCCTCTGCTGCAGCCGCAGGTCTGTGGAGGACGCTCAGGAGCTTCACGCAGGTCTTCACTGGGGCTCCGTGGAAGGAGAGGAAGTGCAGAGAGTCCTGGAGGCACCTGGAGTAACCTTCACTGGCAGCCATTGCTGAAAAGAAATAGAAGAAGGACATTAACGATTTATCCATTTGACATTGTCTAAATAAACAGGATAACGTGTATTTTGAAGAACAAGGCATTAACACAAATGTACAATAAAATTATTATTGCCCGGCTTGATACTTTTCCACATTTTCATTCCCTAGACAAAGAGAAATGCATGCTAAACATTTCGGAAGCACTTAATAACAAGCAGCCATAATGTTTACAATACTGTTCCCAAGCAGTGATAAGCAATTCTCTTATATATGCAGTTCTTTTATTATGCTCAAATCATGGAGTAAATTGCTTAGAAAACGTTCACTGTTCATTTGGCTAATTTACATTTACCGGGCACTAAACTTGCCTGGGCAAATGCTTAAGGCATTATGGAAGCAGTTACATTGCTTAATCAATGCTTACAAGTGTCTTTCATTGTGAGTGGGGTTTTCCTCGGGTGCGAGAAGGAACAAATGATTCTGGAAATGTGCGCGGGACAGTGAGGCCAGAGCAGAGGCTTAAGGGGTGAATGGAAAGCGCGAGAGGGATGAAGCTGGGAAGCAAAAGGGGAGATAACTGGGTGAGGGGCAAGGGGGCAAAGCATGGACGGGGGAAGGAACGTGGAACGATGGATGGAAGGATAGGTGATAGCAGAGGGATGGAGGGAGACATATGGTGGAAGTGGGGAATGATTCAAAGTTTGGGAGGTCGAGGGGAAGAGTGAGAGAGGCAAGAGGGTGGTGTTATAGGGGTTAGAAGCTCGATAACAAAGGGTGTCAAGACACCTACGTCCCACAGTGGGGGGAGGGCAGTCTGTTCCGACTAAATACATTAAATAGAAGTTTGACTAGAGTAAAAAAAACGTGCAAAATTAGGTTTCTTGAGGCACACAGCCACAGCTGCATCTTGAGATTCTATGGCAAGACAGGAGGCTCATATTATGCATTACAATCTTTACTCTGAACCACAGCAGCAAAGAATGAAAACTTTGTAAAAAACGAATTTTTTTCCAATAAACACAACATTATGAACAATACCATGGGAAACATCCCAGCCCAACATGGTGGGCAGGTCATCCCCAGAGGTAGCCAATGGGCTGCGAGCCAGTTCCATAAAGGTCCATTCCTCTATCAACTCCTCCTCTTTCTTTGCTGCTGACCCACAGCTAAGTCACACCTCCGGTTTTTTCTTAGCCTGTGTTCAGACGTGTTACTTTGTAATCTTTGGTTACTAGTTTTCAAGAAACAGCGTTCGCGAGGAACGTGTTTTCTTTACATTATATTCTAAGTGTTATTGCGTTTCATTTTCCTCAGGCAGGCAAGCAGAGCGTTTGTTTAATTTAGCCCGCGTTCGCCTCCTGAGGTGTTGGTATTTTATGAAGTGTTTCCTCAAGAGCGTGGCGTTCGCTCGTTTGTGTTCAGTGGTCACGTACAGCCTGAGGGCGTCGCACTCCTTTCTTTTTTATTGAATTTGTTACATTGTTATTACTGCAAACGCTTCTGCGTTCATTTGACACGCGCGCCCAGTGCAGGGCTGCGGTTTTCTCCTTTCTTGTTGCGCATTTTGGCCAGTGTCAGAAGATTTACATTCTGACTGGCGACGCGTTTCTACAGGCTTTCTAGCGCACACTGTACACGTGCTGCTTCCTATACACAAGGTTGGCGGTTTGAGCCTTCTCTCCGCCTGAATTTTATGTTATAAATTTTCCCATTACTTTTGTCCGCATTTAAAATATATTTAAGAGTGTTTATTTAAAATCGCTGTGCTCTTTTATTGCCCTCACACGCTGCTTGCGTGATTGTCTGTTGAACTACAGGAGCTGCCTGTTAACTGCCTGGAAGACCCTTCCCTAAAGGTTTTGTACTCTCGAGAATCGAGAGGTTCTGCCTGCTCGGCTACAGTTGTTACAGCATTGAACCTGCCGTTTGTTGATACAAGTGTATATATATATTTTTACTAAGAGAAATTGTGACATGCTGTCATGGATAAGGGGTGCTTCCCTCATCTGCAGATGCCAGCTCTCAAGTGCGCACTGCCAAAAAAAGTGATAAGTTGGGAGAAAACATGGGGGATCAAGCCAGACATGCACAGCCTTCAGTGGCAGATGCTATTCAGTCCTCTCTGGACTCAGCCTTAACTGGTTTGAATAACACCTTGGCATCAGGCTTTGACAGGTTAATAAACCGCATTGCGGATTTCCATCGCTCCCAGGATGCTACCCCATCTGTTGCAACCCAGGCCCCTAAAAAGTGTACGGCCAAAACTAAACATATCCAGGGAAAACTCAGCCCCCCCCTGGCCATATCACCTATATCTTCCCCTCAGAGAGCGTTAAAACGCGGGTGGGAAGAGTCCCGTCAACCTTTCTCTTCCACCCCCTGGCCTGCCCCTGCGCCTTTCGCGCCAGTGAAGCCCCCTATTGATGTCTCACCCTCAGAGAGTTCAGATGATTCTGATTCGCCCCCTAAGAGGCGGAAAAGGAAGGTGACCTCAGTGGCCCCTCAGGAGGCGCCCCTGCTTGATGTTAGCGGAGTACCGTTCTTTGACCCTGCTCCTATACAGCACCCCAGGTCAGCTGAGTGGCAGCCCTCTGAGGAGGTTTCCTCTTTCTTCAAGTTCTGGATCAGGTGCCCTATGCCCAAAGAGGAACGTAATAAGTTACGGTCGGAATGTCCCAGACCTATGCTTGCCGTCAAGGTGGCTCTAGCGCCAGAAATAGACCAATCTATGGCAGCTTTTCTATCCCAGAAGGGGAAAGACCCCAAGAAGGGGGTCGATAAAGTGTGGCGTAGTTTCCAAGACAGGCTGTTGGATATCCTGGGTCCAGTCACGCAGATTTTTGAAATGGCAGAAGAGGCGGCGTCCTCTAATACCCCGGTGGCTGTTAACGCATTAAGGGGATGGATCCAACGAACGGTGTGCCTGCTCGGCAACGCTAATGCCTCCATATGTAGGGAGAGGAGAAAATCATTATTAATGAGGTTGGATTCCAAACTGGCGGACATGTCAGAGAGGGAAGCGGGCTCTTCGGCTCAAGGTAATTTGTTTGGGGACTCTTTCCTGAAAGATTTGTCAGCATATGTTCACACTTTTACGGCGCTGGACAAGGCGCAGGCTAATATGTCTTTGCCCCAAAGGTTTTTAACAAGGCTGGACGAGGTAAGGCCCGCTCCTCCAACCGCTTTTCCCAGGGCTCCTCCCGTCCCCGCACATACCCAGTTTTACCATCAACAAAACTCGAGTTGGAGAGGACGTGCCGGCAGAGGCGCAGGAAGATCAAGAGCGCCATCAGGTACTTTCTCAGGTGTTAAAAGTTGTTTCCCTCAAAAATCTAGGTGGCAAACTAGCTAGGTTTCTTCCACAGTGGGAGTCCCTCACTTCGGATCCTTGGGTGTTGCAAACGGTTCAAGGTTATCAGATAGAATTTTATGCCCCTCCTTGCCAATTGTCCTTTCCCCTTCCTTTGGTGTTCGACGAAGTCAAACAATCCCTCATAGATGTGGAAGTAAAGGATCTCATCTCCAAAGGGGCGGTAATTCCAGCCTCTTACAGGGCGTCTCAGTTTCTGAGTACCATTTTCCTAGTCCTGAAACCAGACCAGGGGTTTCGCCCAGTAATCAATCTGAAAGCCCTCAACTCTTTTGTGGTATATCACCACTTCAAGATGGAAGGAATTAATTTGCTCAGGGACACCCTTCTCCCGGGAGACTGGATGGTCAAATTAGACCTCAAGGACGCTTACCTAGTGGTTCCCGTCTTTCCCCCACATCAGGAGTTTCTTCAGTTTCCATGGGGGGGGGGTCGGATGTGACAGTTTGCATCCCTTCCGTTTGGTCTCTACTCGGCACCATGGTGTTTCACCAAGCTCATGCGGCCTGTGATGGCTCTCCTCAGATCCAGGGGGATTCGGATCATAATTTATCTGGACGACATGCTTTTGCTGGCCCAGAATTATCAAACTCTGTGTTCTCATCTGAAGTTCACTGTGACCCTCTTACAGGATCTAGGTTTTGTGATAAATGTCAAAAAAACCATATTGAAGCTTACGCAATGTATCCAATTTCTGGACTTCAATATAGATTCAAAGCTTTGCATCCTTCTTCTCCCAGTCAACAGACTTTCCAAGATAAAGAAGGAGATTAGTTTGCTCCTCAGTAGAGGGAGGATCTCGCTCAGGCAGTTAGCCAGGGCTGTGGGGATGCTGTCAGCATCCATTCAAGCTATCTTCCCTGCTCCCCTACATTACAGAGCG
This sequence comes from Ambystoma mexicanum, assembly GCF_040938575.1. Lineage (NCBI taxonomy): Eukaryota > Metazoa > Chordata > Amphibia > Caudata > Ambystomatidae > Ambystoma > Ambystoma mexicanum. Next base: position 663,991,437 of record NC_090929.1, read on the forward strand.
CTACAGCGCCTAAAAGCCAAGCATTTGCGCAAGTGTCTCTCTTACTCCCAGATGGTGGAATTGCTTCCAGAGGCCAGATTGGAACTTCTGTGGTGGCTCAGGCACATGGAGGCCTGGAATGGCAAGGCGATCTTTGGCCCATCTCCGGACGTCATTCTGGAGTCAGATGCAAGCAGAGCGGGTTGGGGAGCTAGAGTGGGTCAAGTTTCCACAGGAGGGAAATGGTCGGAGTCAGAGAAACAAATACATATCAATTGTCTAGAGTTGTTAGCGGGGTCCTTTGCTGTTCGAAGTCTCCTCAAGAATCAAGGGAATTGTTGTGTTCTGCTCCGCATGAACAACATCTCTGCGGTGAGGTACATCAATCACCTGGGGGGTACCAGGTCCAAGGCCCTGGCGGATTTGGCAAGATAGTTTTGGCATTTTTGCCTCAACAGGGATATTCTATTGAAGGCAGAATACCTCCCAGGAGTCAGCAATGAGGTTTCAGATTGGAACTCCAGGCACCTGCGAGACAGGAGCGATTGGATGTTGAACAGGTCTCTTTTTGCCCACATAGCGTCCCTCTGGGGTCCCCTGACGATAGACTTGTTTGCCTCGAGACTAAATTGTCAAGTTCCCAGACTTTACAGTTGGAGACCGGATCCGTTAGCTCTGGCCACCGACGCTTTCCTACAGGATTGGTCGAGTCAGTTGGGGTATGCCTTTCCTCCCTTTGCCATGATACCTCGGGTTCTGGTCCAAGTTCGCAGACAAGCGGTGTCTCTGGTTCTGGTTACCCCCTTTTGGCCCTCTCAGGTTTGGTTCCCGGCCCTTCTGGAATTAGCAATAGATATTCCCCGTCTTCTCCCGCACGATCCCCAGTTGCTGGTGGATCCGGGGGGTCTCCCTCACGAGTTGGTCCTGCAGGGACACCTTGCCCTTATGGCTTGGAAGATTTCAGCTCTTCCTGGTGCTTCAGAGGACTTTCGCAAGACTCTATGTCGGTCATCAGGGACTCCTGGGCGCCCTCTAATAAATCAGGGTATTCCTCAGCATGGAACCGCTGGGTTAGCTGGTGTGTGGCTAGGCACCTCAATCCCGTTTCTGCCCCTCCTGTAGAAGTGGTTAATTTTCTAGTAGATTTGTTTAAGGAAGGGAAAGCCTACAGGACTGTTAATGGGTTTCGTTCAGCGATTTCAGCCGGTCACCTTTTGGTTAAAGGGGAACCAGTGGGTAGGCACTTTTTGGTGCGAAGGCCCCTCAAATCTATTCGGATTAAGGTTCCACCAAAACCGAGGTATTCGGTTCTTTGGGACGTTAATATGGTATAACAGCTCTTCAAGTCCTGGTCTCCTAATGAAGATTTGTCCCTGCAACAGTTATTTGCCAAATTGCTATGTTACTATGTCTGGTGTCTATTAAAAGGGTCTCTGATATCAGAGCTCTGGATGTGGATAATAAGATGTTCACCCCTCAAGGGGTTACTTTCTTTATCTCACGAAGGACTAAATGCATGACTTCCTCAATATCCTATCCAGCTTTTCCTGAAGATTGTAAGTTATGTGTGGTCAACTGTTTGAAATGTTTTGAGTTTAAAACTGAAAGTTTTAGGCCTCCCAATACGTCTCAGCTGCTGATTTCCTACAGGAAACCCCATAAGCCAGTGTCCTCTTCTACTTTGGCCAGATGGATCAAATGGGTTATGCGGGAAGCGAGGGTTGACACATCCTCTTTTGGTCCCCACTCAGTCCGAGGTGCTATGGCCTCTAAAGCAGCCTTTCTGGGGGGTCGTTTGGAACAGATTTTAAAAGCAGCTGACTGGTCAAGGGAATCAACTTTTAAGACGTTTTACCATAAACGTATTGCTCATGTAGCTGTGAATGTAATGCAAGGGCTTTGAACTTGCATAATATGAGCCTCCAGTCTTGCCATAGAATACCTAATCCCCCACACTAGCGTGAGATGGGGGTTTAGATTCTATAAAAGACAAGGAGGCGAGTATTATTACTGGTGTTTGATTGTTGTTTCAGCTTTCAGTTGATGGCTTTGGCTCAGGAAGAAGCGGAATGTTCAGCTCCAAGTTACAGAAGGATTTAGTTCCGACGTTTTCATGGGAGTTTGTTCTTCGTTCTACATGGAGAAAATGTTCGGTGGTCGTATGGAAAAACATCAGCGACAGAAAGAGGAGGAGTTGATAGAGGAATGGACCTTTATGGGACTGGCTCGCAGCCCATTGGCTACCTCCGGGGCATGACCTGCCCACCATGTTGGACTGGGATGTTTCCCATTTTATTGTTCATAATTTTGTGTTTATTGGAAAAAAATTCGTTTTTTACAAAGTTTTCATTCTTTGCTGCTGTGGTTCAGAGTAAATATTGTAATGCATAATACTCGCCTCCTTGTCTTTTATAGAATCTAAACCCCCATCTCACGCTAGTGTGGGGGATTAGGTATTGTTACACAAGGCCCCATATTTGCAGCCCCTCGACCTCCCCCCTTCCTCCAACCTCCACCCCTTGCCCCTCAATGCAATGTGACCCCTTCCTTTAATGCTTTCTCACCTGGTGCTGCTGTCTGCACGCGCTGGGCCAGGGCTCTCACGGCCATTTCCAGGATATCCGCTTTCTCTGCTTTGGGCGGAAGCTCCTGGTCCCCAAACTCTCTCTGCAGTAACATCCTCAGCTGCTCGATGCTGCTGTTGATCCGATCTTTCCTCATCTTCTCAACCGCCGGTTTCCTCAACTGCAGAAACAAAAAGGAGCGCCTGTTACTAAATGCGTCACACGCAGAGCGATGGCTATTTGGTCCGGGAAATAATGTGGAATTCTTAGTACTTCAAATATAACCAGGAGCAGGGATGTGCCATACACTGATTGTGTACACCTGTTTATGCTCGAGGATATCAAAAGGATGTGGGAGTGTCAGACATTTAATTATAAAACCCTTCTCAAAAAACATCCAGACTATGTTTCCTTACAACTATTTGCTCTTTTACCGCCATAGAAATTAAAGGTTTCTTTTTAAGAAATAGTTGAAGACAATCTACAAAAAAATGGGTCACACACACGCTTTAAGCATGTGAAGACACAGGTATGCACGCATGTAGTGCTGAGTGTGCACTTTCCAGATATTGTTGCACGAATGGAATCTGATATTTGAGTTAAGCGCGTGCAGATCCTAGGTTTTATTGGAACGCAGACCGAATGACGCAATTGCTCCTCACCTCAGCCGGAAGTTCTGTCCTCCTATCAGGGACTCTGTGAATTAATTTCGCTTGTTCCAGCCTCAACTATACAATGACCTGTAACCCTACCGCCAGATGCAGTTGCAACAGGTGTGCACAGCCCATGATCACTGCACAGGCCCCCATTAGCACCTGGATATTGTGGTGACATCATGGACCCATACTGGGGAACCCAGGTGACGTCTCTCAGGCTCGGATATGGAGATATGACGCAATGTGCTCATTAATTCCTTGTGGGGGAGGGGCAGCTCCTAATCACGAGTGGATATTGTGCTTTGTGTCTTGGTTGGATTTCCAGAGGTTTTGGGGGGCGTTTGTCATATCACCAGCTCCCCTGCTGTGTGGTGGCGAGGGCACCACTCGATTAACATGCCACGGACATGCTGAGAAGTGCTTATAAAGGACATGGGAGTGCTTTGAGGAAGCCGACGGCTCTGAAAGTCACATTAATCCCTCCCTGTTGCTGGAGACGGCTGTGCAGATGGCGCCCCCACCAAGGGGGACTCAGAACTCCCCAAACCTCTGGGCAAGGAGGCCCTGCTGTGGCACACTTCTATTGCAGCCTCTTTCAATAGGATGAATAGTCTGACAGTGTGGGAACCTCTGAGAGACTCCAGCTCCAGGCCCTGCTGCCAAAAGCATGGACAATAGCAGGGGCGAGAGATGGGGGAATAAGGGGGCTCAGAAGACAACTTAAAAGGGACTTCTGGGGAGCACCCAATGACCCAAATGTCCTGTTCCTGTGTGCCACCATGTGCCTGGGGCACCTACATATGACCCTGTTTTGCCACAGAGCAGTGATCTGAGCGTGAAGTAGCATCATGCTACTGCTGACTATAAAAAATTAATACAAAAGCTCACACAAGCTAGTAATGTGGTAATATCGCTGCCTGATATTCCCACCCAGCATCACTAGCAAGAAGCAGATGCTGCTGAAACCACTCACCGAAAAGCTCACAAGTCACGCTTGGCAGCCCTTCCTACTTTAAGCACTTCATGTTGCATGTTTGTTCATTACTTGTAAAAACAAAGAGGTGATGGCTGGAAGGTTTAGAATGAATCTTAACCACTGGCGTTGCTCTGGGCAACCCTCCAGACCACCGTTCTTCACCTGCCAAGCCATTACAGAAGGGATAAGACCATATGCAAATCAGGCTTGGCCCCACCCCAAAAGGGGCAGTCCAGCCCGAACTGCTAGGTCACATTCCCTCTGCACGAGACCACAAGCATCCCCAAACATGTTTCACCCTTGTTGGGGCTCATCAGTGAGGAGTAGCTTGGGTCTCTAGGCCCAGCAGGCACGGGACCCACGTCTGGGCATACCCGTCCCACTCGGGGTGACACAGCAAAAACAAAGAGGTGATGGCTGGAAGGTTTAGAATGAATCTTAACCACTGGCGTTGCTCTGGGCAACCCTCCAGACCACCGTTCTTCACCTGCCAAGCCATTACAGAAGGGATAAGACCATATGCAAATCAGGCTTGGCCCCACCCCAAAAGGGGCAGTCCAGCCCGAACTGCTAGGTCACATTCCCTCTGCACGAGACCACAAGCATCCCCAAACATGTTTCACCCTTGTTGGGGCTCATCAGTGAGGAGTAGCTTGGGTCTCTAGGCCCAGCAGGCACGGGACCCACGTCTGGGCATACCCGTCCCACTCGGGGTGACACAGCAAAAACAAAGAGGTGATGGCTGGAAGGTTTAGAATGAATCTTAACCACTGGCGTTGCTCTGGGCAACCCTCCAGACCACCGTTCTTCACCTGCCAAGCCATTACAGAAGGGATAAGACCATATGCAAATCAGGCTTGGCCCCACCCCAAAAGGGGCAGTCCAGCCCGAACTGCTAGGTCACATTCCCTCTGCACGAGACCACAAGCATCCCCAAACATGTTTCACCCTTGTTGGGGCTCATCAGTGAGGAGTAGCTTGGGTCTCTAGGCCCAGCAGGCACGGGACCCACGTCTGGGCATACCCGTCCCACTCGGGGTGACACAGCAAAAACAAAGAGGTGATGGCTGGAAGGTTTAGAATGAATCTTAACCACTGGCGTTGCTCTGGGCAACCCTCCAGACCACCGTTCTTCACCTGCCAAGCCATTACAGAAGGGATAAGACCATATGCAAATCAGGCTTGGCCCCACCCCAAAAGGGGCAGTCCAGCCCGAACTGCTAGGTCACATTCCCTCTGCACGAGACCACAAGCATCCCCAAACATGTTTCACCCTTGTTGGGGCTCATCAGTGAGGAGTAGCTTGGGTCTCTAGGCCCAGCAGGCACGGGACCCACGTCTGGGCATACCCGTCCCACTCGGGGTGACACAGCAAAAACAAAGAGGTGATGGCTGGAAGGTTTAGAATGAATCTTAACCACTGGCGTTGCTCTGGGCAACCCTCCAGACCACCGTTCTTCACCTGCCAAGCCATTACAGAAGGGATAAGACCATATGCAAATCAGGCTTGGCCCCACCCCAAAAGGGGCAGTCCAGCCCGAACTGCTAGGTCACATTCCCTCTGCACGAGACCACAAGCATCCCCAAACATGTTTCACCCTTGTTGGGGCTCATCAGTGAGGAGTAGCTTAGGTCTCTAGGCCCAGCAGGCACGGGACCCACGTCTGGGCATCCCCTTCCCACTCGGGGTGACACAGCAAAAACAAAGAGGTGATGGCTGGAAGGTTTAGAATGAATCTTAACCACTGGCGTTGCTCTGGGCAACCCTCCAGACCACCGTTCTTCACCTGCCAAGCCATTACAGAAGGGATAAGACCATATGCAAATCAGGCTTGGCCCCACCCCAAAAGGGGCAGTCCAGCCCGAACTGCTAGGTCACATTCCCTCTGCACGAGACCACAAGCATCCCCAAACATGTTTCACCCTTGTTGGGGCTCATCAGTGAGGAGTAGCTTGGGTCTCTAGGCCCAGCAGGCACGGGACCCACGTCTGGGCATACCCGTCCCACTCGGGGTGACACAGCAAAAACAAAGAGGTGATGGCTGGAAGGTTTAGAATGAATCTTAACCACTGGCGTTGCTCTGGGCAACCCTCCAGACCACCGTTCTTCACCTGCCAAGCCATTACAGAAGGGATAAGACCATATGCAAATCAGGCTTGGCCCCACCCCAAAAAGGGGCAGTCCAGCCCGAACTGCTAGGTCACATTCCCTCTGCACGAGACCACAAGCATCCCCAAACATGTTTCACCCTTGTTGGGGCTCATCAGTGAGGAGTAGCTTGGGTCTCTAGGCCCAGCAGGCACGGGACCCACGTCTGGGCATACCCGTCCCACTCGGGGTGACACAGCAAAAACAAAGAGGTGATGGCTGGAAGGTTTAGAATGAATCTTAACCACTGGCGTTGCTCTGGGCAACCCTCCAGACCACCGTTCTTCACCTGCCAAGCCATTACAGAAGGGATAAGACCATATGCAAATCAGGCTTGGCCCCACCCCAAAAGGGGCAGTCCAGCCCGAACTGCTAGGTCACATTCCCTCTGCACGAGACCACAAGCATCCCCAAACATGTTTCACCCTAGCAGTTCGGGCTGGACTGCCCCTTTTGGGGTGGGGCCAAGCCTGATTTGCATATGGTCTTTCCCCTTCTGTAATGGCTTGGCAGGTGAAGAACGATGGTCTGGAGGGTTGCCCCGAGCAATGCCAGTGGTTAAGATTCAGTCTAAACCTTCCAGCCATCACCTCTTTGTTTTTGCTTTGTCACCCCGAGTGGGACGGGTATGCCCAGACGTGGGTCCCGTGCCTGCTGGGCCTAGAGACCCAAGCTACTCCTCACTGATGAGCCCCAACAAGGGCGAAACATGTTTGGGGATGCTTGTGGTCTCGTGCAGAAGGGATGTGACCTAGCAGTTCGGGCTGGACTGCCCCTTTTGGGGTGGGGCCAAGCCTGATTTGCATATGGTCTTTCCCCTTCTGTAATGGCTTGGCAGGTGAAGAACGATGGTCTGGAGGGTTGCCCCGAGCAATGCCAGTGGTTAAGATTCAGTCTAAACCTTCCAGCCATCACCTCTTTGTTTTTGCTTTGTCACCCCGAGTGGGACGGGTATGCCCAGACGTGGGTCCCGTCCCTGCTGGGCCTAGAGACCCAAGCTACTCCTCACTGATGAGCCCCAACAAGGGCGAAACATGTTTGGGGATGCATGTGGTCTCGTGCAGAAGGGATGTGACCTAGCAGTTCGGGCTGGACTGCCCCTTTTGGGGTGGGGCCAAGCCTGATTTGCATATGGTCTTTCCCCTTCTGTAATGGCTTGGCAGGTGAAGAACGATGGTCTGGAGGGTTGCCCCGAGCAATGCCAGTGGTTAAGATTCAGTCTAAACCTTCCAGCCATCACCTCTTTGTTTTTGCTTTGTCACCCCGAGTGGGACGGGTATGCCCAGACGTGGGTCCCGTGCCTGCTGGGCCTAGAGACCCAAGCTACTCCTCACTGATGAGCCCCAACAAGGGCGAAACATGTTTGGGGATGCTTGTGGTCTCGTGCAGAAGGGATGTGACCTAGCAGTTCGGGCTGGACTGCCCCTTTTGGGGTGGGGCCAAGCCTGATTTGCATATGGTCTTTCCCCTTCTGTAATGGCTTGGCAGGTGAAGAACGATGGTCTGGAGGGTTGCCCCGAGCAATGCCAGTGGTTAAGATTCAGTCTAAACCTTCCAGCCATCACCTCTTTGTTTTTGCTTTGTCACCCCGAGTGGGACGGGTATGCCCAGACGTGGGTCCCGTGCCTGCTGGGCCTAGAGACCCAAGCTACTCCTCACTGATGAGCCCCAACAAGGGCGAAACATGTTTGGGGATGCTTGTGGTCTCGTGCAGAAGGGATGTGACCTAGCAGTTCGGGCTGGACTGCCCCTTTTGGGGTGGGGCCAAGCCTGATTTGCATATGGTCTTTCCCCTTCTGTAATGGCTTGGCAGGTGAAGAACGATGGTCTGGAGGGTTGCCCCGAGCAATGCCAGTGGTTAAGATTCAGTCTAAACCTTCCAGCCATCACCTCTTTGTTTTTGCTTTGTCACCCCGAGTGGGACGGGTATGCCCAGACGTGGGTCCCGTGCCTGCTGGGCCTAGAGACCCAAGCTACTCCTCACTGATGAGCCCCAACAAGGGCGAAACATGTTTGGGGATGCTTGTGGTCTCGTGCAGAAGGGATGTGACCTAGCAGTTCGGGCTGGACTGCCCCTTTTGGGGTGGGGCCAAGCCTGATTTGCATATGGTCTTTCCCCTTCTGTAATGGCTTGGCAGGTGAAGAACGATGGTCTGGAGGGTTGCCCCGAGCAATGCCAGTGGTTAAGATTCAGTCTAAACCTTCCAGCCATCACCTCTTTGTTTTTGCTTTGTTCATTACTTGTAGTCTGTTCACATTATAAACGCAGGCCTACAAGTACCATAACACAATATAAAGTGAGCCTAAAGGCCAGGACCGGCTCAGCATTTCACACATGATATGGACAGCTTGAATCTTTTATTAAGTGTCCTACGGCTAATTGAACTTATAAGAAATGAAGACACAGCCCAGAGGAGGGGTGTGTGACAAAGTCACCGGCTTTTAGTCATTGCGTCACATTGGCTTGCAACTTATTGCAATGAATAACGTGAAACGCAAGTACAATGCCCCAAAAAAGGTAAACACATGTTGTGCACTTACAAAGAAAACTTCATCGTCTAGCCAGTAATACAAGGTGATGCAGGATACAATTATACATTTTAAAACAGTGCGCCTTCCCTTCATTTAGAATTGTATATTAGGTAGAGTTCAATTATTTTAACTCACCTACCAACCCTAATCAGATAACACATTGCAAACAAACAAACAAAAACAGGCTGTTGGGTACAATGTTCTGGGTCCTGTTAGACTTAGTACTCCAAACAAATTAAAACATTGACATTTAATATTTTTATATGTATCAGAAAATGATAATGAACCATAAACACTTTTTAAAACTGACTTATGTGTCTGTTCCAGGAACATAATGTCTGTATTCTGTAAATGACAGTCCATAAACTTTGTATAAACAATTCTAAATGCTGACACAAACCCATCGGTATACGTGCATTGTATTTCCCACAAAAGGGGTTTTATCAAGGCTGGTACAAATTGTCAACACTTGTACAAATAATAATCGCAATGTTTACATTGTGGTTTTAATCTCTTACCTGTTTATTCAAAACCTCTTCTCTTGAGTAGATACTTCAACACTGTCTTTCCAGACATCCATTGGAGGTGTGTTCCACCCGGCTCACTTCTCCCACTTAAATACCCTTTCCATATCTAGTATCTCCAACCCCGGGGTACATTGGTCTCTCCCGCACTAATAGTGACCATCTTACTGAGTTATAAAGATGTGTTACGCTACGCCGGTGTCATTGGAGATCAATGGGCCTCATTACGGGTTTGCTGGTATGGGAAAATTGACACAAAAATTGCAGGTAATTCAGGCACCAGCACTTTTCCCGCACTGGTGCAGTGTCAAGAACAGGAATGTTGATTCGATGTCCACCTTCGCCAACAGTTCCCCTTTCCCCAGCAACCTGACTGCGTGATCGGCCGTCGATCGAGGTCTACTTACCTGAGCATGCCTTCCATCAATGGCATTGTTTACTGAAGCCCCCTTGGGAAAGACGAGTTGTGAATAAACCAGAACTTCCCGCCCTCCTTCTTTGGTACAATGCTCAAAGGGGAACAAAAAGATTTCCAGAGCGGTGGGTGCACACAGTCCTCGTACTCCACCTTTCCCGTCACTATCTCTGGCTGCCATGGGGCGGATCACTAGTGCTCTGGAGTCTCAGGGACAGACAAACCTTGCACCAGAATCCGGAAACCACATGAAATTCAATTTGCCAATAGCCCAGCAGCGTCAACTTTTGGGTACTCATTCGCCCAAACCCGCACTTGGTCCACTTGCACCACTTTGTGCATGCCCCCCGTACCTCATGCACCCTACTTATGCGCTTTTTCTTTTGTTCGTTTGATACAGTGGACCTCCGGTTGTCTGGCAACCCCACAGAAGGCACATGCATGTTTAAACTTGCAAGAGGACTTGGTGCAGGCTTTCTTACTGTAAGCCCAACAGATCCCCTTCTTATCGCTTGGTTGTGAGCCATTCCCGAAAGCGCTGCCCAAACCCAACGAACCCCTGGCTCCCACATCTATTAGCATTTGTTCCAACCATAGTGCAGATCACCTATTAGTGAGGATGGGGAGTGACCTGTACAGCGACCAAAGGAGCGATGAGAAGAAGGGAGATTGAGGGAGACAGAGAGATGGACATTGAGAAGTGTGAGTGGGAGAGATAGAAGGAGAAAAGGGAAGAGGAAGAAGGACTATTGACAGAACATGAAAAAGGAAAACTGTTCCGGAAACTCAAAACAAGAGCCTGAGCTGTGAATCCCATTTAATCATGCCTTAAGAATATAAGGTTTGTACCTTTTATTCATCATATATGCATTTTGATCTATACAACTGTACAAACCCGCAGCAAAACAACAGTATGATCACTAGTGTGATAACATCTGTCTGACGATCTTCCCAACCCATCTACTGTCGCCTTCTATTCCATTCACTCCCCTTTCAGCTTAGACCCCCCTCAACAACCAGACACCCGCTCCTTCTTACTACAATTCCCATGTCCCACCACTCCCACGCAGTGCACGCACTCTCACTGTGTGTTCTTGGCCTGGCTGGGAGAATGAAGGATGAAGCCTGCTCTCCTCTGCGAGGGCTGATCAATGTGGCCCCCAGCCCTGGTTTAGTCTCAGCTTCAGTGAGCTTCAGCAATGTCTCCCAGTACACTGTGGCTACTTCCTGCATGCCGTGAAGTAGGGGCACGGGGGCCTGGCATCTTGTTGTGAAAGACAGATTCCACCACCCCCCAGAATACTACAGCCTGGAAAAAATGTTATTTGAAGCGGAAAAAAATGTATTCTTACTACATTTTTGCAGCATATTTGAGTTGAGTGTGTGAGGTGGTGTTCGTATGCAGGAGAGAGATAGGGTGCAACAACACTTGGAAATATAACCAATATCCTTAGGGAGGCACATACATTTGCAAACAGCATGTGCTACCTTTATGGTGAATGTGAAGGGTCATTATAGTAAATGGAGCAACACTGGTTTTCTTACCCATGAGTGAGGCTTTTTTGGAATAGAGTACCCCGCAAACTGATCACTTCTAGGGGCACCTGACAGGGAAGGCTGAGGGAGATTGAATGTGTTGCCAAGGATCAAACATTTTGGTTATGTGGTGAAACTGGAATTTGAGACTGGTCTGAAATGTAGATATTACATCACGTTTCTTCCCAGCTCAAGTCGGTACATATATGTGTTAATGTTTGGATTTTAAAACCTAAAGCAATGCTCCATTTTGTACCGATGACTGTAAAAGTGCAAAAGTCACATGATAAACCAACTTGACAATGTGTGCGTCAATGTAGAAACACGTTGATCAAAAAGAGTATTGGGGTAATTTGTTTTGAATCCTAAATTACAGAGGGGACCCATTCTGTTTGCACTTTTGGGCAAATGGGCCTTTTTGTTTCAATTTGTAGTATTTCCATCTCATTGTTAAAAATCAAATAGTAAAACGCAGTCATTAGGATCAGGGATTCAGCATATGCAAAATAAAAAGAGGATATTGTTCCCGGACTTAAATATAACGTCTGTGCTCATGTTTCCTCACAACTCCGGGAGTTTGCAATAACATCTCCTTTCCTTACTTCTATCTTCACTCGTGTGGTTTTACAGTACAGGTACTCTGATATAACATAGACACGTTTTGCTACTCGAAATCACAGAATCTAAGGAGTGCTGGCGCGGAGCTCTTGTGCGGCTGTCTATTTAGAGACATCAGCGGTTAGAATGCACCCCCTATAGTGCCAGTCACACAGCTGGAAGCTCTGAGACACATCAAAGCAGCCCCAGACTCTTTGGTGCTAAAATTCACTAGTAATTGACATCTGTTTTAGGGGGCCCTGGAGAGATGAGGGAGCACACCAGCTCTCCGGGCTGGGTGTGAAGCACACTTTCACACTCGTACGACAGAATTCTGAGTACACAACTCCAGCTGTGCATTAGAAACTCCTCGCTCGCTGTAATCGAGTACCTGCCAGCCTGGCACGTGCCTCTCTTACCCTCCGGTGCATGTGAAACACGGAGTCACGTGACAGCCATGGGGGTGGCTCCGCACTGACCCCTCCAGATGCACGGAAGTAAGGGGTGAGTTCCGTGAGTTCTACCTGGATCACAGAATTAAGTACAGTACAATGCAGCAATGCTTTACTGGCATGACCACACAGAACAAGCATTGCCAAAGCTGAACTGAGGTGAATATCATTCACATACAGAGTAATAGTGTCTGATCTGGATGTATATTGTCTATACACTTGATTCATTTCTAAATGTCTGCTTAGTGTCTGTCAGATGCTCCCACGTCATTATTGTACAAATAGCAGCATGTCATGACAGAAACCTTATGTTGTGAGATGCTGCCGGGCGTTCTGCTGCTTTTTCTACCAACTCATAATTTTCTCCGAAGTGAATCTGCATTTTCTGTTTGTCTATTAGTTTTGAGTATTATGTCATCTCCTCAGCGTCTTTCAAATAGCGCATTCTAGTGTCGTTCGTATTTGGCAGAATGGAGGTGATTTGGGGTTTTAGCTTTGAAAAGTTTCATGTTGTAGTGGCTACAATCTGTTCTTCCTCAGGCCTCCATGTTGTCCATGTCAGTCAGTTTCAAACTCCAGTCTGTCATCACTCACCTTGTATCTGGTCATTGTGTGTCTGTGTTAATGTTCTTAATGGGCAGTACATGTTCTGCCAGGCTGTAGCCTCTCTTCAATAGTTTTGGGGTTGTGTCTATTTTGCTTCCTCAGTTTTTGCTTCAGTGTTTGCTTTCAAGTCTTAGAATCTAACACGTCTTCCTGTGAGATGTCTCCACTACTACATGGATTGCATGTGTATGTCTAGTAGAAGGGGGTTCCTCCCCAGTGCTGCTCTGTGTGTAGTTGTGTGTGTTTCTATGGATCTTAAGTGCATGTTGGCAAAGCGGTGGGTGCACGCTTGCTGGTGGATAGGTTCTTGGTTGAGAGGTGGGCCCCACAACTCGTTTCCATGTAAGAGAATTTACTTTATGTTGGAATCATACTTACCCAGAATATGGGTACAGTCTGAACAGGTTAAATTCTAGGGCAGGGTAGGCCCCGTAATCCTTTCTGAGACTCAGTCCAATGCCTTTTTGGAAGTCTGCAAAATAGGCAAGTATTTTTCCTTCGGAGGTTTTGTGCCTGTACTTGTCTTCTGGTGTGTAAGGTCCAGGGGACTAAGGTCCCGATACACCTGGTGGGAGCACAGTACCCCGCTCCATGGATAAGTGCAGGTTCACTGAAACTTCTAAGATGGTGATTTGGTGAAGTATGAATGCCATTACCATAACATAACCTATATGGTCTGCTGTTCTGTATTCAGGGAGACATCCTGTCTGACTCCTGTATAAATACCTCTCTCTGGGAGGTGTTTGTGTTATTTAGTGGAGGCTGCTGCAAAGGAGCTTATTTATTTTGCTCCATACTCAGATAGACTGCAATAGTTATTTGGGTGGAGGTGGTGACCACTTGTATGCACTGGTGGGGCTGTACCTCTGGTCCCTCCTGTGGGACAGTGGCCACTTAATGGGAAATGGTTCAATCGTTTTTTTGGGGCCTCTTGTAGTTTTGCTGTGCTCAGGTTTATGATCTGCCGTAATATGGAGCATATGCCAAGCATTGGTCTGTGATTCCCACTCTAGACCCTCCTCTGCAGTAACAATGCACTCGGCTCAGCCCCAGAGGTGTGTTGTGCTCCCATCATCTCCACCAATGGGTACTGCCATTAGAACACCTGCTTAACTCAATTATGCGAAAGAGGATAATGTTTTATTAGGTTTGTTGCGGTTAATCACTGAATGTGCACATTCACTCTTTGGCCTCTTTGCAGAGACTGCCACCAACTCTGCCCAATGTAAAGGTGGCGTCCATGAGAGTAGTGAGCTCTAGAGACTGCATCGCGCCATATAACCCATGCATCCAGTCCCACTGCGGCAGGACTTCTGCCCTTGTGTACAGCGTCCATACATCACAATGAGAAGATCAAGACAACCTTTTTATTGTACATTTCTCTTTATTGAAATGTGTCATTTCTGCACAGTTTCACATTTCCCAAGTGTGTAACACTTTCCTTCCTCTACAGGGAACAGGGAAGAATCACATGAGAGCAGCACAATGTCACAGACATGTCACGCATCTGGGATAAGAGGATGAAGCGGGCATTCCTGGATCTGATGCAGAGAATGTCTCCATCACATGAACTTAATCCTGCATGTCATTCAATACCTGAATGAGCTTCTGGGATAATCCCAGCCCTACAGACATTGGAGCAGAAGCAGGACAGGCCCACTCTCAGTCACTGAGATACACATCCCTGGCAGGGGGTCCCCCACACTGAACACCTTTACAAAAGATAACACACCATTGCATACCTTACATACCTGGTGCTAACATTGCTTCTATAATGAAGACTCGACACTGGTGATACTTGTTTCTCATTTTCATCCTTCAACAATGAATGATAAACGTTGAGAATACAGAATACATGTGCACATTGTCACATACATGTTCAGAGATAATTCACATATCTCCAAAAGAACAGGAACATACTTTGCCTTCACAGAAGACAGGGATTGTGTGGTACATTTTCATTGAAAATACAAGATATCAAAACTGATATATGAACAAGGTCATGACCCCGAATAACTCAGATTAATAAATAACTGATCATCATGAATTAAACACATATCAATCAACATGGATGTTAAAGGCATGCAGGTCTCCACCAAGATCCAAACACAAGACCTGTATATCACAAAGGAACGTGTTGCTCATCACTGCAAATAGACACAATAACAGTGCATTCACAGTGTGCAGTGGCCATGTGCTGGGGGTGTATTATATGTATATTTGTGCATTGCACATTTCAAGGAATTTCTTAAATTGAAGTAAACGTGATAACATCAGACCATGCAATTACACTTTAAGATTGCAGTGTATACAGATTATAATCTTTTTAAAATGTGTTGAACAGCTTCTAAAGCAAAGATACTTTTCTGCACCTATTACCATCGTTCAACAATATCATATTTACACTTTGTCCACCCTACAAGGATCTACTGATTCACACAATGTCCATCCTATGAGGATATAATATTGCAGTGTCCATCCCACAGGGATATAACACACGTCCTCACTGCCCTCTTGGAATTGCAGTAAACTCACCCCGGGCACAGCACAGCCGGGTACAGACATGAGAAGGAATATTCTCCACTCAGAGAGGCCTGAGGCCTCTGAACAAGTCCCAGCTTCCTCCATTGTCAGGAGAAAAGTCCATGGCCGCAGCCCCGGCATTACCAGGGTCTCCACGGGGCTCTGGGGCTGTCCTGGGCGGGCTCTTTAGTGCTGCTCGGGCAGGACGGAGGCCGAGAAGGACACACAGCCTCTGCAGCAGCACCAGGTCTATGGAGGGCGCTCGGGAGCTTCACCCGGGTCTCCACGGGGGCTCCATGGAGGGAGAGGAAGTGCAGAGAGTCCTGGAGGCATCTGGAGTAACCTTCATCGGCGGCCATTGCTGAAAAGAAATAGAGGAAAGTCATTAATGTTTTGTCCATTTGACATTGTCTAAATTAACAGGATAACATGTATTTTGAAGAACAAGGCATTAACACAAATGTAAAATAAAATGATTATTGCCCGGCTTGATACTTTTCAACATTTTCCTTCCCTAGACAAAGAGAAATGCTTCCTAAACATTACGGAAGCAGTTAATAAAAAGCAGCCATCATGTTTATAATACTGTTCCCAAGCAGTGATAAGCAATTCTCTTATATAAGAAGTTCATTTATTATGCTCACATCATGGAGGAAACCGGTTAGAACACGCTCACTGTTCATTTAGCTCATTTACATTTTTCGGGCACTAAACTTGCCTGGGTAAATCTTAAGGCATTATGGAAGCAGTCACTTTGCTTAATCAATGCTTAGAAATGTCTTTCATTTTGCCTGGGGTTTTCCTCAGGTGCGAGAAGGAACACATGATTCTGGAAATGTGCGCGGGGACAGGTAGGCCAGAGCAGAGGCTTAAGGGATGAATGGAAAGCGGGAGAGGGGTGAAGCAGGGAAGCAAAAGGGGAGAGAACTGGGTAAGGGGGAGAGGAGCAAAGCAAGCATTTGTGGATGAAGGAAGGAACCTGGAGTGATGGATGAAAGGAGGGATAGGTGATAGCAGAGGGATGGAGGGAGGAATATGGTAGAAGTGGGGAACGATTCATAGTTTGGGAGGTGGAGGGGAAGAGTGCCAGAGGCAAGAGGGTGGCGTTATAGGGGTTAGAAGCTCGATGTCAAAGGGTGTCAAGACACCTACGTCCCACAGTAGGGGGAGGGCAGTCTGTCCCGACTAAATAGATTAAATAGAAGTTTAACTAGAGAAAAAAAAACGTAAAAGAAAGCGTGCAGAACTAGGTTTCCTGAGGCACACAGCCAGAGTTGCATCTTCAGATTGTTTCTCTAGGCCCCATATATGCACCGCCCCTCACCCTCCTCCCTGCAATGTTACCCATTCCCTTTCCGGCCTCTCACCTGGTGCTGCTGTCTGCACGCGTTGGCCCAGGACTCTCACGGCCATTTCCAGGATATCCGCTTTCTCTGTTTTGGGCGGAATCTCCTGGTCCCCAAACTCTCTCTGCAGTAACATCCTCAGCTGCTCAATGCTGCTGTTGATCCTCTCTCTCCTCATCTTCTCAACCGCCGGTTTCCTCAACTGCAGAAACAGAAAGCGCGCCTGTTACTGAATGCGTCACACGCGGAGCGATGGCGGATATTTGGAAAAATCTCCAAAAAGTCTGAATTTAACGTTAACGTAAAATCTTGCAAATTACGCTGCATGTATAAAAAAGTTGTTGCATGTTTACATGCCTATATTTGCAGGTTCTATTTCAGCAGTCATATTATCTATCGTTATTTTCCTGCCTCTTACCTTTCTGATGCCTCTGCCCTCGAGCTCCTGCCCATACAGCTCCAAGGGGCAGAAAGGCGCCATCCTGCCCAGCCTGGGGTGAAGGTCTGGTTCTCTGTAGTGAGGCCACAGTGATCTGAAGAGCTCCCTCCCTCCAGCCCTATTTATCCCCCTCAGCTGCAGGGAAATGTGTGGGGCTGAGGCTGGGGAGAGGTTCCCACACTCAGCAGCCAATCAGAGAGCAGCAGGAACAATAGAAGTGTGTCCCATTACAGGGCGAGAGGCAGGGGAGCATCTGGGACCCGATACAATGCACCCGAGTGTGGGAAAGACCCGCCCCTCTAAAGGGATACGTGACAAGGCTTGTATCAGAGGGAGCCCCGGACACCTGCCACCAGATAAACACCGTGTGCCGTAAACATAGGTGGAGGAAGTGTGTGTGTGTGTGGCGGGGCCGGGGGGATGGGGGGTGTGGTCGAGGGATTCGGGAAATAATGCGGAAATCTTAGTAGTGCACATATAACCAGGAGCAGGGATATGCCATACACTGATTGTGTACACCCGTTTATGCTCGAGGATACCAAAAGATTATGGGAGTTTCAGACATTTAATAATAAAATCCTTCTCACATAACAGCCAGGAGATGTTTCCTTACAACGATTTGCTCTTTTACCCCATAGGAGTTACACGTTTCTTTGTTAGAAATTGATGAAGGCAATCTATAGAAAATGGGTCACACACACGCTTTAAACATGTGAGGCATGTGCCTGCACGCGTGTGGTGCTGATTGTGCACTTTCCAGATATTGTTGCACGAATGGAACTCTGGTGTTGAGTTAAGCACGTGCAGATCCTAGGTTTTATTGGAACGCAGCCGAATGATGCAGTTACTCCTCACCTCACCCTGAAGTTTCGTCCTCCTGTCAGGGACTTTGTGACGTCAAACGAGGAAAATGCCATTTCAACTATACAATGACCTGTAACCCTACCGCCAGATGCAGTTGCAACAGGTGTGCACAGCCCATGATCACTGCACAGGCCTCCATTAGCACCTGGATATTGTGGTGACATCATGGGCCCATAATGGGGAACCCAGGTGACGTCTCTCACGCTCGGATATGGAGATATGACGAAATGTGCTGATTAATTTCCTGTGGGGGAGGGGCAGCTCCTAATCACGAGTGGATATTGTGCTTTGTGTCTTGGTTGGATTTCCAGAGGTTTTGGGGGGCGTTTGTCATATCACCAGCTCCCCTGCTCTCTGGTGGCGAGGGCACCACTCGATTAACATGCCACGGCCCTGCTGAGAAGTGCTTCTAAAGGACATGGGAGTGCTTTGAGGAAGCGGACGGCTCTGAAAGTCACACGAATCCCTCCCTTTTGCCGGAGACGGCTGTGCAGATGGCGCCCCCTCAAGGGTGGCTCAGAACTCCCCCCACCTCTGGGCAAGGAGGCCCTGCTGTGGCACACTTCTATTGCAGCCTCTTTCAATAGGATGAATAGTCTGACAGTGTGGGAACCTCTGAGAGGCTCCAGCTCCAGGCCCTGATGCCAAAAGCATGGCCAATAGCAGGGGCGAGAGATGGGGGTGCAAAGGGGGCTCAGAAGACAACTTAAAAGGGACTTCTGGGCATCACACACTGACCCAAATGTCCTGTTCCTGTGTGCCACCATGTGCCCGGGGCACCTACATATGACCTTGTTTTGCCACAACAGTGATCTGAACGTGAAGTAGCATCATGTACCTGCTGACTATAAAACATTAATACAAAATCCCACATAAGCTACTAATGCTGTAATACCGTTGCCTAATGTTCCCACCTGGCATCACTAGCAAGAAGCAGATGCTGATGAAACCACTCACCGAAAAGCTCACAAGTCACGCTTGGCAGCCCTTCCTCCTTTAAGCACTTCATGTTGCATGTTTGTTCCTTACTTGTAGTTTGTTCACATTATAAACGCAGGCCTACAAGTACCATAACACAATATAAAGTGAGCCTAAAGGCCAGGACCTGTTCAGCATTTCACACCTGATATGGACAGCTTGACACTTTTATTAAATGTCCCATGGCCAAATGAACTTTTAAGAAATAAAGACACAGCCCAGAAGAGGGTGTGTGATAAGGTCACTGGCTTTTAGTCATTGCTTCACATTGGCTTGCAGCGTATTGCTATAAATAACGTGAAAGGCAACACCCAGCAGTGTTCCCAAAATGGGAATGGGCCTCAGCTGGCTGTCGACACCTGCATTTTTAAAAAGGTTATTGTGGGAACTCTTTCAGCTCACTTTATGTAAGCCATACCACCATCAAACATTTCACTGGAAGTGTGTGCCTGTGCTATTCAAAGCTGTTTTATGAGAGTTAGTGAATTAATTGGAGCAGCCAGTAAACACACTACTGGTGTAATAAAAATGTCTAAACCAGATCTGCCTCCAGACACTCGATTTAAAAGTATTATGTGTTCTTGACTGAAGTGCTGTTAAAAACAAGCATTGGCAAAGCCAACAGTTTTGGCTTTGTGTATACGTATTTGGCATTTGCCAGACACTGGTATTAGATGCCCGGGTACTCGCATCATTTTGCACCTGCTACCATCAATGGCCAGTTAATAACACTACGAGAGTGCAGTGGCTGGCAAGTGCCTTTCCCGAACCTACATGAACGCCCAAACTGATGCCATTGCCAATGCTTGTTTTTTTTAAAATGTATTTGCCTGTCTCTCTCTGGATTGAAGGCTCACCCTCACATGGTCAGGGCTGCCTGTGACGAGCAATAGCAAGATTTGGTGTAATGAAGTCTACCCATTAGGAATCCTGTCCTGCATCACAAGTGATCAGAAGGAACATAAATAGTGAACAATGTGAACTGTAATAATGACAACTTTGTAAAAAAAAAATCCTTTTGTCTGTAAAGCTTGCCATTGTGCACTCGTGACCACAATTAACTCCACCCACCCTGAGCTCCGCCTCCATGACTGACCCACCTTTGGCCCTTTGTCAGGTGCTGCCCACGGGGCCCTTTGCCTTAAATCTGCCACTGGTTGCAAACAAACAAAAACAGGCTCTTGGATACAATGCTCTGGGTCCTGTTGACATAGTACTCCAAACAAATTAAAACATTGACATTTTATATTTTTATATTTATCAGAAAATGTATATGAACCAGAAACACTTTTTAAAACTGGCTTATGTGTCTGCTCCAGGAACATAATGTGTATATTCTCCAAATGACAGTCCATAAACTTTGTTTAAACAATTGTAATTGCAGGCACAAACCCATTGGTGCCCGTGCATTGTGTTTCCCCCCAAAAGGGGTTTCATCAAGGCTGGTACAAATTGTCCACACTTTTTACAAATCATAATCGCAATGTTTACATTGTGGTTTTAATCTCTTCCCTGTTTCTTCACAACCTCTTCTCTTGAGTAGATACTTCAACACTGTCTTTCCAGACATCCATTGGAGGTGTGTTCCACCCGGCTCACTTCTCCCACTTAAATACCCTTTCCATATCTAGTATCTCCAACATCCGGGTACATTGGTGTCTACCACTCTAATAGAGACCATCTTACTGAGTTATAAACACGTGTTACGCCAGGCCGTGTCATTGGAGATCAGTGGGCCTCATTATGGGTTTGCCGCTATGGGAAAATTGACACTAAAATTGCAGGTAATTCAGGCACCAGCACTTTCCCGCACTGGTGCAGTGGCAAGAACAGGAATGCTGATTCAATGTCCACCTTCGCCAACAGTGCCCCTTCCCCAGCAATTGTAACTGCGTGATCGGCCATCGATCGAGGCCTACTTACCTGAGCATGCCTTCTCATCAATGGCATCGCTTACTGAAGCCCCCTTGGGAATGACAAGTTGTGGATAAACCAGAACTTCCCTTCCTCCTTCTCTGGTGCAGTGCCCAAAGGGGAACAAAAAGATTTCCAGAACGGTGGATGCACACAGCCTCGTATTCCACCTCGCCCGTCACTATCTCTGGCTGCCATGGGGAGGATAACTGGTTCTTTGGAATCTCAGGGACAGACAAACCTTGCACCAGAATCCGGAAAATACACGAAATTCAATTTACCAATAGCCCAGCAGCGTCAACTTTTGGGTACTCATTAGCCCAAACCTGCAATAGGTCCACTTGCACCGGTGTGGGCATGACCCCCCATGCCTCATGCGAGACCCTGCCCCCTACTTATGCTCTTTTTCTTTTGTTCGTTTGATACAGTGGACCTCCGGTTGCCCGGCAACCCCACAGAAGGCACATGCATGTTTAAACTTGCAAGAGGACCTGGAGCCGACTTTCTTACTGTAACCCCAACAGGTCCCCTTCTTATGGCATGGTTGTGAGCCGTTCCGAAAGGGCTGCCCAGACTTAACAAACCCCTGGCTCCCACTTCTATTAGTATTTGTTTCAACCATAGTGCAGCTCACCCATTAGTGAGGATGGGGAGTGACATATAGAGCGAGCAAAGGAGCAATGAGAAGAAGGGATATTGAGGGAGACAGAAGGACATTGAGAAGTGTGAGTTGGAGAGATAGAAGAAGAAAAGGGAAGAGGAAGAAAAACTATTGACATAGCATGAAAAAGGAAATCTGTTCACTGCAGACCTCTGAGCAAGAGCCTGAGATGTGAATCCAATTTAATCATGCCTTAAGAATAAAAGGTATGTAGCTTTTATTCATCATATATGCATGTTTGATCTATACAACTGTAAAAACCCATAGCAAAACAACAGTACGAACAATAGTGTGATAACATCTGTCTGCCGATCTTCCCATCCCATCTGCTGTCGCCTTCTATTCCATTCACTCCCCTTTCACCTTAGACCCCCTCAACAACCAGACACCCGCTCCTTCTTGCTACAATTCCCATTCACCACCACTCCCACGCAGTGCACGCACTCTCACTGTGTTTTCTTGGCCTGGCTGGGAGAATGAAGCATGACGCCTGCTCTCCTCTGCGAGGGCTGATCAATGTGGCCCCCAGCACTGGTTTAATCTCAGCTTCAGTGTGCTTCAGCAATGACTCCCAGTACACTGTGGCTACTTCCTGCATGCCGTGAAGTAGGCAAAAACCAAAAAGTCTATGGTACCCTCTTTTTTGGTAATGGGGGGAATGACTCGTGAGGGTGTAACAATGAAAACAAGGAAGTGAGTCAGAGATACCTCTCCTTTCAAGCGCTAAGCAGAGATTGACATGTATCTAGCGTCTAGTGGGAAAACATTAGATCACACTAGTAGGGTACAAAATATTTTTAAAAAAACACATTTATTCTGGTTTTTATTCTGGTTAAGAAGTACTAACATCAAAACAGAACAGGCACATGAAAATATAACAGTCTGGTGTACAAAAAAATATACATTGAAGCATGATAGGAAAACAATCAAAGACATTTGTGTGTGAACATGGAAACCTATTCAAAACTTTTCACAGTGCCCGATGCATTTAGAATATTGCATGAGTCGGGACTGAATGCATGACTCGTAGCAAGACTTGTCGACACTGTATTGAGTGTTTCAAGTTCGGGAAGTTGTAGTTCTGTAAAGGAGTTGTTCAGTAACATGGTTCAGAGAGAAAACCCAAACTATCATCAGGACTGGTTGTGTTGTTAGAAACGCAAAAGTGAATGGATAATGGTCGGTAGATTGCTGTTCAGAACATAATCTAAAAACAATATAAACAAGATACAATGAGTGGGTGTGCCACCATGGTATTTGGCTGAGGTCTAGATACAAAAGAAAACATGTCTACGTAGCGCTAGTCAGTGTTTTAGGTGCGCTCGGGCTGAGGACGGTGGTCCGTAATGGCGAGCATCTGGTGTTCAAAATGATGCACCAAAAAACCTGCAGTAGTCAGGTGGGGGTGTGCTTTTAGTCACAAATGTCAATATTAGATAACTCGTCTATGTCAATAAATGGATGGACATTATGTCTGGTTTTCTGAAGTAAATGGAGAAACACAGGATTATCCGCAAGTCGGCATGGCAGCGGTGTGGGTGTCCAGCCTGATTGGAAGGACAGCAGTTTGTGTCGGTTCCAGGTAGAAACCTGAGTAGAAAAGAGCTCTGCAATCCTACAAAGTCAGGGTGCATTGTGAAAACAATGCAAAAGTATATTTGCATCTTGACCGGTAATTTTAAGAAAAAATCACGTTTAACCGTCATTAAAAAAATAGAGAATTGGGGCATGTTAGAATGGAAGAGCCACCAATTACTTATTCCGAAAAGTAACAAAAACCCAAAGGGGGCCGAGAAGAAAGCCGAAGCAGAGTGCAGTATGTTTACCTGGTGCGAGCTGCAGAGACCGGGATCAGTGTCTCGTTGTTGGCGCGTGCGTAGTACCGCGCAAGGCCTATGTTGTGTGTCTTAATAACAAGTTACAATGGTAGGCGGGCGCATCAGGACGTTTTGTTTTTGGATGGAGATGCAGATGAGTTCACATGTGCCTGGGCCTCCAGGGCCTCGATTTTAGTTGTCCCCATAATCATGTGTGCCCTTGTTCCAGCTCCCCTTCCTTCAAATCCCTCCCTCCCACCTCCCAGCCTGCCCCCACTCTGTTGTGATTGGTTCACTGGTCGTCTTGCAAATGCTGTATTCCGGCACTGCTCCCTGCTCGCATGTGTTTTGGATGGCGATCCAGGTGAGTGCAAATGTGCCTGGGCCTCCTGGGCCTCGATGTTTGTTTTCCCCACAATCATGTGTGCCCCCCAGCCCTTGTCCGAGTTCCAGCTCCCCTTCCTTCAAATCCCTCCCTCCCGCCACCCAGCCCGCCCCCACTCTGTTATGATTGGTTCCCTGGTCGTCTTGCAAATGCTGTATTCCAGCACTGCTCCCTGCTTGCCTGTTTTTTGGATGGCGATGCAGGTGAGTACACATGTGCCTGGGCCTCCTGGGCCTCGATTTTTGTTCTCCCCACAATCATGTGTGCCTCCCAGCCCTTGTTCCGAGCTCCAGCCCCCCTTCCTTCCATCCCTCCCTCCCGCCTCTCAGCCCACCCCCACTCTGTTATGATTGGTTCACTGGTCGTCTTGCAAATGCTGTATTCCAGCACTGCTCCCTGCTCGCCTGTTTTTTGGATGGCGATGCAGGTGAGTACACATGTGCCTGGGCCTCCTGGGCCTCGATTTTTGTTGCCCCTACAATCATGTGTGCCCCCCAGCCCTTGTTCCGAGCTCCAGCTCCCCTTCCTTTCCATGCCTTCCAGCCCGCCCCCACTCCGTTGTGCCCTTTTCCATCTCTGAGCACGGTGAGTGTTTGGTGGCTGTAGCTACGTGAATTGTGGGCTCTTGCCTTGGCCAGAGACCCAGACCAAGACCCTTTGCTTCCGATCCCTCCCCGCGCACTCTTCCTGATTCCTTGCCCTCCCACCTCCCGACCCACCCCCCGTCCTGTTATTGGTCCTCCCATCTGGTCTGAACTGGCCCTCCCAGGGCAGCCCTCTGCCCGGCAGCTCCAAGACTAAGGACCCAGAGGCAAAGGACGGCCCCAGATCGTATCTGCAGGTATCCACAGGAGAAACAAGAAGCCAGTAGACTGCCATCAACCAGCACCGACAAGAAAGCCCTACCACTTTTACCCAAAAAGTCTTACTGTGTTACATCATACAGTCACATACTAAGGTCCAACGGTTATCCGCACCCTAATAGCGTCACTGTGTTAAAGTTGAACTTGGCAAGTGTGCCCCAATAGTGTCACTGTGTTAAAGTTGAACTTAGAAAGTGTGCCCTAACAGCGTCACTGTTTAAAGTTGAATCTAGAAAGTGTGCCCTAATAGCGTGAACAATGCCCACTGGGGAACAAAAGGGGCGGGAGGAGGGGATATTGTGCCTTACATGTTGTGGGAAGCTACAAGCAATGTTAATGTATATGCTCTCCTGTGTGCTTATTAATAAATAAACTAATTATTTTAAAAAGCTGAACTTGGAAAGTGTGCCCTAATAGCGTCACTATGTTAAAGCTGAACTTAGAAGTATGCCCTAATAGCATCACTGTACTAGAGTTGAATTAAGATGGTATTCCCAACGTCATTGACTGTGCCCTAATAGTGTCACTATGTTAAAAGCTGAATTTAGAAGGTATTCCCAACATCATTGAGTGTGCCTTGTCGCATACACTTTACTGATTACCACAATATCACACTACTACGCTTACTCTCTCCTATACACCACCATTCAACTAGAACACAGCAGTACTATGACACATTTGGTAAAGCTGTTCTCATACTAACATGACTCATCAAACTACCCATCATCCTAATAAAACACAGCTAGCTAGCACACACCGGCTAGCTTAGGCGTCTCCTCAGGCCTAACGTAGCCATAACTCAGTCTGGATGTCCACCCTCCAGACTGAATACATTCAACTGATCTCCTCAGCACCACACCTACTGCTAAGAAGCAGCTATCATGCAACAAGCACACCAGCTGCACACATACCTGGTGCGCCCACGCACTTTACGACTCTCTCTCTCTCTCAACTGACTTGAACTGCGGTTCCCAAGGGCGTTCAACCTACCAGCGCTTTGAGATCATACCAATGATACATAAGGCGCTATACAAATGCCAAATAACATAACATAACAATATCCTTAGGGAGACTCGAACATTTGCAAACAACTTTTTATGGTGAATGTCAAGGGTTATTATAGTAAATGGAGCAACACTGTTCATTTTAACCATGAGTGAGGCTATTTTGGAATAAGTTACACTGCAAACTGATCCCTTCTAGGGGCACCTGATAGGGAAGGCTCATGGAGATTGAATATTTTGCCAAGGAACAAACATTTTGGTTATGTGGTGAAGCTGGAATTTGAGACTGGCCTGAAATGTAGCTATTAGATCACATTTCTTCCCAGCTCAAGTTGGTACATATATGTGTTAATGTTTGGATTTTAAAACCTAAAGCAATGCTCCATTTTCTACCGATGACTGTAAAAGTGCAAAAGTCACATGATAAACCAATTTGACAATGTGTACATCAATGTAGAAAGACGTGTATCAAAAATAGTATGGGGGTAATTTGTTTTGAATCCGAACTTACAGAGAGGACACCTTCTGTTTGCACTTTTAGGCAAACGGGCCTTTTGTTTCAATTTTAATTATTTCCACCCATAGTTGAAAATCAAATAGTAAAACACAGTCATTTGGATTAAAGAATCAGTATATGCAAAGTAAAAAAAATAATGCTGTACCCGTACTAAAAATATAAAGTCGGCCCCAATGTCTGTGCTCATGTTTCCCACAACTCGGGGAGTTTGCAGTAACGTCTCCTTTGCTTAAATCTATCCTCACTCGTGTGATTTTACAGTGCCGGTACTGTGCTATAACCTTCAAACGTTTTGCTACTCAAAATTACAAAATCTAAGGAGCCCTGGCATGGAGCTCTCAGGCGGCTGTCTATTTGGAGACATCAGCGGCTAGAATGCACCCCCTAGAGCGCCAGTCACACAGCTGGAAGCTCCGAGACACATCAAAGCAGCCCCAGACTCTTTGGTGCTAAAATTCAGTGGTAATTGACATCTGTTTTAGGGGGCCCTGGGGAGACGAGGGAGCGCGCCAGCTCTCCAGGCTGGATGTAAAACACACTTTCACACTTGTATCACGGAAGTCTGGGTACATAACCCCAGCTGTGTATTGGAAACTCCTCGCACACTGTAATCGAGGGCCTGCCAGCTCGGCATGTGCCTCTATTACCGTCCAGTGCATGTGAAACACAGTGTCACGTGACAGCCCTGGGGGTGGCTCCACACTGACCCCTCCAGATGCACAGATGTAAGATGTGAGTTCCGTGAGTTCTACCTGGATCACAGAATTAAGTACAGTACAATGCAGCAATGCTTTACTGACATGATCAAACAGAACAAGCATTGCCAAAGCTGAAATTATGTGAATATCATTCACAAACAGAGTGACAGTGTCTGATTTAGGTGTATATTGTCTATACACTTGATTAATTTCTCAATGTCTGCTGAGTGTCTGTCCGACACTCCTGCGTGGTTAGTGTATAAATAACAGCATGTCATGACATAACCCTTATGTTGTGACATGCTTCTGGGCATTCTGCTGCTTTTTCTACCAACTCATAATTTCCACCCAAGAGAATCTGCATTTTCTGTTTGTCTTTTAGTTTTGAGTTTTATGTCATCTTCTCAGTGTCTCCAAAATAGCGCCTTCTAGTATCTTCGTATTTGGCGAAATGGAGGAGATTTGGGGTTTTAGCTTTGAAAAGTTTCATGTTGTAGTTGTTACAATCTGTTCTTCCTCAGGCCTCCATGTTTTCCATGTCAGTCAGTTTCAAACTCCAGTCTGTCATCACTCACCTTGTATCTGGTCATTGTGTGTCTGTGTTGATGTTCTTGATGGGCAGTAAATACTCTGCCAGGTTGTAGCCTCTCTTCAGTAGTTTGGGGTTTGTGTCTATTTTGCTTCGTCAGTTTTTGCTTCAGTATTTGCTTTCAAGTCTTAGGATCTAACATGTCTTACTTTGAGATGTCTCCACTGCTACATGGATTGCATATGTATGTCTAGTAGTAGGGGGTTCCTCCCCAGTGCTGCTATGTGTGTGTTGCTGGGTGTCTTTCTAAGGATCTTAAGTGCATGTTGGCAAAGCAGTGGCTGCACGTTTTCTGATGGATGGTTCTTTGGTGAGAAGTGGGGCCCCACAACTCGTTTCCATATAAGAGAATGTACTGTATGTTGGAATCATACTTACCCAGAATCTGGGTACAGTCTGAACAGGTTAAATCCTATGGCAGGGTAGGCCCCTAATCCTTTGTCAGACTCAGTCAAATGGCTTTTTGGAAGTCTGCAAAATAAGCAAGTATGTTTCCTTTGGAGGTTTTGTGGCTGTACTTGTCTTCTGGTGTCTAAGGTCCAGGGGACTAAGGTCCCGATACCCCTGGTGGGAGCACAGTACCCCGCTCCATGGATAGGTGCAGGTTCCCTGAAACTTCTACGGTGGTGATTGGGTGAAGTATGAAAGCACTCTAACGTCATATAGCCTATATGGTCTGCTGTTCTGTATTCAGGGAGAAATCCTGTCTGACTCCTGTATAAATACTGCTCTCTGGGAGGGGTGTTTGTGTTATTTAGTGGAGGCTGCTGCAGAAGAGCTTATTTATTTTGCTCCATACTCAGATAGACTGCAATAGTTATTTGGGTGGAGGTGGTGCCACTTTTATGCATTGGTGGGGCTGTACCGTTGCCCCCCATGTGGGAAAGTGGTCACTAAAGGGGAAATGGTTGAATTGTTTTGTTGGGGCTTCTTGTAGTTTTGCTGTGCTCAGGGTTAGGATCTGCCCTAATATGGAGTATATGCCAAGCATTGGTCTGTGATTCCCACTCTAGACCCTCCTCTGCAGGATTGATGCACTCGGCTCATCCCCAGAGGTGTGTTGTGCTCCCATCATCTCCGCCAATAGGTACTGCCATTAGAACAGCTGCTTAACTCAATTATGCGACAGAGGGTAATCTTCTATTTGGTTTGTCGTGGTTAATCACTGAATGTGCACATTCACTCTTTGGCCTCTCTGCCGAGACGCCACTAGCTGTGCCCAATGTAAAGGTGGCGTTCATGTGAGTAGTGAGTGCAAGAGACTGCATCGCCCCATATAACCCATGCATCCAGTCCCACAGCGGCAGGACTTCTGCCCTGGTGTACAGCGTCCATACATCACAATCAGAAAAGATCAGGAACACCTTATTATTGTACATTTCTCTTTATTGAAATGTGTCATTTCTGCACAGTTGCACATTTCCCAAGTGTGTAACACTTTCCTTCCTCTACAGGGAACAGGGAAGAATCACATGAGAGCAGCACAATGTCACAGACATGTCACACATCTGGGATAAGAGGATGAAGCGGGCATTCCTGGACCTGATGCAGAGAATGTCTCCATCACATGAACTTAATCCTGCATTTTATTCAATACCTCAATGAGCTCCTGGGATAATCCCAGCCCTACAGACATTGGAGCAAAAGCGGGACAGGCCCACTCTCAGTCACTGAGATACACATCCCTGGCAGGGGGTCCCCCACACTGAACACCTTTACAAAAGATAACACACCAATGTATAACTCACACACATGGTGCTAACATTGCTTCTATAATGAAGACTCGACACTGGGGATAATGGTTTCTCATTTTCATCCTTCAACAATGAATGATACACTTTGAGAATACAGAATACATGTGCACATTGTCACATACATGTTCAGAGATAATTCACATATCTCCAACATACCAGGAACACACTTTGCCTTCACAGAAGGCAGGGATTTTTGGGTACATTTTCATTGAAAATACTGCATATCAAAACTGATATATAAACAAGGTCATGACCCCTAAGAACTCAGATTAATAAATAACTGATCATCATGTATTAATTATATGTATATTTGTACATTGCACATTTCAATCAATTTCTTAAATTGAAGAAAACGTTATAAACTTCAGACCATGCAATGACACTTTAAGATTGCAGTGTATACAGTTTATAACCTTATAAAAATGTGTTGATCAGCCTCTAAAGCAAAAATACTTTTCTGCACCTATTACCATCTTAAAACAAAATGATATTTACACTTTGTCCACCCTACAAGGATCTACTGACTGACACAATGTCCATCCTATGAGGATATAATATTGCAGAGTGTCCATCCCACAGGGATATAACGCCCCTCCTCACTGCCCTCCTGGAAGGTCAGTAAACTCGCCCCGGGCACAGCACAGCCGGGTACAGACATGAGAAGGAATATTCTCCACTCAGAGAGGCCCGAGGCCTCTGAACAAGTCCCAGCTTCCTCCAGTGTCAGAAGAAAAGTCCATGGCCGCAGCCCCGGCATTACCAGGGTCTCCACGGGGCTCTGGGGCTGTCCTGGGCGGGCTCTTTAGTGCTGCTCGGGCAGGACGGAGGCCGAGAAGGACACACAGCCTCTGCAGCAGCCGCAGGTCTATGGAGGGCGCTCAGCAGCTTCACCTGGGTCTCCATGGGGGCTCCATGGAGGGAGAGGAAGTGCAGAGAGTCCTGGAGGCATCTGGAGTAACCTTCACTGACAGCCATTGCTGAAAGGAAATAGAAGAAGGACATTAATGTTTTGCCCATTTGACATCGTCTGAATAAACAGGATAACATGTATTTTGAAGAACAAGGCATTAACAAAAATGTAAAATAAAATGATCATTGCCCGGCTTGATCCCTTTCAACATTTTCCTTCCCTAGACAAAGAGAAAAGCTTGCTAAACATTTCGGAAGCACTTAATAACAAGCAGCCATAATGTTTACAATACTGTTCCCAAACAGTGATTACATTTAACTTCTACAGGCAGTTCATTTATTATACTCAAATCGTGGAGTAAACCGCTTAGAAATGATTAAGGCATTATGAATGCTTAAAAATGTCTTTCATTTTGAGCGGGGTTTTCCTCGGGTGCGATAGGAACAAATGATTCTGGAAATGTGCGCGGGGACAGGTAGGCCAGAGCAGAGGCTTAAGGGGTGAATGGAAAGCGGAAGGGGGTAAAGCAGGGAAGCAAAAGGTGGGAGAACTGGGTAAGGGGAGGAGCAACGCAAACACGTGTGGATGGCGGAAGGAGCGTGGAATGATGGCTCGTAGGAGGGATAGGTGATAGCAGAGGGATGGAGGAAGACAAATGATGAAAGTGGGGAACGATTCATAGTTTGGGAGGTGGAGGGGAAGAGAGACAGAGGCAAGAGGGTGGCGTTATAGGGATTAGAAGCTCGATATCAAAGGGTGTCAAGAAACACACGCCCCGCAATAAATAGAAGTTTAATTAGTGTTAAAAAAAAGTGCAAAACTAGGTTTCCAGAGGCACACAGCCACAGTTGCATGTTGAGATTGTTTCACAAGGCCCCATATATGCAGCCCCTCGACACCCCCTGACCCTCTCCCCCCACATGCAATGTTACCCATTCCCTTTCAGACCTCTCACCTGGTGCTGCTGTCTGCACGCGCTGGGCTAGTACTCTCACGGCCATTTCCAGGATATCCGCTTTCTCTGCTTTGGGCGGAAGCTCCTGGTCCCCAAACTCTCTCTGCAGTAACATCCTCAGCTGCTCAATGCTGCTGTTGATCCTCTCTCTCCTCATCTTCTCAACCGCCGGTTTCCTCAACTGCAGAAACAGAAGGTGTGCCTGTTACTAAATGCGTCACACGCGGAGCGATGGCGGATATTTGGAAAACTCTTCAACAAGTTCGAATTTAACGTTAACGTAATATCTTGCAAATTACGCTGCATTTATAACAATGTTGTTGCATGTATATATATATGCGTATATTTGCAGATTCTATTTCAGCAGTCATATTATCTATCGTTATTTTCCTGCCTCTTACCTTTCTAATGCCTCTGCCCTCGAGCTCCTGCCCATAGTGCTCCAAGGTGCAGAAAGGCGCCATCCTGCCCAGCCTGGGGTGAAGGGCTGCTTCTCTGTAGTGAGGCTGCAGTGATCTGAAGAGCTCCCTCCCTCCAGCCCTATTTATCCCCCTCAGCTGTAGGGAAATGTGTGGGGCTGAGGCTGGGGAGAGGTTCCCACACTCAGCAGCCAATCAGAGAGCAGCAGAAACAATAGAAGTGTGTCCCATTACAGGGCGAGAGGCAGGGGAGCATCTGGGACCCGACACAATGGACCCGAGTGTGGGAAAGACCCGCCCCTCTAAAGTGATAAGTAATCAGGCGTGTGATCGAAGTGTACGAAAAGAAGTAGTGGAACTATGTTCCCTACTGGTCTTCCCAGCTCCCCAAAAACCCCATCCCTGCGCCCCCTTCCACACACAAACCAAACCCCCAAACAAACACATTGCTATTTATTGGAATGTGAGTGCAGTGCACTGAAGTGCAAGCTTCAACTTCTTCCTACACTTTTATTTTAAAACTAAACCATTCCAGAACAGTTTCTTTTTAAAATAAAAGTATAGGAAGGGTGAAACTTAAAAATAAAAAGTATGGGAGCACCGCTCCCGACCGCTCCCGCCCACTTCGACCTCTGAATCAGGCGTGTGTCTGAGGAGCCCCGGGCACCTGCCACCAGATAAACACCGTGTGCCACAAAGATTAGGTGGATGAAGTGTGTGTGTGGGGAGGGAGGGAGGGGGGGTGCACATATACCCAGGAGCAGGGATGTGCCACACACTGATTGTGTACACCTGTTTATGCTCGAGGATATCAAAAGAATGTGGAAGTGTCAGACATTTAATAATAAAACCCTTCTCACAAAAAGTTAAACGTTTCTTTGTTAGAAATAGATGAAGACAATATACAGAAAATGGGCACACAAGCTTTAAGCATGTGAAGACACATGTCTGCACGCGCGTAGGCCTGATTGTGCATTTTCCAGATATTGTTGCACGAATGGAACTCTGATATTTGAGTTAAGCAGCTGCAGGTCCTAGGTTTTATTGGAACGCAGCCGAATGACGCAGTTGCTCCTCACCTCACCCGTAAGTTCCGTCCTCCTGCCAGGGACTCTGCGACGTCAAACGAGGAAAATGTCATTGCACATGTTCCCGCCTCAACTATACAATGACCTGTAACCCTATCGCCAGATGCAGTTGCAAAAGGTGTGCACAGCCCGTGATCACTGCAGAGGCCTCCATTAGCACCTGGATATTGTGGTGACATGGACCCATACTGGGGAACCCAGGTGACGTCTCTCAGGCTCGGATATGGAGATATGACGCAATGTGCTCATTAATTTCGTGTGGGGGAGGGGCAGCTCCCACTCACGAGGGGATATTGTGCTTTGTGTCTTGTCTGCATTCCCAGAGGTTTTTGGGGGGCGTTTGTCATATCACAAGGCTGCCCTGCTGTGTGGTGGCGAGGGCACCACTCGATTAACATGCCACGGCCCTGCTGAGAAGTGCTTCTAAAGGACATGGGAGTGCTTTGAGGAAGCGGACGGCTCTGAAAGTCAAACGAATCCCTCCCTGTTGCTGGAGACGGCTGTGCAGATGGCGCCCCCACCAAGGGTGACTCAGAACTCCCCCCACCCCTGGGCAAGGGGGCCCTGCTGTGGCACACTTCTATTGCAGCCTCATTCAATAGGATGAATAGTCTGACATTGTGGGATCCTCTGAGAGACTCCAGCTCCAGGCCCTGCTGCCAAAAGCATGGACAATAGCAGGGGCCGCGGCAGATGCCATTTTTTGCGAGAGATCCCTGGTGGGGAAAAGCTGTAACACAGCCCAGCAAGAACTCCAGGACGGTTGTAGGTGATGTCCCCGACTGTGGGCATCCGTTTCCCGTGTGGGTGTACCGTCTCCAAGCACAGTGGCAGAGCCAGGGAGCCCCTGGCAGGGTCCCCTTCCCTCCCATGGGGTAATTCTGTAACACAGCCCAGCCAGTGCTCCAGAATGGGAAGGGGTGATGTCCCTGGCCTTTGGTGGCTGTCTCCCATGTGGGTTGACCATCCCCAAGAGCAGCAGCATCCCCAGGGAGCCCTGGCAGGGTCTCTGTCCTTTCCCAGAGGAAGAAGCTGTAACGCAGGCCAGCTAGAGCGCCATGAAAGTCAGAGGAAATGTCCCTGGGCTTGGACAGCTGTCTCCCATGTGGGTTGACCATCCCCAAGTGGACCAGCAGTCCCAGGGAGCCTCGGCAGGGTCCCCATCCATTCCCAGAGGGAGATGCTGTAACGTAACCCAGCCAAAGCTCCAGTGTGGTATGGGGTCATATCCCAGGCCTTGGGCGGCTGACACCCATGCGGGTTGAACATCCCGAAGCCCAGCCTGGAGCTCTGGCTGGGCTGGGCTACAGCTTTTCCCTCCGGGGAAGAATGGCGACCCTGCTGGAACTGCCTCTGGACTTCGGGACGTTCGACCCACAATTTGAGACAGCCACCCAAGGACCGGGCCATCACCCCCATCAAATCCCTGAGCTCTGGCTCGGTTGCATTACAGAATATCCCCTTCCCTTCCTGGAATTCAATTTTGTAACACAGCCGAGCCAGCGCTCCAGGATGGTCGGGGTGATGTCCCTGGCCTTGGGCTGCTGTCTCCCATGTGGTTTGACCATACCCAAGCCCAGCAGT
This sequence comes from Ambystoma mexicanum, assembly GCF_040938575.1. NCBI lineage: Eukaryota > Metazoa > Chordata > Amphibia > Caudata > Ambystomatidae > Ambystoma > Ambystoma mexicanum. The sequence goes on from NC_090929.1 coordinate 664,025,731, forward strand.
GGTTCCAGGGAGCCCCGGCAGGGTCCCCGACCATTCCCAGAGGTAGAAACTGTAACGCAGCCCAGCCAGAGCTCCAGGCTGGGCTGCTTTACAGTCCTTGAGCTCTGGCTGGGTTGCGTTACACCTTCTCCCTCTAGGAAAGGATGGGGAGCCTGCTGAGACTCCCTGAAACCGCTTCTGGAATTGTGGACGGTCAACCAACACGAGGGACAGTCACCCAAGGCAGGGACATCACCCCTGACCATCCTCTGGCTAGGCAGCATTACAGAATTTCCCTTGGGTAATGGACGGGTACCCTGACAGGGCTCCCTGGGACTGCTGTTGGACTTGTGGACGGTCGACACTTTTTCTTTTCCACCCATGTAGGTGCACCCACACATGTGAGGTACTGTTTTCATCCAGACACCTTTTGGGAATGTGGGAAGGTAGGACATGTGTTGTTGGCAGCATGTTTCAGTAGTTTTTGCCGCAGCGTGTGCTTAATAAATTGTAAGACGATTCATCCAAGTCAGACCTCTGTGGAGTCCCACAGGTGTCTTCTTTTCGGAAATGCATGGCGTTCCTTGTTTTCCTTGGTGGCTGCGACACCCATGGCCTAAATCTGTAGGTTGTTCACAAGAGCAAAACCCCACAAAATCTGCTTTGCCGAAAGACTTGGGGTTACCAGTGGTTTAGCCTTTTCCCTTTGCGCACAGGTAGGTGCACCCACACATGTGAGGTACCGTTTTCATAGGGACACCTGTGGGAAAACGGGAAGGCAGAACATGTGTTGTTGGTGGCGTGTTTTGGAGGGTTGGCAGGGGGAAACGTCTGAAATTGTGTTTTTTTCACCAAATTTCGATATTTGCCAGGGATTGTGGGTGATATATTCTCGGGCGATTCGCGCAAGTCAGATCTCTATGGATGCCCATTGGCGTCTTCTTTTCAGAGATGCATGGGGTTCCCTGTTTTCCTTGGTGGCTTTGACACCGTAGGCCCAAATCTGTGAGTTGTCCACAAGAGCAAAATCTCGCTAAATCTGCTCTGCAAAAGACTTGGGGGGTACCAGTGGTTTAGCCTTTTCCCTTTGCGCCCAGGTATATGCACCCACACATGGGAGGTACCGTTTTTATCGGGACACTTCTGGGAACGCAGAAACATAGGACATTTGTTGTTAGCTGCGTTTTTCGGTGGGTTGGCAGGGGGAAATGTCTGAAAATTGTGTTTTTTTCTCCAAATTTTGATCTTTGCCGGGGATTGTGGGTGATATCTTCTCGGGCGATTCGCGCAAGTCAGACCTCTATGGATTCCCACGGGCGTCTTCTTTTCAGAGATGCATGGGGTTCCCTTTTTTCCTTGGTTGCTTCGACACCCTAGGCCCAAATCTGTAGGTTGTCCACAAGAGCAATATCCCGCAAAATCTGCTCTGCCGAAAGATTTGTGGTTAACAGTGGTGTAGCCTTTTCCCTTTGCGCCTAGGTAGGTCCACCCACACATGTGAGGTACCGTTTTCGTTGGGACAGCTGTGGAAATGCGGGAAGGTAGGACATGAGTTGTTGGCAGCGGGTTTTGGTGTCTTGGCAGGGGGAAATGTCTGAAAATTGTGGGGTTTTTTGCCAAATTTCGGACATTGTTGGGGATTGTGGGTAATACATTCTGGGGCGTTTCGTGCAAGTCAGACCTCAGTGGATTCCCACGGGTGTCTTCTCTTCGGAAATGCATGGTGTTCCCTGTTTTCCTTGGTGGCTTTGACACCGTAGGCCCAAATCTGTCAGTTGTCCACAAGAGCAAAATCTCGCAAAATCTGCTCTGCCAAAAGACTTGGGGGGTACCAGTGGTTTAGCCTTTTCCCTTTGCGCCCAGGTATGTGCACCCACACATGTGAGGTACCGCTTTTATCAGGACACTTCTGGGAACTCAGGAAGATAGGACATTTGTTGTTAGCTGCGTGTTTCGGTGGGTTGGCAGGGGGAAATAAGAACAAAGGAAGAGGACCCAAGGTTTGAGTCCTCCCGTCCCCTGCACACTCTAAGGCTACGCAACAGGGGCGTAGATATTTTAAGGTAAAATTCAAATATTTGTTTTTAGGCTTTCTATAGAAGAATGATTTGTCGAGACTTTTAACTTAAAACATAAGAACAATCGTTTTGGTTTCTTAGGTGTTCAAAAGTGGAGTGAGCACCTATTTATTAATACATAAAACAATGTGTAGTCAAGGCAGGAAAAACAGAACAACATTATAATGTCAACGTAAAGATGATTGATTGAGATTCCACTTTCTATGGCTTGACGCGTTTCGAGGAGATTCCTCTTCTTCAGAAGCCTTTGTGGATCTACTGTCTAGTCATTGTACACATAGAAATAAAGATCAAAAAGAAATCAATTAATCAAACGAAAGTATATGTCTACATAGGCTTCATTGATCAATAAAACAAAGTTTCATAACTACAATCAGATTGAATATATACACATATTGTGGTCTACATTGCACATATTCAGTTTAGTACACCCAGGGTTGCCATATTTTTAGTTGAAAGCAACTCCAAAAAATATCAGTCTAGTGCATTCCCTAGCACCTCTAATGGGAATCTAATACGATAAAGCAGTTCTACAGGTGGTACATGGGGGTTAGCAGACATGATTGCCCAGAGGAGGACAATTTAATTGAGTATGATTGACGCGGGCTACTCACCCAGCGAAGTTGTTTTGACAAGGAAAAGCATTTTCTAAGTAAAGTGCACTAACCTATAGAGGTCTAATGTTGTGGCTGAGAAGCCACCCACAGTGAGAAGTGCGTCAAAAGGTTACATACTAGAGAAACCAAGTTCTCGATGTAAATATTTTCCTGATGCCGGTTGGTGTTCCGACACTCTCAGTGTGACCTGTATGAAATAGTAATCACGTACAGGTCACCGTGTGTGATTCGATGTAACTATACAAGTGTGAAAACCAAAAATGCATTGGTCGGGATATGCCAAAATACCTCTCTGCGGCACGATTCAATGCTGTGGTAGTCTCTGGGACACGTGTAACATCTCAGGGGGAGCAGGTGAGAGTGGATCGGCGGAGTCCTAAAGCCAGCCGTTGTCTGTAGAAAGACAGTGGATTGTAAGTAAGCCTGCAGAACTTGGTAAAACATAGATCGCGTGAGTCGAGTGTGCAGAAAGTTAAAGGAACGCGTACCTATTCCATCGCGATGTTCTATTGAATCGGCAATGCTCTGCTCGTTGTTAACACGATCTCCATGGAAACCAGGGACCGTGTAGAAACAGTCTGGTATTTGGCGGGCTAGATTCAGTGAAGAGACATCAAGGAGGGACTAACCCAATCGTAACAGAATGTGGCGGCCATCTTAGGCAGTCTGGGTAACACTGGTAAGTAAATGTAGTAGCATGTAAACGATTCAGAGTAGCATCATCGAACAACTGAAACAGGAAGATGATGCCAATAGCATGTTTTTGAGAAATCTATGTTTCACCTAAAGTGATCAAATATAGAAATCAGAATAATTTTCTCAAGTGGTTTTTTACGTGATGGTGCTAAGCAATGTGGCATTACTAAGGCATTCGAGTATAGGTGAGTCCCCATGAACATTCATTTCTTTATTACACTTCGCTGAAACATCTGATAAAAAATCTACCAGGTGTCCTCACATTCTTTGTGATTAGCTGAACCATCTGGTTACGAGTACCAGGTGTCCTCACATTCTAAGTTGTACGTAACATACTCAATGTTTAGCCTTAGGGGATAGTTGTACGTAACATACTCAATGTTTAGCCTTAGGGGATACCATTGTAGGTTACATCTTATGTCAAGGATCTCAACTATGTACATACTGTGTAACATAACGTAGATACTCTACTTAAATGGTAGCGTCCCCATAGTTGGTGCTATTTGTGCAACAGATGGCTATTGTTCAATCGGGAGCCATTACGTTACTGATCATCTCATATATCAAATATCAGGTGGGTATTTATTGGATCGTTGCTGACAAACCATGTCCCAAGACTAAGTGAATATGTTGGTGTATACTAGAGGGTGCAGGGTCTACAGGACAGAAATATCTAGACTGTTAAAAAATGTTCAGATAAAGCAGTTAAGGGATGTTTCCTCATTGAGTCCCCTTGGATATTTAGTGTCTAGAAGATATATCCAGAATTTTTCTCTTTGTGACAACAGTCTTGTATAGTTGCCACCTCGCTGTGGTTTGCTAACAACTTCAACGACCTGAAATCTCAATTGGCTGATGTTGTGTTTTGCTTCCATAAAATGTCTGGCTACCGGTGATTTCTGGTTTAGGCACCGGATGGTGGACTTATGCTCTGAAATTCGTTCTTTTAGGGACCTCGTGGTCTGTCCAATGTACAATTTACCACACGGGCATTTCAAAGCATATATGACGCCTGCTGTTAAACAGGTGGCGAAGCTTCTGATCTTTATCTTCCTGCCAGTCGATGGATGAGAGATGGTGTTTCCCTTAATTACATTATTGCAATTGGTGCAATTAAGACATGGGAAAGTACCCATTTTTTTAGTCTGTAGGAATGTTTGTTTCTCCTTGTCAGGTCTTTCAGCTTTCACGAGTCTATCCCTAAGGTTACGACCCCTTTTAAAAGCCATCATTGGTGCTCTTGGAAAAAGTTCCTTCAGATGTTCATCACTCTGTAGTAGTGGCCAGTGTTTTCTTATTGACTTACCAATTTGGAAGCTTTGACGTGAATATTTGGAAATATACATCAATGGAGTGGAACTAGTTTTGGGTTGAGGTGCTAGCAGATCTTTCTGTGTTAGATGATTTGATCTGACGTTGGCATCTTGTAAAATGTCATGGGGGTAACCCCGTTTCTCAAAGCGTTCAATCAATTGAGTGCATTCAACGTCGAAGCCCGCTGGATCTGTTATAATCCTTTTAAGTCTCAGTATCTGACTGTAGGGGAGACTTTTTAGCATCGGTTTGGGGTGAAAACTGGTGAAATGTAGGAGATTATTAGCATCTGTAGGTTTATGATAAATGGTGGTCACTATCTTGCCTTCATAGATCTTCAAGCTTACATCCAAAAAGTGGAGGTCTGGTTCCCCCACATCCATTGTGAATTTGATTTTGGAATGTACTGTGTTCATGTAGAGCAGAAAATTATCCAATTCCATTCTTGTGCCGCACCAGATTCCAAATATGTCGTCTATGAATCGTTTCCATACTATGATCTTACTCGACCATATTTGGTTCTCTAGGACATGTTCTGTTTCAAATCTATGCATAAAAGAGTTTGCATAGACCGGTGCCATAGCAGAGCCCATGGATGTGCCGGATATTTGATTGTAAAAGGTATTTTGAAATCTAAAGTAGCTATTATATAGAATGAGTTTCAGTAATTCTATGATGAACTCTGGGTTACCTCGTGTTTGTTCCGAGTTGAGGAGCAACCATTCCACAGCGTTAATACCTTCCTCATGGGGTATGGAAGTATATAGGCTGCATACATCCATGCTGAATATGATGCAGTCACTACTGATAGCTGAAATTTCTGCTAGACAGTTGAGGAAATCTGTAGTATCCTTGAGATAGGTAGGAATTACCTGGATCAGAGGCTGGAGAAGGCGGTCTACATAGATAGCCAGGGGATCGAATATACTCTCCGTCCCTGCAACTATAGGTACTCAATGATCTGAAACAGATTAACTACCGTAAATCATCTCCGACTAATATCAAGAATAGTCAACTTGAGCACATTGAAACCTTGGCAAAAGATGAAGATATCACCATCAAACCTGCAGACAAGGGCGGAGCCATAATAGTTATGGACACGAGCTACTACACCGCTCAATGTCTTGAACAACTCAACGACCAGACAACGTACAACAGATTGAACGGAGACCCCCTTCAGGGCATAAAGACTAACATCGAGACCCTAATCAATAATGCACTCGAAAATGCACAACGTACAACAGATTGAACGGAGACCCCCTTCAGGGCCTAAAGACTAACATCGAGACCCTAATCAATAATGCACTCGAAAATGATTGGATTAGTGTTAAAACCAGTCAATTCCTTATCAATAAATATCCCATAACACCAGTATTTTATGGACTCCCCAAAATCCATAAGGACAGTCAGAAACCTCCACTAAGACCTATAGTTGCAGGGACGGAGAGTATATTCGATCCCCTGGCTATCTATGTAGACCGCCTTCTCCAGCCTCTGATCCAGGTAATTCCTACCTATCTCAAGGATACTACAGATTTCCTCAACTGTCTAGCAGAAATTTCAGCTATCAGTAGTGACTGCATCATATTCAGCATGGATGTATGCAGCCTATATACTTCCATACCCCATGAGGAAGGTATTAACGCTGTGGAATGGTTGCTCCTCAACTCGGAACAAACACGAGGTAACCCAGAGTTCATCATAGAATTACTGAAACTCATTCTATATAATAGCTACTTTAGATTTCAAAATACCTTTTACAATCAAATATCCGGCACATCCATGGGCTCTGCTATGGCACCGGTCTATGCAAACTCTTTTATGCATAGATTTGAAACAGAACATGTCCTAGAGAACCAAATATGGTCGAGTAAGATCATAGTATGGAAACGATTCATAGACGACATATTTGGAATCTGATGCGGCACAAGAATGGAATTGGATAATTTTCTGCTCTACATGAACACAGTACATTCCAAAATCAAATTCACAATGGATGTGGGGGAACCAGACCTCCACTTTTTGGATGTAAGCTTGAAGATCTATGAAGGCAAGATAGTGACCACCATTTATCATAAACCTACAGATGCTAATAATCTCCTACATTTCACCAGTTTTCACCCCAAACCGATGCTAAAAAGTCTCCCCTACAGTCAGATACTGAGACTTAAAAGGATTATAACAGATCCAGCGGGCTTCGACGTTGAATGCACTCAATTGATTGAACGCTTTGAGAAACGGGGTTACCCCCATGACATTTTACAAGATGCCAACGTCAGATCAAATCATCTAACACAGAAAGATCTGCTAGCACCTCAACCCAAAACTAGTTCCACTCCATTGATGTATATTTCCAAATATTCACGTCAAAGCTTCCAAATTGGTAAGTCAATAAGAAAACACTGGCCACTACTACAGAGTGATGAACATCTGAAGGAACTTTTTCCAAGAGCACCAATGATGGCTTTTAAAAGGGGTCGTAACCTTAGGGATAGACTCGTGAAAGCTGAAAGACCTGACAAGGAGAAACAAACATTCCTACAGACTAAAAAAATGGGTACTTTCCCATGTCTTAATTGCACCAATTGCAATAATGTAATTAAGGGAAACACCATCTCTCATCCATCGACTGGCAGGAAGATAAAGATCAGAAGCTTCGCCACCTGTTTAACAGCAGGCGTCATATATGCTTTGAAATGCCCGTGTGGTAAATTGTACATTGGACAGACCACGAGGTCCCTAAAAGAACGAATTTCAGAGCATAAGTCCACCATCCGGTGCCTAAACCAGAAATCACCGGTAGCCAGACATTTTATGGAAGCAAAACACAACATCAGCCAATTGAGATTTCAGGTCGTTGAAGTTGTTAGCAAACCACAGCGAGGTGGCAACTATACAAGACTGTTGTCACAAAGAGAAAAATTCTGGATATATCTTCTAGACACTAAATATCCAAGGGGACTCAATGAGGAAACATCCCTTAACTGCTTTATCTGAACATTTTTTAACAGTCTAGATATTTCTGTCCTGTAGACCCTGCACCCTCTAGTATACACCAACATATTCACTTAGTCTTGGGACATGGTTTGTCAGCAACGATCCAATAAATACCCACCTGATATTTGATATATGAGATGATCAGTAACGTAATGGCTCCCGATTGAACAATAGCCATCTGTTGCACAAATAGCACCAACTATGGGGACGCTACCATTTAAGTAGAGTATCTACGTTATGTTACACAGTATGTACATAGTTGAGATCCTTGACATAAGATGTAACCTACAATGGTATCCCCTAAGGCTAAACATTGAGTATGTTACGTACAACTATCCCCTAAGGCTAAACATTGAGTATGTTACGTACAACTTAGAATGTGAGGACACCTGGTACTCGTAACCAGATGGTTCAGCTAATCACAAAGAATGTGAGGACACCTGGTAGATTTTTTATCAGATGTTTCAGCGAAGTGTAATAAAGAAATGAATGTTCATGGGGACTCACCTATACTCGAATGCCTTAGTAATGCCACATTGCTTAGCACCATCACGTAAAAAACCACTTGAGAAAATTATTCTGATTTCTATATTTGATCACTTTAGGTGAAACATAGATTTCTCAAAAACATGCTATTGGCATCATCTTCCTGTTTCAGTTGTTCGATGATGCTACTCTGAATCGTTTACATGCTACTACATTTACTTACCAGTGTTACCCAGACTGCCTAAGATGGCCGCCACATTCTGTTACGATTGGGTTAGTCCCTCCTTGATGTCTCTTCACTGAATCTAGCCCGCCAAATACCAGACTGTTTCTACACGGTCCCTGGTTTCCATGGAGATCGTGTTAACAACGAGCAGAGCATTGCCGATTCAATAGAACATCGCGATGGAATAGGTACGCGTTCCTTTAACTTTCTGCACACTCGACTCACGCGATCTATGTTTTACCAAGTTCTGCAGGCTTACTTACAATCCACTGTCTTTCTACAGACAACGGCTGGCTTTAGGACTCCGCCGATCCACTCTCACCTGCTCCCCCTGAGATGTTACACGTGTCCCAGAGACTACCACAGCATTGAATCGTGCCGCAGAGAGGTATTTTGGCATATCCCGACCAATGCATTTTTGGTTTTCACACTTGTATAGTTACATCGAATCACACACGGTGACCTGTACGTGATTACTATTTCATACAGGTCACACTGAGAGTGTCGGAACACCAACCGGCATCAGGAAAATATTTACATCGAGAACTTGGTTTCTCTAGTATGTAACCTTTTGACGCACTTCTCACTGTGGGTGGCTTCTCAGCCACAACATTAGACCTCTATAGGTTAGTGCACTTTACTTAGAAAATGCTTTTCCTTGTCAAAACAACTTCGCTGGGTGAGTAGCCCGCGTCAATCATACTCAATTAAATTGTCCTCCTCTGGGCAATCATGTCTGCTAACCCCCATGTACCACCTGTAGAACTGCTTTATCGTATTAGATTCCCATTAGAGGTGCTAGGGAATGCACTAGACTGATATTTTTTGGAGTTGCTTTCAACTAAAAATATGGCAACCCTGGGTGTACTAAACTGAATATGTGCAATGTAGACCACAATATGTGTATATATTCAATCTGATTGTAGTTATGAAACTTTGTTTTATTGATCAATGAAGCCTATGTAGACATATACTTTCGTTTGATTAATTGATTTCTTTTTGATCTTTATTTCTATGTGTACAATGACTAGACAGTAGATCCACAAAGGCTTCTGAAGAAGAGGAATCTCCTCGAAACGCGTCAAGCCATAGAAAGTGGAATCTCAATCAATCATCTTTACGTTGACATTATAATGTTGTTCTGTTTTTCCTGCCTTGACTACACATTGTTTTATGTATTAATAAATAGGTGCTCACTCCACTTTTGAACACCTAAGAAACCAAAACGATTGTTCTTATGTTTTAAGTTAAAAGTCTCGACAAATCATTCTTCTATAGAAAGCCTAAAAACAAATATTTGAATTTTACCTTAAAATATCTACGCCCCTGTTGCGTAGCCTTAGAGTGTGCAGGGGACGGGAGGACTCAAACCTTGGGTCCTCTTCCTTTGTTCTTATTCACTATAGGGTTGTTGTGCCATGACCCTCTATTCCTCCTCTGCACCTCATAAGAATATAGAGATCACTCCTTGTGGGTGTTAAAACAATACTTCGCAATACCTTCTCTAATTAGGTGTGCACTTACCTTACTACTATACCTTGGCAGGGGGAAATGTCTGAAAATTGTGTTTTTTTTCACCAAATTTTGGACTTTGCCAGGGATTGTGGATAATAAAAACTGGGGCGATTCGCGCAAGTCAGACCTCTGTGAATTAACACGTGTGTGTTCTTTTCTGAAATGCATGCGGTTCCCTGTTTTCTTTGGTGTCTTTGTTCTTCCCACTGACTCCCTGTATCTCCAACCCGGGCAAATCCTCTTTCCCGGAAACCTTGCAATTGGAGGTTGCCATGGCGATTCTGGCATCCGTGGAACGCACATTACACGTCCCGTGCAGGGGGCGGTAACGTCAAGGCTCACGCAAAGAAGGATGTTTAGACTTCCGTTTTCACAACTCGCCGCTTCTGATTTCCTAATAATCACGGCTTCTATGTTTTTCGAACTTTGCATCTACTTTGTTTTCCTGAGACCTTGCATTACCCTCTCGACCTTGCCTTGCCAACTCCTTGTGGCTTTGTCATTTACCTGATTGTGTAACAAACCTCGACTGCTTACTGACCTGAAAACTGGATTTATGATTTTGCATCTGTCGCTGCTCACTTCCTCACGATCCAGACCGCCCCATCGACTTTCTTCTGCTTTCCTTTTTGGAGTCTGTAACGCCCAGCACAACTCGGACCTGGAAAAGATTACCCGGACAACTTGGAACATTGAACCAACCTCCAAAGACGTGCCAGTGTACATCTACCAAACACAGCGCCCGAACTAGAGACTTCCAATGGTGCAAAATCGCTAGGCGTCCTCATGCCGTCGGAACAGGGGACATACAAGAACTAGAGACTTACACCGTGTTAGGCATCCTCGTGCCGTCATGGTCAGGTTGTTTGGTGGAGTACACAGGGTACTTTTCTTGGAACTGTAATCTACATCCTTGCAACCATTCCACAAAAAAACCATGTTGGTCCGGCAACCATGGTAATTGTGAAATCTGTGCCGGCAAGGGTATTGTGGACTGGGGGAGAGCGTATCCCAGTAATGGCATGTTTGGGAAGAGTGGTGATCACCCCGTGAGGTGGTGTGGACTGTCATATTGAGCACGTAGTGAAGATGGTTCTGAGGACTGCATGCCAATTTGCAGAAGCGAAGTGAAGACTTTACCTGGATTTTGCGTCTGTAGTTGCAGTGTTTTCTGCGCCCTGCAGGAGTTTGGTTCTGGACTATGGCAGCTCAATGTGAGGAGGAGGAGGACGTTCCTATTATCGCGGAACATTTTTCAATAGTGAGCGATTTTCTGTAAGGCCTGTGTGTGTGGTATTTTGTCTATGTGTGTTGTGGCCTTCTGTGTATTGGACTGGTGTGTGTGGTGCATTGAGTATAACGGGCCGGTGTGGGTGTGTGTTTGAGTGGTGGCCTGAGTGGAGTGTTGTGGATCCTTTTTCTGGTATTCTAAGATTATTTTGTTTTCAGAAATGTAAGGAGGGAGAAGTGTTGTAGTGTATGTCTGAGTGCAGAGTGCTGTTGACATCACTAACTCAGGAATGCTGTGATGTCAGTGTAGTGTAGAGTGATGTGGTGTTGTGATCTGAACTAAGAGTCTAACTGTTACAGTTGGAAAGTGTAAGCTGGCATAGAGGGACATGCAGGTGTTCTTCCTCGCAACTATCTACCAATAAACCTACTATTAACTTACCCGCTGGTCTGAGTGTTGGTTTATGGTACCACGTTATTTCATACTCCAACCGGAGCGTGAAGAGCGAGTACAGAAAAGAGAAAATCCTACCTTTGTACGGTAAACCCAAGGTGCAAGTCTACTATCCCTCTGTGCTGTTGCGAAGGTATTGAAGTGGATACTGCAGCCACTTTAAGCTAATGGAAGGGGGAGAATCAAGATACGATACGGCACATGCTTGATAGTTAGAAAGTGAAAGTAAGCAGCACCGTGCCATTTCCAAGCGTCGGAACGCGAAACCTGTTTTCTCTTAAAGATCGACAGAAACTCTGGAGATCTGGTGTTGGCTAAGGGGTAGAGCTGTGAAGGTAAGGTGAGATCGTAAGAACGTACAGAAATAGGATGTGAAGTCTCTACTTGCAAGGGTAAAGTAAGTGTGTACCATTGCCTGGCAAAGCAGCAGCGTTCCAGGAAGTGTTTGGCCCGGGATCGCGCATACAAGGGGTATAGAGTAAAAGAGTGCGAACGGGCTGAAAGAAATAGAAAGAAGTTAGATCAAGTCAGAATGTTAGAGATAAGGATACAAGCAAAAGATTCCTAGTGTGCGAACTAGTCTGCCGAGCCTCATAACAGTTTCCTGGTAGTGAAGTGGGCGGAGCTAGATTCGCAGGAGGGGTAGAAGCTGGAATACTGCAAGCAATCAAAGGCGCCATGTTCGGGGAACCATAGATAGTCATACCTATCCGTCTCCACTTCCGGCAGAGGGGCCAACAGAGCCTACCAGTTCTAACACCAATATCCTTAGGGAGATACATACATTTGCAAACAACATGTGCTAGTTTTTATGTTGAATTTCAAGGGTCATTATAGTAAATGGAGCAACACTGGTCTATGTAACCATGAGTGAGGCTTTTTTGGAATGGGGTACACTGCACACTGATCACTTCTGGGAGCACATGATAGGGAAGGCTGAGGGAGATTGAATGTTTTGCCAAAATCAAACACTTTGGTTATGTGGTGAAGCTGGAATTTGAGACTGGCCTGAAATGTAGCTATTAGATCACGTTTCTTCCCAGCTCAAGTCGGTACATATATGTGTTAATGTTTGGATTTAAAAACCTAAAGCAATGCTCCATTTTGTTTCCGATGACTGTAAACGTGCAAAAGGCACATGATAAACGAACTTGACAATGTGTGCATCAATGTAGAAACACGTGTATCAAAAAGAGTATGGGGTGATCTGTTTTGAATCCTAACTTACAGAGGGGATGGACCCCTTCTGTTTGCACTTTTGGGCAAATGGGCCTTTTGTTTCAATTTTAATTATTTCCACCCATAGTTGAAAATCAAATAGTAAAACACAGTCATTGGGATTAAGGATTCAGTATATGCAAAATAAAAAATAATGCTGTAACCGTACTAAAAATATAAAGTATTCTCCTATGTCTATGCTCATTTTTCCCACAGCGTGGGGAGTTTGCAGTAACGTCTCCTTTGCTTACATCTATCCTCACTCGTGTCATTTTACAGTACCGGTACTGTGCTATAACCTTCAAACGTTTTACTACTCAAATTTACAAAATCTAAGGAGCGCTGGCATGGAGCTCTCAGGCGGCTGTCTATTTAGAGACATCAGCGGCTAGAATGCACCCCCTAGAGTGCCAGTCACAAGGCTGGAAGCTCCGAGACACATCAAAGCAGCCCCAAACTCTTCGGTGCTAAAATTCACCGGTGAATGAAATCTGTTTTAGGGGGCCCTGGGGAGAGAAGGGAGCGCGATAGCGCTCCAGGCTGGATGTGAAACACACTTTCACACTCGTACCACGCAAGCCTGAGTACACAACCCCAGCTGTGTGTTCGAAACTCCTCGCACATTGTAATCCGGGGCCTGCCAGCCTGGCAAGTGCCTCTCTTAACCCCACCCCCCGTGCATGTGAAACATAGAGTCACGTGACATCCCTGGAGGTGGCTTCACACTGACCCCTCCAGGTGCACAGATGTAAGGGGTGAGTTCCGTGAGTTCTACCTCGATCACATAATTAAGTATAGTACAATGCAGCAATGCTTAACTAACATGACCAAACAGAACAAGCATTGCCAAAGCTGAAATTAGGTGAATAGCATAGCATTCACAAACAGAGTAATAGTGTCTGATCTGGGTGTATATTGTCTATATATTTGATTAATGTCTCAATGTCTGATGAGTGTCTGTCAAGTACTCCTGCATGGTTAGTGTATTAATAGCAGCATGTTATGACATAAACCTTATGTTGTGAGATGCTGCTGGCCGTTCTGCTGCTTATTCTACCAACTCATAATTTCCACCGAAGAGAATCTGCATTTTCTGTTTCTCTATTAGTTTTGAGTATTATGTCACCTCCTCAGTGTCTTCAAAATAGCGCATTCTAGTGTCGTTCGTATTTGGTGGAATGGAGGAGATTTGGGGTTTTAGCTTTGAAATGTTTCATGTTGTAGTGGCTTCAATCTGTTCTTCCTCAGGACTCCATGTTTTCCATGTCAGTCAGTTTCAAACTCCAGTCTGTCATCACTCACCTTGTATCTGGTCATTGTGTGTCTGTGTTGATGTTCTTAATGGGCAGTACATGTTCTGCCAGGTTGTAGCCTCTCCTCAGTAGTTTTGGGGTTGTGTCTATTTTGCTTCCTCGGTTTTTGCTTCAGTGTTTAGGATCTAATCTGTATTCTTTTGAGATGTCTCCACTGCTACATGGATTGCGTGTGTATGTCTAGTAGTAGGGGGTTCCGCCCCAGTGCTGCTCTGTGTGTGTTGTTGGGTGTCTTTCTAAGGATCTTAAGTGCTTGTTGGCAAAGCGGTGGGTGCACGCTTGCTGATGGATAGGTTCTTGGGTGAGAGGTGGGCCCCAGAACTCGTTACCATGTAAGAGAATTTACTGTATGCTGGAATCAGACTTACCCAGAATCTAGGTGCAGTCTGAACATGTTACATTCTATGGCCTGTAGGCCCCTAATCAAACTTAGTCAAATGGCTTTTTGGAAGTCTGCAAAATAAGCAAGTGTGTTTCCTTTGGAGGTTTTGTGGCTGTACTTGTCTTCTGGTGTCTAAGGTTCAGGGGACTAGGGTCCCGATACCCCTGGTGGGAGCACAGTACCCCGCTCCATGGATAAGTGCAGGTTCCCTGAAACTTCTACGATGGTGATTTGGGGAAGTATGAAAGCACATTACCATAACATAACATATATGGTCTGCTGTTCTGTATTCAGGGAGACATCCTGCCTGACTCCTGTATAAATACCTCTCTCTGGGAGGGGTCTTTGTATTATTGAGTGGAGGCTGCTGCAGAAGAGCTTATTTATTTTGCTCCATACTCAGATAGACTGCAATAGTTATTTGGGTGGAGGTAGTGACCACTTTTATGCACTGGTGGGGCTGCACCTCGGGTCCCTACTGTGGGAAAGTGGCCACTAAATGGGAAATGGTTGAATAGTTGTGTTGGGGCCTCTTGTAGTTTTGCTGTGCTCAGGTTTAGCATCTGCCGTAATATGGAGCAAATGCCAAGCATTGGTCTGTGATTCCCACTCTAGACCCTCCTCTGCAGTAACAATGCACTCGGCTCAGCCCCAGAGGTGTGTTGTGCTCCCATCATCTCCACCAATGGGTACTGCCGTTAGAACACCTGCTTAACTCAATTATGCGAAAGAGGATAATGTTTTATTAGGTTTGTTGTGGTTAATCACTGAATGTGCACATTCACTCTTTGGCCTCTTTGCAGAGACTGTCACCAGCTGTGCCCAATGTAAAGGTGGCGTTCATGTGAGTAGTGAGTGCAAGAGACTGCATCGCCCCATATAACCCATGAATCCAGTCCCACAGCGGCAGGACTTCTGCCCTTGTGTACAGCGTCCATACATCACAATGAGAAGATCAAGACAACCTTATTATTGTACATTTCTCTTTATTGAAATGTGTCATTTCTGCACAGTTTCACATTTCCAAAGTGTGTAACACTTCCCTTCCTCTACAGGGAACAGGGAAGAATCACATGAGAGCAGCACAATGTCACAGACATGTCACACATCTGGGATAAGAGGATGAAGCGGGCATTCCTGGATCTGATGAAGAGAATGTCTCCATCACATGAACTTAATCCTGCATTTCATTCAATACCTGAATGAGCTCCTGGGATAATCCCAGCCCTGCAGACATTGGAGCAGAAGCGGGACAGGCGCACTCTCAGTCCCTGAGATCCGCATCTCTGGCAGGGGGTCCCCCACACTGAACACCTTTACAAAAGATAACACA